>NW_012148930.1:3247073-3262159 GCF_000956105.1 Propithecus coquereli
AGTAAATTCTCAACATATAGTTATGTGTATTGGTATATGGCTTTGCTGTTTCTCATGCTGGATTCTCCATCGGTAAGATTTATGCCCACGTAGTTATGAGGCCTCAGTATCAATAGGGTTCTCTCTCTAGCCACATACTTAAGTTGACTTCCTATTCTTCTCCAACAGAAGTGAAAATACCTCCTTTAGCTTTAAGGGCACATTCATTGTTCCATATACTGTGGTTAGGAGGCAAGCACCTAAAAAAGCCTCTATCTATATAAAAGCTACTTTTTAGATGTTTTATTAGTACTGCTGTTGGTTGTTTTAATTAATAGTTTGTTTATTTGCACCCAAGGCTGTTCCAGCAAAGAATGTAATTCAGATAAACAAAATAATATCTGATGTTTTGGAATACCTGCGCTTGCCGTCTGGTCCTTTACTGTGAAGGTACTTAGGTTGGCACGGAAGCTAGGAAGAGAAAAAGATGATGATTTTATGGAGTTCTGAAACATTTTAAATGTAAATTCTTGGAAAGCTCTGTAAGCCTATGAGGTCTGTAAGTAAGTAGTTTTCAAATTGGTGATGTTCTGTTGTTCATTACCGGTGATTCTTTTCTTATGATAAATGCTGAGCCTCATGTGAAGACCTATCCTTTTCATTGTGTACGTGTTTCTGACAGTTTCCAGAATTCTGTGAATACCTCCCTGATGGTTTAACTGGGAATTGGTGGATGTTGCTTTCACAAAACAAGAAAGTTTGTGGGTGATTTCTGCATTTCTTCACCTGAAATACACCCAGTCTACAGGTTCTTACAATGAAACCATGAACTTTTTGTCTCCTACTTTTTTAGCTTTTCAACTTAGCTTTTTTTTTTTTTTTTGAGCTAACACTGTTTTTTGCTTGCAAACTGACGTTCTGAGCTTAATTTTTAGAGCTGAAGTTTTGTTGATTTTGGAAGGCTACCCATTGTACCGTGAACGCCGCTCATGGTTCTGGACACCTTTGCTGTCCCCTCAGCCTTTCCTCCTAATGCAGTCAATTTTGGAGTCTGCCAAAGATGAGGCAAAACTGTAGAGTAAGACAAGCTTTTAAGTGTTTCTTTCATTTAAACGCAGCAGTTGTAAAATGCTTGTCGTAGAATTCTAAAGCTGGAAAAAAATTGTGGAGGTTTTTTTCTCCTTGCAGATAAAACCTAAGCCACACTAAGTAGTAAGTAAATATTCTAACATCCTCTAGGAAAAGCAAAAATACATCAGTTTAGACCACCAACTAATAATTTTGTTTAAAAGACATTGTTTTAAAAAATTAGGGCTCCTGTCACTTTTTGAAACTTTATTACACAAAAAATCTTTAATTCTGTTGCTTATATGTAAGAGTTAAAGATGTCCGAGATGGAATGTTTTAGGAAATGAGGTCCAAGTCTTTCTTTTGTCTTACTCTACTTTAAACCCCTCCCCCCACCCATTTTTTTCCCTGCTCCCTTGGATATAGGTACTTGATACATTTTTGTTGCATAAATGAGTGAAACTTTGTGGTCTTAGACTGCAGAGTCCAACCTCACTCATAATCTGTCTTTAGAAGATGAATCGAACAAAGAGAGTTTAGAAATTAAGCAAAGGATCCAGCCCCCAGTGTTCCTGTAATTCTCAGACCCAGATTAGTCACATGATGTTATGTAAAGAATAAAGTTGTAAGTTTTTTAAAAAAAATCTCACTCAAAACAAAACAAAGCAAAAAACCCTTATGTTGTATACAGAAGTCAACAATGACAAGTCCTTTAAAGAGTCAGGCGGAGAAGGTTCTATACATGTGACAGTGTCTTGTACGAATGTAAGGTATGGCTATGGTGAAATTATGAAATGAGTATAGTGTAATATAAAAAGTTTAAGGAATATACTAGAATGTATATATATGAGAATTATGTCTTTAAAGAAGTCATTTACCTTGGGAAACTGTATATTCAATATCATATTGTGGTTATTGTGCCAAGAAATTTGGAGTTCTTTTGGAATTATCTTTATGGCATATGGCACATTAAAAAAATGGATGTTCTTGATTTTTGGAGAAATAGCTATTAATGAATAAATTGTCAGTAATGTTGGGGTTAAGAATATATGGTGTTAAAATGAGGTGTAATTATAATTAAAATGATTTTCATGTTTAGTTTATACATTGACACTGAAAATAATCAACAAGAATTTTCAGAACAGTTTCGCACAGGGAAACATTATTGGAATAAGTTTATCTGTCTTCCAGGTTGAGTCTGTCTGCTGCTGTGGTGTTTCGGTAGCATGTGTGTGGATGTGTGTGTCTGCGTACGTGCTCTTATTTGTTAATGTCTCTGAATGATGTCTCTTTTTATTTTATTTTATTTTATTTTATATTTTTTTCTAGCTTCTTTTCTACTCTACTTAACGTTTAGGCTCTGCTTATGTCTCAGATTCCATCTCCTACCATCTTTCTACCTACCCTCTATACTACCACCCCTCTGACCTTCTGTCTGGCCTTCACACATGCCACGCTTTTTCCCACATTTGCACGTGTCAGTTCTTGTGTCTTGGATGATTCTGCCCTAGATATTCACACTGATGTTTATCATCACCTCAGAAACTTCTTCCTTTAATCCCTACAGGTGTTATATGATGAGTATCTATGCCATACAGTTGATTTTACATGAGTATTTGTCCTTGATTTTGATGTTTTCCTTTTCACATCCTTTGTGTGATTCAAGATACTTCCATGATATAAAGCTACTCCCATTATTCTAATAACTTTTTTGGTGAGATCCAAACCCACATATACAACTGCAGCTTCACATTGGACAGGCCCATGAATAGAATTTAAAGGCATATCCAATTTATTATGTGACAAACTAAATCATCATCCTTTTTCCAATACATATTTTTCCTACTGTGTTCAATATTTTAATTTGTGATGCAAGAACCCCATGACAGAGGCCTAAAAATTCCCCCCATGTTCCTTTCTTCTCATCACTTGTATATTCAGTCAGGCACAAAATTCTATCAAGTGTTAATTATTGGTTATATATTTCTACTCTCAAACAGTAGACGTAAATCTCTTAATAAAGCTTAATTTCCTGCTCTCATAAACTTTTTAAAAAATAAATGGTGCCATTAAAACATTTTTATCCAAAATAATATTTGGGACTACCCATATTTTCCTAGTATTAAAAACAACCATTAGTCATTTGAAGTAAGAATCCTAATTTAAGGTTAGCACTCTATCTTGTGAATCAATAGAAAATCTGGTTTGTAGAGGGAGTAGATGGATTTGAATCAAAGGTAGCTTTTAATTATCAGGTCTAGGTATGTTTAATTGTTTCTGTAAATGACTTGTTGAGAGACACTGTCCCTACTGGATACAGAGACAAAAGTTTTGACAGTACGCCCCCAAATAAAACCCCTAATATGTACATGTCTTACATTAGATTTACATATATATGTATATATGTGTGTGTGTGTATATATAAATGAATCAAGTATTCAAAAGAAGCAAGCATAGGAATGTGGCAACACATCTGGGAAAAACAGAGATTTCTTCTTGTGAAAACAAATATGTGCTAAGCAAGCGTTGTAAGTAGGTAGCTGAATGACCAAGAAAAAGAAATGAAATAATCAGATGACTCCAATGAGGCAATCATGCTGTACTGAGTCACATGTCCAAACAAAGCTGAATTCCCGAAGTCTTATTTTGAATTCACTGGAAGCTGGAATGATGATTTGTTGTGATATTTATCCTCAATATAGGACAAGGACATGATATAAAATTAGTGGTTTATAAGTTACATTTTGATGATTGGATAGATGAATTAACTATGTATTTGAAAGGGCCTCTGAAAGTAAGACACATGGTGGAGATTAATGCCAGAGCACCAGTGCAGGCACTGCCTTTGCTTTGGAGCCGTGAATGTCATGAAGACAAACAGCTGGACTCCACACACCATCAGCCAAACATGAATCTAATGTGGGTTATTATTCTTTGAGTTCATTAATTTTTTTTCTAAATTATATTTTCTTAACAGTGCCTAAAAGTAGAGATCGCTCCATTGTAAAGAAAGGTATGTTTTCCAAGGAGCTACTTGTGGGCTCAAATCAGCCCAAAATTAATTCTACTTTTTATAAAAGAGAATCACTAAAACAAGGTTTATACATGTAATTACAAGTCATAGGATTTAAAGTTCAGAAGGCTCTTAAAAATTCAACTCTTCTTCCCCCCAGCAGTATGGAAGTATCTGTAAGAAGTCATCCTTTCCTAAGGTCACTGGACCACGTATGACAACATTGTTTCTCGTTTCCCGTACTGCAGCAGCCCTCATCAAAAGCTAACTCACTCCTTTTCAGAAAAGTTTGCAAATATCTCAGAATGGTTATTAGCACACTATACCTATTATCTTCTTGGTATTCTTCTTATGATATTAATATAATTTCTTAAAATCTGTGACTGTCTATATTCTCTCTTCCAGGCCATGATACTTTGAAACCATCCCTTTTTAAATGAGGTAGACTTAAGTAGAACACAATATTCTAGACATATTTTTTGGTGGGCAAAAAACACAGTTGACATTAACTCTTTGGCTTGGTATAACATCCTTCCATAATCAACCTGAGATTTAGGTTTCCTCCCCCAGCCACTCTTGATTCATACTAAGCTTGTTGTTAATGAAAATCTCCATTTTCTTCACCTAATTCCATTGTCAATTGAGGGTTTTCTCATCTGGTAGTATTATTATAATTTATTTTAAAATATTTTTAAAATAGTAATATAATTTAAATAAGTTCAGGGCATTGGAGGAGCAATCTAATTGTTGGAGAATTGTATATTACTAGGAATTAGATAGCCATAGTCCTGGATCTACTATAGACATATTTTTGACCATGAACCAGCTACTGAATAAGCTATTTAAACTTGCTGACCCTGCTTATGTCTATCTTCAGAGTAGGGAATCATAACAATTGATCTCAAAAAGGACCTTACACATATAGAATTCTATGATATATGATCTTTTTAATAGCTGATTCCTATGAAAATTAGTACACTATTTTTCAGGAAAAATAAATTGCTTCATTAAAAGAATTATATTAATTAAAATAATTGATAAAATTTATAACAAAAGAGATAGATAATAAATATAACATTACCTTCACATGAAGGATCTGAACTCCATCCAAATTTAGTGCATACAGCATCTCCTCTTTCACTGTATTCAAAACCTGGGTTACATTTATATTGAAATCGTTCATTCTCCTTATAAATATTCTTCCCAGATAATGGATATCCATTTCTAATTTCTGGTAATTTGCAGGAAATTTCTAAATAGAAGGGATTAAGTTCCAAAATGTTTTTACAAATTGATGGAAATTACAAAATGTTTTTACAAATTAATGGATGGTGACCAAAATATAATTATATAAAAAGGGGAAATTTTGTTTCCATAGGGAAATCAGCTAACCAAAATTCTATTTTTACTTGACTGCTTGATAAACAATTTGTCTGTTATTCTTAATGTTTATTTTTGAATGAATTTAAAATTCTGATTAAAATTATGTTTCTAATCTTACTTAGTTTGAGGATAAATTAGTCCTTTTGAAATAACTGGCAGCCAGTAAAATTCATCAAATGTATATATGCAATTGAATATAGATATAGGTTTATTGTGATAAGTATTTTCACTGAGTGACCTGTAAAAATAATACATTTTCTAGTGATTAATGAAACACTAATCCTCAACAGAACACTTTGTCAAAGAAATTCATTTAACTCATTGCCATTACATCTCTGAAAAGTAAGCGACCTTCTGCTTTTGTGTCTTCACCATCCATCCAGGATTTCTGTAAAAAAAAATGGCCATCATCTTTGACACAACTTCTCTCAAACAGGTTTTCATGGGATTGTGGCAATGGTAACTGGTTTCCCAAATCCTGTTCTCCCACTTTTCTAGTCCATTTTCCATGTGTATAATTTAGTGATCATTCACATCACTGCTCCACTTGAAATCCTTCATTGATTCCCAAAATAGTCTGAATAAAAGCCATGTTCTTCAGCATAGCATGTAGCACCCAGCACCTAGCACTGGCCTCTCTTCAGTACGTCACTGACTTATCCTCTACTTGCATCCTAGTCTAAGGCCCCTATGAACAATAAACAAGGATCAGTGGACTTTCCTGCTCACTGAAGCCTCACTGTCTTTCCAGTTCCTCTCCATGAACTTCCTCTGACTGCTATGCATGTGCTCTCATTTTCAAATAAAAGAAATTTTATTCTTTCTTTAAGACTTATCTAAGGCATCAGTCATTCCAAGAAGTTTCACTAACCACAAAAATCAAGTTATAAGAATGAGATCTCTATCCAGGAACCTATAAGTATACAGTATTTGCTATGCTCAATAAAAATATTAGTTTTTAACACAAAGAACTAGTGTTAGAAAGAGTTCCTTATAGTATAATTTGAAGTCAGGCCATGTGATGCCTCTAGATTTGTTCTTCTTGCTTAAGATTGCTTTGGCTATTCAGGCCTCTTTTTTTGGTTCCAAATGAATCATGGGATTATTTTTTCTAGATCTGTGAAATATATGACATTGGTATTTTCATGGGAAATGTGATAAATCTATAAATCACTTTGGGCAATATGGACATTTTAACAATGTTGATTCTGTCAATCCATGAGCAAGGGATGTTCTTCCATTTGTTTGTGTCATCCACAATTTCTTTGATCAGCATTTTGTAGTTCTCCTTGTAGAGATCTTTCACTTCCTTGGTCAAGTATATTCCTACATATTTTATTTTCTTTGTAGCTATAGTGAGTGGTATTCAGTTTTTGATTTGACTCTCAGTTTGACTGTTATTAGTATATACAAATGCTACTGTTGTGTATATTGATTTTATAACCTGAGACTTTGCTGAATTTATTTATCAATTCTAGGAGTCTTTTGGTGGAGTCTTTAGGGTGTTCTAGATACAAGATCATATTGTCAGCAAACAGGAATAGTTTAACCTCTTTTTTCTCAATTTGTATGCCTTTTATTTCTTTCTCTTGCCTGATTGCTCTGTCTAGGACTTCTAATACTATGTTGAATAGAAGCGGTGACAGTGGGAACATTTGTTGTGTTCCAGTTCTTAGGGGGAATGCTTTCAACTTTGCAGCATGGTACTGATATAAAAGTAGAGACATAGACAAATGGAACAGATTAAAGAACCCAGAAATAAAACCATATAACTATGACCAACTGATCTTCAACAAAGCAGACAACAACATACACTGGAGGAAAGGAAGTGCTATTCAATAAATGGTGCTGGGAAAATTGGACAGGCACACACAGAAGAATGAAGCAGAACCCCTATCTTTTGCCATATACAAAAATTAGTACAAGATGTATACAAGACTTATATGTGAGGCATGAAACCATAAAACTTCTTGAATAAAACATGGGAACAACTCTTCTAGACATTGGCCTAGGCAAAGAATTTTTGACTAGGACCCCAAAAGCAATTCAGCAACTATAAAAATTAATAAATGGTACTTAATTAAATTAAAAAGTTTATGCACAGCAAAGGAAATAATCAACAGAGTGAATAGATAACCTACAGAATGTGAGAAAATATTTGCTAACTACACATCCAACAAAGGGCTTATATCCAGAATTTATAAAAAACTCAACAAATCAGTAAGAAAAGAAAACAACCCATCAGAAAGTGGGCAAAAGACATGAACAGAAGTTTTTAAAAAGAAGATAGACAAATGGCCAATAAACATATTTAAAAAATGTTCATCATCACTAATCATCAGGGAAATGCAAATTAAAACTACACTGAGATACCCCTTCACCCTCATCAAAATGGCTATTACTACCAAGTCAAAAAACAATAGATGCTGGCATGGATTCAAAGAGAAAGGAACACTTATACATTGTTGGCGGGACCGTAAATTAGCACAACCTATATGAAAAATAGTATGGAGATTCCTCAAAGAAATAAATGTAGACCTAGCAGTCCCACTGCTTGGTATCTCCCCCTCAAAAAGAAGTCATTTTATCAAAAAGATACCTGCACTAGAATTATCACAGCAGAATTCACAATTGCAATGATGTGGAATCAACCTAAGCACCCATCGATTCAAGAGTGGATAAGAAACATGTGTTACATGTATACTGTGGAGTACTACTCAGTCATAAAAAGGAACGAAATAGTGTCTTTTGCAGCAACTTGGATGGAACTGGAGACCATTATCTTAAGTGAAGTTTCTCAGAAATAGAAAACCAAACACCACATGTTCTCACTGATAAGTGGGAGCTAAGCGATGGCTACGCATGAACACAAAGACAGTTAAAGGATATTGGAAACCAGGAAGGGGGGATAAGGGATAAAAACTTACCTGTTGGATACAGTGAACACTCTCCTGGTGACAGGAACACCAATAGCCCTGACTTAAGCATTATACAAGGTATCCATGTAACAAAAACATTTGTACCCCCTTAATATTTTGAAATAATAATTTTAAAAAGGTTTCCTAAGAAGAGAAATGCTTCTCTCTGCATCTGACTATATGGTAGAGTAGACTGAAAAGTGTAAATAATTTGAAGATTTTAGATGATATTAAAAAAATAAATATGGCAGAAATTTCTGCCAAACAAGTATAGTAAAATGAAGTATGGTGCTATTAAACAAACTGAGTATAATGTTTCTTACAAAGCCAAAATCATTGATTGATTGGTCATAATGCACAAGTCAGTAGTATTATGACTAAAGAAATATTGACTTACAGTTTACTGTAAAACTATTTTTAAGAGGCAAATATTTTGTACAATTAATTCAGTTCAGCAATATTTATAGTAAATTTGTAGTACAAATAAAAACAAGGCCACTTCCTAGGAGTGTTTTTCAAAAACAGAATGTCATCATGATGCATCAATGGAAACAAATAATGAATCTTTGGGTTTCAAAATTAAAAACAAATGTCTATTCCAGAACTCAATATTACAACTTGCAGCAGAAATACTTAGCATTCTACTTCAGCCTAAGAGACAATGACACTGTAATTATAGTTAGAGCATGGACTTCAATGTCAGACAACCTAAATTTAAATCGTAATTCAACTTTTATGCCATGGTAATCTAGGCTACATGATTTAATTTTGTTGTACCAGTTTCTTCAATTATAAAATAGAAGCAAAAAGAATAAATAAGAGTCGTTTTAAAGGTAAAATGAGATGACGCACACAAAGAACTTAGATCAATTACAGAGAGATAGTAAGTGCTAAATAAGCATTAGCTATAAGTAGTATTATTTACATTCTTTAGAAGGGACAATGTTTTAAAATGCATTTTTTCATAAGAAAAATTAAAAATATTCAAATAGTAAGTGTCTCTTACCCACACATTTTGGTTTTTCTTCACTCCAAAGACCATTTTCTGAACAATGTATTTCTTTATGTCCATCAAGCTTGAAGCCTGAATTACACTCAAACTGCACCACTTGTCCAAACGAGTATTCCCGGTCTGGATCTGCTGCACCGCTGACAACTCTTCCATTCTCTGGGTCTGTCACTGGTAAACACTTAACAACTGCAAAAAATACATATGACTTTTTCCAAGAGAATTTAAAAGGTTTATCATGAAACATATGTGTATATGTGTAAAATCATCAGCAAGATAAGATTGGAAGAAATTATTTAAACGGTTTTTAGAAGCATTTGACATACCTGTTGGCAAGAGATAAATACTGCTAAGAAACAACAAAAAAACAGTATGTTTATCTCTGATTCTTTTCTGTGGGAGTGGACAAAGAAAATTACTACTTTGAACACTAATTTGTATTTTTGTAGTAACAAACAAGTGTTTCTTAAATAATTAAAAAATATGAAGCTTGGGATAATGAAATGCAAAATTTCCATTTATGTCCCAGAATGATAAAACACTACATTCCTAAAAGATGTAAAAGTAATCTTTATGATAATATTTACTTCAATAGAGAAATTGTCCTTAATTTTCTATCCTCTTTGACATCAGTGCTCAAAATAATTTGAGTACTTCTTTTGATTCTACTTAATATATTTTAATTTCTCAGATTATGGTATTCAAATTTTATTTTACTGTAGAATGAACCCAGATGCTTGTTAAAATTGTGAAAATTCTTGGGCTATCTCCCTTCCCTATCATGTCAAAGATAATGATTCAGCAGATCTCTTTTAGTAACCAAAAATTTCATTTTTTAACAAGCATCCCCGGTGATTTTGCTATAGATGTTCCCTAGAGCATTAATCTCCTTCCTTTCATTTCCATAGATGAAAAGTCTTCCATTCTCCTCTTTAGTTGACAGAATTTTTCAATGATTATCACATCTCTCTCTCTCTCTCTCTCTCTCTGTCTCTCTCTCTCCACTTAATACTCACCATGGAACTAGGAAATACTATTTTGATTGATTTCCTTTATTTCCACAATGACTAGAGATTTGGATTATTAGCTCAAAACGTGGAAACAGGATCTACATTTTCTCATTCTCACTGTTTGCTTTATAGATCACTAAAAAATACCAGAGCTCTCCATTACTTCATGCCTCTTTTCAGTAAAGCTAAGACCACAGGACAACCTCTCTTGGTGAGGAATGAGGGAGAGATGTCGCGATCGTGTTTTCTATTACAGCTGCTACCATAGATCCCTGCGTTTGGGTGGTGATTGGGTGAGTGCTTCTTCATTGATAAACCTGAAATTCTGATCTTCATTAAGCTAGTAATACTTATATGTATTTCTAGTCATTAGAATCCAAAAGGAAAGAAAAATGAGTTTTACATTTCCCAATGTCTAACACTTCGATTATTGTATCAAAACAGGCTATATTCATATTTGGCTATTGAAATAACAAACAAGGTAGTAACAAAAAATCTGGATTCCCATGGCTGGGCGCGGTGGCTCACGCCTGTAATCCTAGCTCTATGGAAGGCCGAGGCAGGCAGATTGTTTGAGCTCAGGAGTTCGAAACCAGCCTGAGCAAGAGCGAGACCCCGTCTCTACTAAAAATAGAAAGAAATTAATTGGACAACTAAAAATATATAGAAAAAATTAGCCGGGCATGGTGGCGCATGCCTGTATCCCAGCTACTCGGGAGGCTGAGGCAGGAGGATCGCTTGAGCCCAGGAGTTTGAGGTTGCTGTGAGCTAGGATGACGCCACGGCACTCTAGCCCAGGCAACATAGTGAGACTCTGTCTCAAAAACAAACAAACAAACAAACAAACAAAAAATCTAGATTCCCACTCTGCACCATACTAAAAACCAAAAGAAATAATGTGAATAATAAATATTTAATTAGAGACTTTAAGGACACTTTAATGTAAGACATTTTGAAAAGTCTCAGATATTTTGGGTATTTCAATATACATGTAAATCAAGTTTACATCTACCTTCACATATAGGAATATCATTGGTCCATCCATCTGTGTCACATTCACGGAAATTAATGTCACCTATCATTTGATACCTGAAAACCCAAAAATAACAGAGTGGTGAGATAATGTGTGTTTTTATGCAGTTTTAAGCTCAATACTATCCTGAATGTCCAGAAACTCCATTTCAAAGAAAATTAACATCAAATGTACTTTTGTCCTCCTTTTTTCTTTTCTTCTTTGTACGTCTGTCCTTCCTTTCTTCCTTCTTTCCTTCCTTTCTGTCTTAAATTTATTAAATTTCTCTCTTTCTCTCTCTCTCTTTCCCCACCCCCCACCCCATCTCCCTTTCTTTCAGGGCCAGTAGACCCTCTGGTGCATGGACTTGGAATAATCACAATCCTTGGTTCATAACAGACTAATTATTGTTTCATGCACAGTACTCTTATTTTTTGTTAAATTAGTTAATTAGCTACATTCAGTAATATAATAAGCTCCATGAATCACCACTAAAACAAAAGTTAAAAACATCATAGTAACCAACGGCTAACCATATGTTTCCCCCTTCTCCAGTCTTATGCCATATTCTTGCTCTCCACAATTCTGATATTTTGTGGACATTTTAGGCTTTCTGCATAATCAAAGACACTGCCAGCCAAAAGCTTCTGGTGTATGATTTACTTTCAGTTCTTATCTCCATCTCCCATCTCCATCCTAGAGATTCTTTCCAGAGTATGCTCAATGTCTGAGGTCTGCTTATCCAACCCATCCAAAGTTGAATTTATCTAATGATAGTATCCCATCATGCCTGTCCTTCGAATATAAGCTGCTATACTTAAATATAAGTTCCTTGGGGGATGTGCAAAAACATGAAATCATTGCCAGAGGATTTAGATCAATAAATTTTGATTCCTTTTACTAGGTCAAGTGCATAACCTAAAGAGGGAAGACTAGCCTGTAATAAAATAGATATTTCAGAGGTGAAGAGAGAAGCAAATTAGAATATTCAGGCCCAGAAAAATCTTAACCAATTTGGTTATGTGTAATAAGGTCAGCAGTAATGATTGAAGTTTGTACTAAAATATGTCTGAAAAAATTTTGACAGGTGATGACCAAGGAGAGACTAAATTCTTAAGAACTAATACTTATTCAGTGTCTACAGGATCCTGGGATCTCTTCTAAGGGTTTCAAGTGTGTGTCTTTCTTCTTTCTCCCACCAATCCCATGATGCATATGATATGCTTCTGTTTTGTAAGGGAAGAAATGGGAGTAAAGAGATATTTTTAAAAAAACACATAAATATTGAGTGGTAGAGTTTTGAAATACGGGCTTACTCCAAAACCTGAGCTTCAAACTATTATATTGTATTGCTTCAAATAGACCAATGGATCAGACCAGAGAACCCAGATATAAAACCATCCTCATACTGCCATCTGACCTTTGACAAAGCAGACAAAAACATACACTGAGGAAAAGAATCCCTACTCAATAAGTGGTGCTGGGAAAATTGGATAGCCACATGTAGAAGAGTTAAACAGGATCCTCACCTCTCGCTCACAAAAATCAACTCACAGTGGATAACAGACTTAAACCTAAGGCATAAAACAAGAATTCTAGAAGAAGGTATTGGAAAAAATCTTATAGATATTGGCCTAGGGAAAGAATTTATGAAGAAGATGCCCAAAACAATCACAGCAAAAACAAAAATAAATAAATGGGACCTCATTAAGTTAAAAAGCTTCTGCACAGCCAAGGAAACAATCATTAGAATGAATAGACAACCTACAGAATGGAAGAAAATATTTGCATGCTATCCATCTGATACAGAGCTGATAACTAGAATCTATAAAGAACTCAAGCAAATCAACAAGAAAAAAATCAAACAACCCCATTAAAAAGTGGGCAAAAGACACGAACAGAAACTTTTCACATGAAAATAGACTAATGGCCAACAAACATGAAAAAATGCTCAACATCTTGAATCATCAGGGAAATGCAAGTCAAAACCACAATGAGATATCACTTAACTCTAGTGAGAATGGTTTTTATCAAAAAGTCCCAAAACAACAAATGTTGGCATGAATGTGGAGAGATAGGAACACTCACACACTGCTGGTGGGACTGCAAATTAGTACAACCTCTATGGAAAGTAGTATACAGTTACCTCAAAGAACTAAAAGTAGAACTACCATTTGATCCAGCAATCCCACTACTGGGTATTTACCCAAAGAAAAAAACACATTTTATAAAAAAGACACCTTCACTCAAATGTTTATAGCAACACAATTCACAATTGCAAAGATGTGGAAACAACCCAAGTGCCCATCAATACATGAGTGGATTAATAAAATGTGGTATATGTAGTCCATGGAGTACTACTCAGCCTTAAAAAATGGTGAACTAATAGCTCTTGTATTAACCTGGATGGAACCAGAGACCATTCTTCTAAGTATCACAAGAATGGAAAAACATTACCACATGTACTCACCATTAAATTGGAACTAATCAATCAACACTTTGTGCACATATGGAAATAACATTCTTCAGAAATCAAGCAGGTGAGGGGCGGAGGAGGAGATGGGTAAATTCACACCTGATGGGCACAATGCCCACTCTCTGGAGGATGGGCACACTTTGACTCAAATGGTACAAAAGCAATTTATGTAACCAAAACGTTTCTACCCCCATAATATTCGGAAATAAATTTTTTTAAGAAGAAATAAATGAGGGGAGAATAATATAATACCATTTTTAACCTTTGATTCTGTCTATATTTATGTAGTATAAAATTATAGTGATTTGATCCTGGTTTTCTTATGTATAAAATTTTCTTTAAAATAATTTTTTACCTGTCAGAGAGTAATAGGGAAGAAAGAGCACTGAGAAGGTACAGTGATGAGATTAGCTATGAAAACCCAGTGGCTGCTTAGAAGGTACAGAGTCAGTGATTCTGAAAGAGCAGGTTTTTTTATTTATTTATTTTTATTTCAGGGTATTATGGGGATATAAACATTTTGGTCACATGTTATGACTTTGCCACACCCAAATCATGATTTGAGGCGTGCCTTTCCCCCACCCTGCCTACAACCCTCACCGCATCCATTCCCTTGGATAGATGCCTAATAGTGCTGTTACTGGATCAAATGGTATTTCTACTTTTAGCTCTTTGAGGTTATCTCCAAATTCTTTTCCCTGGAGGTTGTACTAATTTGCAGTCCCACCAGCATTGTAAGAGTGTTCTTATCTCTCCACATCCTCACAGCCTTTGTTGCCTTGGGATTTTTTGATAAAGGCCAATCTCACTGGGGTTAGGTGATATCACACTGTGGTTTTGATTTGCATTTCCCCAGTGTTGTTTTGTCCATGTGATAAGAATAATTTATAGACCATGGAATAAGAAATATTAGTTTTAAGTAAAACTTATAAGCAAGAAGAGATCTTGCTTCCCTTAAATTTTAAAAAGTCCTGTCAAAATAATTACCATATAATTTTGTTACACTTCCCATTCTTCCTAACACATTGAACTCCTGTAATATTCTGCACGTAAAGAATGTAGGCCGGGCGCGGTGGCTCACGCCTGTAATCCTAGCACTCTGGGAGGCCGAGGCAGGCAGATCGTTTGAGCTCAGGAGTTCGAAACCAGCCTGAGCAAGAGTGAGACCCCGTCTCTACTAAAAATAGAAAGAAATTAATCAGACAACTAAAAATATAT
>NW_012148930.1:3262269-3271184 GCF_000956105.1 Propithecus coquereli
TGTAGTGAAGACCTTGTTGAGTGAGTCCTTACTTATGTGCATACTGTTTTCCCACCATCCTATAACTACACTGAATAAAAGAGCTATAATTAATTTAAATCTTTTAATGTTAAAAATAAAATATGGTATACAAATGTAATCATTTCCATCATAGTTTAATTTTTTAGATTACTTGTATGTTACTTATCAAAATGCTCAGATAAATAGGGTAACCTTAAAAATATTAATTAGTACAGTTCCTATTTACTATCTTAATTATAAACCTCTTTTTATATTGACTACATACCCTTCATCACATGTATAAACAACTTTTGCACCATATTCAAACTCATTTCCTACTGTGAGCTGAAAAGAACCAAAGGAAGTATCTCCAGGATGTCCACAGGGCCTTTCTAAAACGAAAAAAAAGATATAATATTAGTAGGTACTACAGGGAACACATTTTATGTAGGAGTTGGAGGACAACGATATTTGGTATTATATTAGAGGACAACATTTAATATAAGGAAAATTGAAAGTGGCAAAACTGTTATTTTATAATTGAACTTACCTGTATGTTTGTTTCTTGAAGTTCAGAGGATTAGCACCCCTTTCTAAAAATGATGATGTATTATTTTGCATTTAAATGACAATAACAATATAATTCAGCCCATGTTGCTACAATATTAAATGTTAAATATTTTTACAACTGAAAACTTTCATAAATTTCACAAATATGTGAAGTACTTACTCTGACATATCCTTCCTGGATTAACAGCCACCCATTTTCCATTCTTGCATACCATTATTATAGTTCCAAGAGTTCTGTATCCAGGGCGGCATCTATAGGTAGCCTGAGTGCCATGTGGATATGTTTGGTCAGGCCAGGAACCTGTCAGGATTTCTGTATTTTTCACTGGAGGAGGTCCCTTACAATCTACAAATAATAAAAACAAAGTAAGTGCTTAAAATATCTATTTAAATATACAGTATGTTTAGGTCATTTTTGTTTTTAAAAAAATATATACAGTTACAGGTCTATCCAAACGTATGTCTTCATATATATAATATATGCATTTCACTTTATAAAAGTTGTATCCACATAATTTTATAAGAGTCCACTATGCAAAAATAACCTAAATAACTTTCCAGAGCAATAGGTGTACTTTATTATTCTTTATTGCTGCAGAGCATTCTACTATTGTTTCATTAATTTGGGAAATATTTATTGGTCACTATTCTATTCTATTCTGAAGAAAAAAAAATAAAACAAAGTACCTGTTCTCAAGCATTTCCATTCTAGTAGGGAAGCCAGTTGTTAAATAGGTAATCAAAAAGATGTGTTATATGCATGACAGATAGATACGTTCTAGTTAGAAAAAGTAAAGCATGGTAAAGAGACTATGAAATTATATGGTAACATTCCAAATAAGGTAGAATAGGATGGAAAGAACAATGCTTCTATTGCAACTTGAAAAAACAACAACAAATTGTTATGTATCTACGTCTAAAAGCAAATTGTGAGAGCAAAGAGGATTAAATGAACAAAACTTAAATGGGAAGAACTTGTTTCAAGTAAACATATGGTTTTTGACCACGTCTTACTTGGTTATGTTTGCCAACTCTGGATATAGATCAAGGATCAGGCCTCCACTCAGCCTGGATTGAAAAAAGGTAATGAGGGAAGGAAGAACCAAACACACTTTGGAAGGTCGTGTCTAGCTTGAAAAATTCTGAAACTTGCAGAATCAGGGTGCTTTGCTAGACCCAAAGTAGCTTCTTAAAGGCAGACTGAAATTTTCCATAGTCTCATAGGAAAAGAAAACCAATAAGAGCAGAGGGCTGCCTGAAATACACAACAGGTACTCTCATCAAAATTATGCCATATTTGAAAGTCACTCAGGGAGGGATTTAAGAGCAGATGTCAAAATAGCAGAAAAGCAGATATATATATCATAGTCTTTTGGGATGGAATAAGAAGATACCAACCAGGTTCTTGATAAAAATAACCCAAGAAGGTCTTTTCTTTGAGACTTTTGAAACCAGAAATGGACTGACTCAAACTAAACTTGTTACCCAGGCCCATCTGAGGTCAACTCCTGAGTGGATCATGAAAGAGCAAACGCTCTTGTTGGTGGCAGTAAATAATATAAACTTTGGTCATTACATTTATTTTCTAAAAAAAAAAATTATGACTTTGGATAAAAATTGAAAGACATACAAAGAAGCAGAAAAATGTGACCAAAAAGAGGAAATAAGTAGCTATTAGAAGCAGACACTTTAGATCCAGATGTTAGAATCAGTATTAAGGTCCTTAAAATAGCTTTTCTAAGTATATTAAAGGAAACACAGGAAAAAGACGGACAAAATTAGGAAAAGATAAAGATATTTAAAGGAAAACGAACTCTAAAAAAAAAAAACCTGTGCTACCCTAAAATTACACAATAAATATGTGAAATAACAACTCATTGGATGGTCTTAAAAGTCAAATAGACACAACAGAATACAAACTTACTAAACTTAAAAAAGGTTTAATGTAGAAATATCTAAACTGAAGTATAGAACAACAAAAGTGTATAAGCAACAACAACAAACAAAACAGAGTATAAAAAATGTGAGGTGCAGAGTTAAGTGAAACAACATATGTCTAATTAGAATTCCAAAAGTGGAGGACAGAAGGGACAGAAACAATATTTAACAGCTCAGAGGTTTCAAAATTTGACAAACGAAATCAACTCACAGATTCAAAATCTCAGCAAATCCCCAAAATGGTATAGACAAAGCAAAACTACACTGAGACTCTTCTGAATTCCAAAGATAAAGGAAAAATGTTAAAAGAAGACAGAGAAAAAAAAAATTTCTTCCAGGAGAACTGCAAAATAACAGCTAAGTCAGTAAGAGTAAATATGGCAGTCTGAAAATAATGTCTTGACATTACTAAAGTGTTGAAAGTTAAATGTCAGCAGAGAACTCTATAACCAGTGAAAATATACATCAAAAATGAAAGAGAATAAAAACACATTCTTTTTCCGTTTTTTTTTATCTTAGCTGATGCTTCTGCCTTACAAAAACACATTCTTAAACAAACAAAAGCAGAGGGAATTCAATAATAGTTGATTCAACTATAGAGAAATACTAAAGAAAGTTCCCTGGGTTGACAGAAACTGATTGCAAATACAAGCAAAGAAATACAAGAAGAAATAAGCAGAACTGAAGAAAATAGATATATGGGTAAATAAAAAGACTATTGAAAAATGATAAATATTATGGTATGTATATTTTACTACAATAAAAAAGATCATTGTTTAAATCAACAATGACCATGTTTTGTAATATTTATAGTAAATTCAGGAGTAAAATATGGAAAAATAGTAGCAAAAATTCCAAAGGAAGAAAAAGGCAATAGAAATTAAACTGTTGTGATGCTTTTGCATCATTTAGGATGTGATAAAAGTATTAATTTAGGATAAACTGTAATAATATAAGTATGCTTATAATTGATAGGTAATCACTAAAACAATAATACTGAGATATATAAAATAACTAGTAGAAATGGTATAATGAGATAGTCAAGATTATTTGTTTAACATAAAAGGAGGAAAGGAGGAATAAAAGAACAAAGAAAAAAGAAACAAAAATAAATAGCAAGATGTTAGACTTAAACTTAACTGTGTCTGTAATTACATTAAATGTAAATGGATTCACCACTCCAATTAACATTCAAAGATTGTCTGACTGCATAAAAGCAAAAAAGAAAACTCAAGTATATGATGACTACTTTTAATAAAATTGGACATACACGTTAAAAGTAAATTATGAAAACAGGTATGCTAGGAGGATATTAACCAAAAGAAGAATGATGTTAATATATTAGTAACAGGCAAAATAATAATTTAAGGTGGAAAGTATTACCAGATAAAAAGAGGGTCATTTCATATTAATAAAAGGGCTACTTTAACAGAAAGCTGTAATAATTCTAATGTGTATGAACGGTGCGTGCTGGGGCTGGCTCATACTGCCTCACAGGAGCCAATCACACACACCTCTTCCCACCCCAATGCTCACTGAGAGAGACAGAGACAGAGAGAGGGAGAAACTTTCCCTTATTATTTTTCCAGTAATGAATTTCTGCTCTGAATGTGCTGCCTCCATGTGTTCTGATTTTACTGAAGTTTTTGGGGTTTTGGTGGTTTTTTATTTTTTTTTGGTAATTCTTCACTATCTTGTCAGCTTTCTAAATGCTCTGTGAAGGATTTTATTCTTAAAAATATGTTTTTCTGTTTTTTAAGGTGTCCTAAGTGAGACAGGTTTTTCTGAATAATGTAGCCCAAAGTCCTCAAATTTTTTCCAGAAAGAGTGAGATAGTAAATATTTTAGACTTTGTGTGCCATAGGTCTCTGTACTCAACTCTTCTACTGTAGCATAAACGCAGCCATAGATGATATGCAAATGCATGAGCACAGCCGTATTCTAATAAAATTTTATGAAACAGGCAGTGGTCAAATGTGGCCCACGGGTCAGTTTTCTGGTCCCTGATCTAATGTAATTTTACTGAAAAGAAAATCTGTACTACCTTCCCCTCTTACAATTATGTTATAAATATTTATGCACATTATTAAATACTTCCCAAAACACAATTTTTAAAAGCCAGATAATATTTCTTCAGATACATGAACCACAATTTGACAATTTTCATATTTTTTAACATTCTACTTATATCCATTATTAAAAATGTTGGGATAAACATCATGCACATAAATATCTCACAAAATCTGCATTCGTCTCTGTATATATCCTCTCTGTGTATACCCAGAGGGGAAAACAGGTAGGCAGGCCTTTTCTGCACAGAGAGCATTAACCATTTTGGGAAGATATGAACTTACTTTTTTGATAGCCTTGTTAGGCTAAAGCAACAAAATTCAAAGCTGGGAAACTAAATGGATTCGCCCTTAGGATAAGGAAGGACTAGAAGTAAACCACTCCTCACACAGATTTAGGAACCAGCTTTGAATTGCTTTGGTGATCAGGGAACCCAAAGCTTGAATTCGATTTAAGGTAGTCTCAGATTGAAAGTGCTCCTAGGACTCAAAAAAGATAAATTGTAATTTTATCTTGAGAAAGATAATTTTTTCCTAAGCATAAAATTATTCCTACAAATGTCAAAGACATTGTCAAAGAAAAAGAAAGCACCCAAGGGCTACAAACTTTATAAGGAACAGAATAGATGTTTAATATTTGAAAAAATATAGAGAGAATATAATCAATAATATTAATTATGTTTCAAAAATGTAAGAGAAATGATTGACTAATTATTTCTGGGAACAGGAAACTATGACAATATAAAAGCCAATTTGTAAAAGAACTAAATACAATTTCTAGAAATGAAAAAAATAATATTTTAATCATCAATAGACTGTTTAATAGGAGACTAACACATTTTAAAAAAGAATTCATGAACTGGAGGACAGATCAAAAAAAATAACACTGAGTGCAACATGGAGACACAAACAGTTGGAAAATACACTAGATGAGCTAACAGTTAATAAGGCTAGAAGAGGAAGAGAAATATTAGAAGATTTTTTGAAATCTGTATAATACTGCCCACTGTTTAATTTAGGTATAACTATTCTGATATTAGAATGACTTAGTAAAACCCCAACATATTACTTTTAAAAATGGCAAATTCTAAGATACTTCTTATTATATGCATTTGTTAATTATTTTAATTGCTAACATTTTTTCTTATTTGGTTTTATGATAATGGTTTAACATTCTATTATGGGATTTCTTTTAAAAAGGCAGGAAGAAGAACATAATCAGTTGAGCCAAATGCCATCATGAAACATTTCATAAAACAGAAAGCTCCCTAGAAAACTATGTTTTATGAAATAAAAACATGTGCAGTCTTTCATATACACTGATTTTCCCTTGAATTTTTTGCAAAATTTTAATACATTTGTGTTAGTGAATTTGTGTAATGATTCCCCTTTACACCATTTTGATTTTTATAATTTAAGTGAATATACTTTTAGTCCAATAGAGGGTGCTAATATACTATCATAAAGCGATGCAATTCCCCTCCCACCTCCCACCACCACCGCCAAAAGCCCATGTTTTTGTTTCAGTTTTTCAAATTTCATGTCCACATTTTTACATAGAAAACTTCTGTTTAATTACAGACTAACATGTGTTATTCATTTTCAAAATTCAGATCCGCTTGATGGTGTTCAGGACACTGGAAAAATAAGTTAAATTTCAAATGTAGATGCCAACATTGTGAGTAGAGAACCATTTTCCACAACTATTTAATATTTTGATAAATTTAGTTCCTTTGCCTTTATTAAGCTAATGCAATGAAGAATAATAAAACTTTTCTTATCAATTCATTTGATTTAAATTATTTTTATTAAAGTAATGCCTCTACCAATCCATTCACACACAAAAAGACTTCAGCCCTCTCACTTCCTAGAGGCAAGTGCTTTTCCTTCTGGCTATTACTATATTTCCAGATAATAAGTTTATACACCTAATTCTTGATTTTTCAAATGTAGTTGATTGCTTTTAACAACCATATGTAAAAGACGAAGATACATTTCTTTCACATAATCTTCCTACCAGCTTCTCACAATATTTACTCTATGTGTATGTTTATTATACGTAAAGAATTCTCATATTGATTCCCTTTTTTACTTCAAATAATACTTAAAATTCAATGCTTTTTCCATCAACATTAAATGGCATCTCTTGATTCTTCTTGTAAGAAAAAGATATTATCACCCCTACTCTATTTCCCCATCTTTCTGCTATCTTCTCTAAAATCTTAATTCAGATCGTCTGTCACCTTTATCATGAAACAGCCTGAGAGCTATTCTCCCCATTCTTCCAGTCTATTCTGCAAAGAGCCACAAGGGATTTTTGCAAATTTGGTCACATCATACCTGTGATTCAAATTCTTCTGTGACTTCTCCTTCTACTTAGAAGACACACCTAACTCCTTACCTTGGCCTGGGAACCCCTTATCTGGCTCCTGCCATTCTCGCTAATCTTATCTTGTCACATCTCCCATTTACTCACCCTGCCAAAGCCACTTTGTTGACATTTTGTTGAGCGTCTCAAATTTTTTTGGTCTTAGATCTTTTACACACATTGTTTTCTCCTCCCGGAACAATTTTACTGCAGACTTCTGACTTTGTCTTGTCTTCCAGGCCACTACTCGACTTTGTCTTATCTTCCAGGCCTCTACTCGAATGTATGAGGACTCAAAATATGAGGGCGTCCGCTTACTTCTAGTCCCCAAGACAGGCCCATCTGATGCCTCCACATGCTACTGCCCTATCTCTGTTTTTTCTTAGCTCCTACTTTACTTGCCTCACAATGTTGTTCACGATTCTACAACTAATTTTCTGTTTACTAGGATTTTGTCTATCCCTCCCCCCATCAAAATGTCAGCTTCCACGAATTGGTTTTCCTAGTTAGTGAAAGAATTTTCATTAATGTCCAGGTCTTCTCACTTCAAATACATTTTCCTGTCTATTTTTGTTCTAATCCTCAGTGTACTGAGTATTATCAGCTCATGTCAAGGCAAAAATTTATTTAAAGTATTGAGTTATAACAATAATTAGGCATATCTTATGACATGACTTTATTTGCCTGATTGAACCAAGTGTTCAAGCTCAGTTAAACCACATTCTCAAAGATTTCTAATTAGACAATGAAGAATTATTTTGGCCCAAGTAGTCAAACCGTCTGCATGTATGTACAACCACCATATTTGCTTGACTGAAATTGGCAGATCTTGAAGAAAATAGGGCAGGGGCTTATTTAATAAGCAACATAAAAATATTTTCAAAAATATGGAAACAATTTTTGAGGTATGATTTATCTGAAAACTTTTTTTAAAAAATTAGCCATCTCCTTTTTCTAGGTTAATGAGTAAACTAAACTTCTCAGATGTAAATATTTACTTGGATTCAAACAATGAATACTTCATCATATGTGTTTACAGTCATTTAATTGTCAATTAATGTTTACAAAACACTACCTGGGTGAACTTTTTATTCACATGGCTTTATTTTCCAATTTAAAATTATTTTCAGCCTATGAATAAGGAGTGTGAATGGCTTTGACTATTACACAAGAATAGGAATGTTTTTGGTTTAATTTGAGGGACATGGTTATACAATTTTGGTCAAAGCTAAAAACAAATGTACTTGATATTTTAATAATGATAATTTATCTAATTTTTTCACTTTCAAATTTTGAGGGGATATTATTGACATATAAATACAGAGCTAATTACTTATTAACATACAAACACAGAGCTAATTACTTATAAGTGGTATACAAACAGAACTATTTACTTATTTCAATGTCAATTTATCTCTAAGTTGGTTTTTGAAAAGTGTTTTTATTCAAATGAAATAAATCATGATAAAATACATATTTGAGAAAACTTTAATCAAATTTGTACATATTGCTTTGGTAGACTAAAGTTGGTCTCTTTGTTCAATTACTCTATTTTCTTCAAAATTATTTTGGGGAGAAAAGAACAGGAGATATTATTTTTGAGACAGCCTACTTCTAAACTTAGTAGATTTTAGATAATATTATAAAGCAAAACTATAAAATCAACTTAGAAAAAAATAAAGCAAATGAAAATAGCAAAAATAGATATTTTGATTAAATTTCTTTCCTATCTTCTCATTGATATATATTGATATTGTTTATACAGTCATCTCTCAGTATACACAGGGGATTGGTTCCAGGACCCCTGCATATACCAAAATCCACACATACTCAACAGTAATTAAGGGTAATTTGGGAAGTAATATATACACCTGTGTGAAGAGAATAATTGCAATAAATAATTTTTTAAAGAAATAAACTCTAGAAAAAGCAGAGTAGAGTTTATGTTGCATTACATAAGCTTTTGAAGA
>NW_012148930.1:3271429-3277809 GCF_000956105.1 Propithecus coquereli
TCAGGCTGGTTTCGAACTCCTGAGCTCAAACAATCTGCCCGCCTCGGCCTCCCAGAGAGCTAGGATTACAGGCGTGAGCCACCGCGCCCGGCCAATAGGATTATATTTTTAAAATTTAAAGAGATGATGGTACAATTTCTTTTTAAAATTTTAACAGTGAAAAGGAGCATGAAGATAATTCCAGGATCATAAAAAGCATATAGGAAACAGCTGACAGCCATAAGAAATTAGGGAGAGTAACAAGCATGTCGGAATTAGGGTTGAAACAAATTACTGTCAGAACACAGTCTGAAATTTCACAAGTTTCTTAAAATGTGTAGTATTGGAAAAGCTAATTTCTAATGCCAATTATTGCTCCAGTCACAATGTTAGTTTCTTAAAATAAACCGTTACTATATATAGAATGAGTTTTCATTAGGCTTTTACCGGTTGCCACAAAAAAGAGCTTAGCCACAAGGTGATGTTAAAATGAGTACCTTGAAAATTGTGTAGCAGGAATGATTTATTATTTGATTAGTCAATGAAATCTTGGCTATAAGTATTAAAAAAGAAATGGACAAAAACAACACACATTGCACCAAGTTTTACCAAGTAGTACTAGTGAAAGTTAAATTGATGGAAAATTAGAAATACGGAGATGATTTCACTCCTCCAGTTTTACAAAACTACTTTCAGTTCTCTTACATAGACTTGATGTTTCCTCAGTCTCTAATGTCTTCCTTGTCCTCCTTATCTGGCTGACTCCTACTTAACCTTTAAAACCTTCTCAGATGACATCTCACCCTTGACATTTCTCTCTTCACCTCTTACAAGCCATTTCTCCAACCCCAACCCCACCCTACTTCACCTGCCCATCCCAATTTGGGTTCCTTGCTTTACCTAAATGATCCTGTATCTTTTGTTTATCTCAGTAGCAAGAGTTTATATAATAAAATACAATATATTAATATAATAAAATACAATATTCATTCTTTTTGTTTTCCACACTAAATGACCTCCTTTTGGAAAGGGCTTGTCATCGTCCCTAGCACTTAGCACCCACACAAAAAGTGATCATCAAATGAACAAAAGAACAAATGAATGAATCAATAAAAATGAAACTATCTGGAAGACTTTCCATTATATCTATAGATTATGGGCAACCTGTGTAAAGGGAATAGTAGACAGTAGCAAATGCAAACTATAAGAGAAGGCAAGGGGATAACTGTTTAGCGCACTTAAAGCTCCGTTGCATAAACCCAGGAAATTCTAACATCTGTAATTCCATTGCACATCTGGTCTATGTGTCCTAAGTTTAAATTTATGTTATAGTTTTTGAAGTCATAAATTATTTAATTTAGCCCCAAAATAAACCCTTTTAGGAACCTTTGAAAGTATATTTCTATAATTGCTTTTCTATCCTCTTCCAGTTAACAAGGTTTATGAGAAACTTGCCTTTCTAAGTTAAAATGTCAAAACAAATAAAAGTGCTCTTTCTAATCTTTTTTTCTTTCTTTTATTATTTTGTGGGTTTTTTTTCCTCTTCAGTTACTTTCCCTGAGCCATTTTTATGTCTCCTTATAATTTTTTTTTTATTATTATTCCAGGGTATTGTGAGGTTGTACAAACATTATAGTTACACTTTATGTCTTTGCCTCACCTAAATGCGGGTTAAAGGCATGCCCTTCCCTCCCTTTAGTGCTCCCCGTGTCCTTTAGTTGTAGATTTGCCCCCGTCTCCTTATAATTTTAAGCTAAAATGTAACACTTCTTTTTCAATTACATCATGCCCTTTTCATGTAGTGTGTTCTGAGACTCATTAAAGTTGCTAAGAACTAGGTAAAGTACACATTAGTTAACTGCGCACAGAATAGATTGGTTGGCACAATCTCAAAGGCCTAGGCAGGTGGGGAATGGGGGAGAGAGGAGGGGGAGGCAGAGCTGGCAAGAAGAAAAAGTGGCAAAGACTGCAGAATGAATAATCAGGGACTGAGCAAATAAAAGTGGGTCAGCTTAGACTTTGGATCAGACCCTTAGCAACCAAAGGCCACAAATGAAGAATATTTACTAATCTGCTTTTGAACTTACATTTGGGAACTTATTTCTACCTAAGAATAATTTTAGTTTGCAATACTTAGATATTTCAGTTTTAGTATAAAATTATATGCAGGCAAAAGAATAGCATATGCATTCCCAGGATATGCCTAAACTTAAAATAAGTAAGGCTTGCCTTGGCAGACGTCTCACTCTCGTGCCATTCCTGTGGGCATTTTCTCTACCCCTTCCCATAGCATTCACTGCAAGCACTTCATCCAGCAGATCTGTCTTATCTGGGAACACCTCATCTTCCAGAATCGCTCTTCCTATTCTTCTTACCCTCATCATCATTCATTTCTACCCTGCCCCACCAAAATTGTTGCAGGGAAGTTATCAGACTATAATAATTCACAGTAAATTATGGTAAATAATATAAAATTTAATTATACTAAAGTATTCAGTGTATTTGTCATTCCATGTAAATTACAAGTTGGTTTAGTTTATAGTATTTAATAATATCAATATCAGCATGTAAAGCATTTTAGGAGGGGAGAAGATATTGAAGAAAATCGGGCCATTGCACAACTGTAAATCACACCATATAGATAAATAGCCATACTACTATCTCTGAAAATGTGCAGCTTTTGTGGAGGGAGGGAGAATTCTTATTTATCACACTAAAATTCAAACATAGAATTTAGGATTACAAACCACTATCACAAGTGTTCTGAATTAGACAATACTATATAACATTCGCATATCCTTATAAGAGGTAATTTTATTGATTTACAATTAATTTTTATAACATGTATACGATCATATTTTACATACTAAGGCTAATTAAAATTTAAAATTATCTTGTGCTTGAAACAATATAATATATAAAGAAAAGAATTGTCCTTTCTCTGATTAGAATGGAATTCCTCAATCTTTGATCTATAATATCTCTGGGGGCCTGAAATAACTTTTTGCCCTCCAAGTCTCCAGGATCAGAAAACTTATCTCCTAAAACAACACAGCCAGTATTTACTTGGGTATGTTTCAGTAAAGTTTTAATTTATTCACTTTAATCATCCTGGAATTTCTGGGCCATGGCCTAATTTCATATATTACACAAATGTTGGACCTTAAATCTAAAAAATCTGTTTGAAAAGCTTGGTGATAATACAGTCTAAAAAGCTGAAACTATGTGATATGATTGAGAAACTTTTATTTTAAACTTTGTCCTGTAAATCTGGCCCAATTCTTGGTAGCCTGTGCTGACTCCCTGAGTCAGGACCTTTTACAAGGCATACTAATGTTCCTACAGAACTAGAAGTATGAATGCAGACAGTGCATTGCATGAAAAATTACTACATGGTCCTCAATAAATTAAAAAGGAAAAACAAATAGAAATCTGAATTTATAAATTATTCCTGCTGGTTTTTATTCTTCCTTAGGAATGAATAGTATTTTCTGAAGAACATTCACTCTTAGCAGGGCAGAAACAATTTATGAAATGCTAAAATTTTATCTTGTTAAGTAAAGCAGATTGTGATAGTTTTCAAACTGTCTTTTCTCAATATCTCAATATAGCATTCAGCGTTCAATGTGGAAAATAAAAACACAAGCAAATATTGAAATATATGTGAATATTTTTAATGATCAAGGCTACTCTGCTGCATAAAAATTCTGTTAGGTGTGATAGACTGACAGAATTGATTGACGTCTTAAACTAGTTTAGTTTCAGAGAGTATTTGGCAAACAGGGAATAAAATAGGAGTTGTATACCCACTGAAAATTCATAGAATTTTTCTCTATTGGTTTATGCATTATATGTGCTTTATGAAAAGTATGAGGCTGACCCAAGCATTGCTTTACATTCTTAAGTTGTGCTTTATCTGTTAGGAAATAATCAAATTTGTATCATTTTCATCATCATATATATAGTGCTAATGCTCATTTCACCAGCAGAAACTGGTATTACATTTAAATGCACATTGATGAAAAATAAAATACAAGTGAAACAATCAGTAATAATCATTATATAAATGAGTTCAAATCACTATTGTCTCATTATCACATATACTTTGTTGCACTCTATTTTAATAATACTACAAATTCCACTTTGTAATAACTTAAGCAGTTTAATTGAACTTGGTATTAATTCTTCATTTTTAAAAATTAGCTAGAAATAAATCTCCCTTAGATGACAAATGACATCTACGTAAAACCTGAGCAAACAGTATGTAAATAGTGACACATTAAAAGCATTCCCATAAAGTAAGAGAAAAACATTATGCAAAGAAACAGAAAAAGATGTTTGTTATGATTGATAATATTAACACTTTTCTAGAACTCTTTGCCAATGCAAATATTTAATTTTTAAATCCTAATTATAACATTTATATGTGTAAGAAGATGATTGCCTTCCTCATTTAAAAAGTGACTGAATATAAGGTTTACAAGCTAAAAGTCAAGCAATAACATATTAGAACATAACTGAAAAAAGGCTGAATCTTTCAGAAACTATTAAACATTTAAACAAAAATTTTAAAAAAATACTAAAGGGCACAACTATAAGAAACATACCTGCCTTCATTTCTAGACTGGAACACTCTCAAGGACAGAGGTTTTGTGTTATTTGCTAATATTCTTCAGTTCCTAGAGGCTATGTAGTAGGTGCTCAATCAAAACGTGTTGACTAAGTGAAAAGTTTTGGGAAATTATAAATAATATGTAATTTATTTGGTTTAAAAATGTTGATCAAATATCTATCACATAACTAGTTACCTATCATGAACTAAGAAAGCAAACTTCCTCCAAGAATAAACTTTTTAATCTATCAAGAAGCAGTGATAGAATTAAATGTAATTATGAATGCAGAAATTATTTTAGGGATATTAGAAAAAAAACTCCTATACTCACGGTCACTACTCTAAAAGATTGCTCTTCAAGAATATATCTTATATATAACTACAGAGGAAAAAAAAACCTATTGAACTTAGATGTTACAAATATATTCAATTGTGTTTCAAATTTATATATTTTCATTCTGATAATACAAGTCATGCTTGTCTACAAAACTTTTAAGGCCATACCAATACTAGCTGTAAATGATAAATTAATTTTTCTTTAGGAAGAGTTAAAATCATCTGAAACAAAGTTAATAATTATATGGCTTGAAGCCTCTTATTGACTATGTATATTCACATACTTCTTAATACTTTCACATAAAGCCTTTTGGTGAAATTTCTAAGCAAAGAAGGTAAATCATATTTTATGATAATTACAGGGAAATAATTATTTCAGATTACAATTTTTCAAAAACATTTATTATAGCATTTTCTTAAATTTTACATTAAATAAAATTATGATGAATAATCAGATATGCCATTCACATAAAGTATTTCTATTTTTCAAACTTAATGTCAAAAGCCACTCAAATATTAAGCAACAGAATAGAAATTAAAGTATATTTTCTGAATCAAAATTTTATTATCACTGTGAAAAGCACCATTAGCAAATGTTTCATAATATAGTTACAGGAAAATGTCTTCTTCTTTTAATCTTACCTTCTGCTACACAAACAGTCCATAATATAAGCCAAATAATCTTCGCTGGAAATCTCATTTTTTAAATCTTTTAGGAGTACATTTACCAGCCGACACTGCTCACGTAGTCCAGTTCTCCTCTTCTGAAAATTGTGATTAATGCAGCAAAGTACTTGCTCCAAAAGTAAGTTGAAACTAGATGCTCCACCCCTCAGAAAGTTTTGCAAACAAAAAATCAACCACAAACCTCAGCAGTGCCAGAGTTTGAACCTGATTCTCACTGCACTCCCACTGAATGTTTAAGCCGTGACCTGCTCTTGGAGTTGTTTTTGTAAACCTAGGCATGTTCTCCGCTGGAACATGTTCAGGTTCTTGGAATGTGCAAAGCAGCAGCTGGTGATATCCTCTGGATTTCATAAACCCTCCAACTATTCAAACTCTATTCATGTCTATTGTACAAAAAATAACAGAGGCTCTTTTAAAAATCACTTACAAAACTTCCGTTTAGGCAATGTTTTCACAATCAGCACCCAGACAACATGTGTAAACTTTGCCAAAAAAGTAGTGCTGGCAGATTTGGAGGTGGGGAGAGAGGGTTTCTTTTCCAGCAATTCATGAAATTAGTTTTCTAAAGACTTTTTATACATGTATGTGAAGAAACTGGCTCACTCTCATTTGATAAAAATGGGTTTAAGAATTCAAACATCAAGAAATTGAAATGTTTGTAAATTTTATTTATTATTTTTTTATTTTTTTATTTCAGCATATTATGGGGGTGCAAATGTTTAGGTTAAATACTCCTGCTGGTTTTTATTCTTCCTTAGGAATGAAT
>NW_012148930.1:3277859-3323887 GCF_000956105.1 Propithecus coquereli
GAATATATCCATCCCCTCCTTTCCCCTCCCATCTGCCTGATACCCGATGAATGTTACTACTATGTGTGCACATAAATGTTGATCCCTTAAAACCATTCGTGAGGGCAGAGACTTCATAGCCTAATCACATCTTATTTTTTTATTTCAGCATATTATGGGGGTGCAAATGTTTAGGTTACATACATTACCCTTGCCCCACCCAAGTCAGAGCTACAAGCGTGTCCATCCCCCAGATGGTACACACCTCACCCATTAGGTGTTAACATACCCATCCGCTCATGCTGATGTTTAAAACTTTGTATTGAAGTATAATGTGTATAAAGAAAACATAGGCAAATGGTTTGTGGAACACTGAGAAGGTGAAGACACCCATGCAATCTGTATCTAGGTCAAAACACAAACATCACCATCTCCCAGCAAACCCCAGTCTCTTTCAGTCAATACTTCCTCCGACCCGACCTCTTTCCACCCCACATACAGGGTGACCACTATTCTGATCTCTAGGAATGTGTAATATATTTGACTGGTTTTTGAACTTTAGATAAAGGGAAAAGAAGCTATGTATGCCTGTGTTCAGAGTACTTCACCAAAAATTATGTTTAGGCCATTCAACCACATTGTTGGATGTAGTTATTGCTGGATGTGTTAATTCTTACTGCTTTGTAATATTCCATTTTTGAATAGTCCACATTTTATTTATCTGTGCACCTGTTAATGAGCATGTGAGTAGATTCCAGTTTGTAGCTAATATGAATAGTGCTGCTATTGATACACAAAACCAGGGTCTGGCCTGAAGGCCAAGTGGGGTCTTGGCTTCATGCAAGAAAGAATTCAAGAGCAACCCTAAAGAGTAAAGCAAAAGCATGTTTATTTAAGTAACAAAGAAAGAGAAGGAAGTCTTGCTCCATAGGCAGAGCAGTGACTATCTCTCAGCGCAACAGAGAATAGCACTTTGTGCGTTTCTGGGGTCTATTTTATACCAGCTATTTAATTTTATGTTAAGGAGGGGGGAGAGTTATTCGTAAGATTGCTGGGGAAGGGGTGGGGAGTTACCAGAACCAAGGGTCCCTTCCCCTTTTAAAGGACAATTTCTGGGAGTTGCCATAGCATTTGTAAACTGTCATGGTGCTGATGGGAGTTTCTTTTCATATGCTAATGAATTGTAAGCTGGGTACAATGAGCAGTGTGGGTGACTGAGGTCATTTTTCCGCTTGCCATCTTGGTTCTAGCTGGTTTTCGCCAGCTTCTCCACTGCCTCTGGTTTTATCAGAGACTTTGGTTCAGTCTTATGACTCTTCATTGAGGAGGGCCCACTGTTTCCCTAACTCACTATGAACATTATGTGTTTTATGGTAGACAAGTTTCTACATATCTGGTGAGTACACAGCTAGGAGTGGAATATTAGGACATAATTTATGAATATGTTCAAGTGTAATAGATAACATCAGTTTTCCAAATGAATTATAACAATTGACATTCCTATCAGCAATGTATGAGTTGCTCCATATGTTCAACGACATTTGATAATTTCAATCTTTGTAATTTTAGCCTTTCTGGTGAACATATAGCAATAATTCTTTGAGGTTTTAATATAAATTATCTTGATGACTAATGAAGTTGGACAATTTTCATGTATTAATTGATCATTTAAATATCCTCTTTGATGAAGTGTCTATTCAAGCCTTTTCCATATTTTTTCTAGTGAGTTGCCTTTTACTTATTACATTGTAGGAATTCTTTATATATTCTGGATATGAGAACATTCTTACACATATGTATTGTAAATACCTTCTTTTAGTCTATAGGTTGTGCTGGCCATTCGTATGTCTTCTTTTGAGAAATGTCTATTCGAGTCCTATGTTCAGTATTTTAATCAGTTTTTATTTTTCTTGCTATTGTGTTATTTGAATTCCTTATACATTTTGGATATTAACTCTTTTTCTACTGTATGGTTTGCAAATATTTTTTACCATTCCATAGGCTGAATACTCTTTTGATTATTTCTTCATAGGACACAATCTTATTTTCAGTATAAATAAAATAGAAAAATAATTCAGTTTTTCCTCTAGCATGCTTGATTTAAATTTATTACTCGATACTGAAATATTCAAAAAGTCATTTCAGGTTGGCCACTCATGATTTGTAATGCCTATACATTTTTAGGATTGTTGTCAAATTTGAAAAAAAATCTGTCAAATTTCCTTGACATAATGAACTGCAAATTTTCAGGCCATTAAAAAAGTTCTCATGATTTGATTCATATTAAATACTCTTTTTGGATTGAGTCATTGTACATCAGTTTGTTCTTTTTTTTTTTGAGACAGAGTCTCACTCTGTTGCCCGGGCTAGAGTGCCGTGGTGTCAGCCTAGCTCATAGCAACCTCAAACTCCTGGGCTCAAGCAATCCTCCTGCCTCAGCCTCCCGAGTAGCTGGGACTACAGGCATGCGCCACCATGCCCGGCTAATTTTTTCTATATATATTTTTAGTTGTCCAGCTAAATTCTTTCAATTTTTAGTAGAGACGGGGTCTTGCTCAGGCTGGTCTCGAACTCCTGAGCTCAAGCAATCCTCCCGCCTCGGCCTCCCAGAGTGCTAGGATTACAGGTGTGAGCCACCACGCCCGGCCACCAGTTTGTTCTTAATGTCTTCATTTCAAAGACATGTTGTAAGTTTTATGGTATCTTCATCGATGTCAATATATCATGCATGACATGAGCAACTTTTCATTTTTATGAGGCATCAATGAGAACTGAATCACCCACTTAAAAGTTTACACTTCTGGCCATTGTCTCCGTATCTTTAAATCTTATGTCTTCTTCAATACCCATAGACTTCTGGTGTCAGACAATGTGGATCACATTCATATGTGCTATGTCTCCAGACCCAGCATTTTTGTGTCATGATACCAATTGATTTGGCACAAAAGTGGTAGGAGTATTCTTAGAAGCCATTCAAGCACTTGGAGGGATATCAGTTGTTACCAAATTATAATACATAAAACTGTGGCTACAAAATATACCATACTAAAAGCTAATAGCATACTTTTCATGACTTCTCCGTGTATCCTCCAAGTGCCAGACTCTCTAAAGTCAACTAATTTGGTGGAAGTACATGAAGGGGAAATCAGGGTAGTATAAGACAATAGCTTATTCTCTTGCAAGTAAGACAACTTTTCAATTGTTATGAAAATATATGATGATGCAGAAACATCACTAGGAGCCCTCTCAGATCCTTGATGATATCTGTTGAAATAAGGATCCCTGAAGCTTAAATTTTATTTGCTTCACAGGAAATCAAGCTCTGACTATAATGATCAGTTTTACCCCTTTTTCTTCACATTGAGATGCTGTGTAATTGTATTATGAATTCATTCAGTAATCTACTTAATTGGTATCCATTCTTCTGAGGCCTTTTCCCTCCAGTTATTCTAACACAACTGCCAAAGTAATGTTACATACATTTTTTCCTCAATTAGTTCTATCAATGATTCTTATTGCTCATAAAATAATTCACAATTTGATCTGGGATTTAAACTTCTCATTCAAAGCTGCTTTTATTTCTTCCATAACTTCCTTGTGCAAAATCACTGCTTTTAGCATTGATCTTCTAATTAATTCCATAGTAGTCCCTACACTTTACCATTCTTCAGAGTCTTTATTCAGGTGTACTCTTCCCTTAAACCACAATGTAATATTCAAGTATTCTTGACGCCACCCCAGATCAAGCCCAACATTCAGTAATTTCTCCCTCCTCCAGCTTCAACTTTCCGAGCTCTACTGATCTACTATTAATTGCTAAGTAATGATTATATGTGTCAGGTGTTATGTTAAATGTATTATTTAATTCAACTCCCTCAAAAACCTATAATATAGTTATATCATTCCCTTTTTGTGCTGAATTTCAGAGAAGTTTAAGTCACTTGCTTAAGTTAGTAGCTAACTTGAGATTTGAGCCAAGGCTGTCTGGTTTCACAGTTGAATATTTAAACACTAACCTCACTGCCTATCTGACTCCAAGTGTTCATTATTCCCAGACTTTGTTACCAGTTTTGGTTCTAGACAGAGGAAACTCTTAGATCTGGTATTTTCCAGTCTCTAATGAGGAATCATAGGGACACGATATAATGTTTTATGTAATTATACTATTTTATTAGAGTATAAATGCTTTCTGTAAGTTATCCTTCTAAAAACAGCTAATAAATTATGTACTGCTACATATCAGATAGAAATAATAATCATTTCTTGGAAAAAATAAAATGTCTTGCCTATCGTGTAATTAGTAAATGGCTAAAAGTAAATGATTAATAATAATTTATTAGTTGAAAGCAAATAGTAAATAACCTACTTAATATAACCAATTAGATTAGCTTGTACATCATCATTTAAATGAAATTCAAATTCAAAATGATACCTGAGAATCCACACTTGTTTAAATTTCGATACTTATTATTTTATTTCTATTTTCTCCCAGCATAAAAAAAATGTCTATTCCCTTTACCACAATTAATTTTTAAATTAACAAGCAAAAGAAATAAAACATATGTAAAAATCACACTGGGCACATGACCAGGTTTTAGTAGATTGGATGAAACATTCTATTTATACATCAAAAACAATATAATTGCTGCTAGTTCCATTGTTAAAGTAGTAACTCTACTGAGAAATCCTATTCATTAATAATTTTTTTTTAATTTTTTTCTTTTTTTTTTAATTTCAGAATATTACGGGGGCACAAAAATTTTGGTTATATGAATTGGTTCTGTACAGTTTGAGTAAAAGTAATAAGTGTGCCCATCACCCAGATAGTGTGCATTGTACCTGTTATGTGTGAATTTACTCATGCCCTTTTCTCCCCTCCCATCTTCTTGATTTCTGTTAAGTTTTACTTCCATATGTGCACGGAGTGTTGACTGATTAGCTCCAATTTAATAATGAGAACATGTGGTGTTTATTTTTCCATTCTTGTGACACTTCATTCAGAATAATGATCTCCAGTTCCATCCAGCTTATTATAAAAGCTAACAATTTTTTTCACCATTTTTTTAATGACTGAGTAGTACTCTGTGGTATACATATACCACATTTTATTAATGCACTAATGAATTGATGGGCACTTGGGTTGATTTTACATCTTTGCAATTGTGAATTGTGTTGCAATAAACCTGCAAGTGCAAGTGGTTTTTTTTTGTTTGTTTGTTTGTTTTTGATAAAATGACTTTTTTTCCTTTGGGTAAATACCCAATAGTGGGATTGCTGGATCAAATGATACACTTATTTTTAGTTCTTTGAGGATCTCCATACTATTGTCCATAGAGATCGCAGTCCCACCAACAGTGTATAAGTGTTCCTTTCCCTTTGCACCCACACCTGCATCTGTTGTTTTGGGACTTTTTGATAACAGCCATTCTCACTGGAGTTAGGTGATATCTCACTGTGGTTTTGATTTGTATTTCCCTGATGATTAGAGATGTTAAGCATTTTTTTATATGTTTATTGTCCATCAATCTATCTTTTAATGAAAAGCTTCTGTTCATGTCTTTTGCCCACTTTTTAATGAGGTTGCTTGATTTTTTTTCTTCTGATTTGTTTGAGTTCTTTGTAGATTCCGGTTATTAGCCCTTCATGGGATATATAGCATGAAAATATTTTCTCCCATTCTGTAGGTTATCTGTTTGCTCTATTGATTGTTACCTTGGCTGTCTGCAGAAGCTTTTTAATTTAATCAGGTCTCATTTATTTATTTTTGTTGTTGCTCTGATTGCCTTTGGGGTCTTCTTCATAAATCATCATAACATTGAGAAGGAAGGAGTCCCCTACTCATCCTATGCAGCCAATATCACCCTGATACCAAAGCCAGGAAAGGACACAACAATAAAAGAACACTACAGACCAATATCCCTTATGAATGTAGGTAGATGCACAAATTCTCAGTAAAATACTAGCAAACAGAATTCAGCTGCACATCAAAAAAATTATCCACCACGATCAAGTGGGCTTCATGCCAGAGATGCAAAGGATGGTTCAACATAAGCAAATCTATAAATGTGATTCACCACATACATAGAAGCAAAAACAAAGACCACATGATCCTCTCAATAGATGCAGAAAAAACATTTGACAAAATTCAGCGCCCTTTTATGATAAGAACTCTTAACAAGCTGGGCATAGATGTAACATACCTCAATATTATGAAAGCCATATACGACAAACCCACAGCCAGCATCATACTGAATGGGGAATAATTGAAAGCATTCCCACTTAGAACTGGAACCAGACAAGGTTGCCCACTATCACCACTTCTATTAAACATTATGCTGGAAGTCCTAACCAGAGCAATCGGGCAAGAAAAAGAAATCAAGGGTATCCAAATGGGGAAAGAAGATGTCAAACTATCACTCTTTGCTCATGATATAATCTTATATCTAGAAAACCCCAAAGATTCTGCCAAGAGACTACCAGAATTGATAAATAGGTTCATCAAAGTCTCAGGCTACAAAATCAATGTACACAAATCAGTAGCATTCATATACACCAAATCAGTAGCATTCATATACAGTCAAGCTGAGAATCAAATCAAAGACTCGATACCATTCACAATAACAACAAAGTAAATAAAATACCTAGGAATATATTTAACTAAGGAGGTGAAAGACCTCTACAGGGAGAACTAAGCAACACTGAGAAAGTAAATCACAGAGGATGTAAACAGATGTAAAAAGATATCATGCTCATGGATTGGTAGAATCAACATTGTTAAAATGTCTATATTACCCAAAGTGATCTACAGATTCAATGCAACCTCCATTAAAATACTAACATCATTTTTCACAGATCTAGTAAAAATAGTTCTTTGCTTTGTATTGAATCAGAAAAGACCACAATAGCCAAAGTAATCTTAAGCAAAGGGAACAAATTTGTAGGCATCACTTTGCCAGACTTCATGCTATACTACTAGGCTATAGTAACCAAACAGCATGGTACTGGCACAAGAACACAGACATAGACCAATGGATCAGAACAGAGAACCCAAATATAAAACCATCCTCATATTTTCATCTGTTTTTTGACAAAACCAGACAAAAACATACACTTGTGAAAAGAATCCCTGTTCAATAAATGGTGCTAGGAAAATTGGATAGTCACATGTAGAAGACTGAAAGAGGATCTACACCTCTCAGCACTCAGAAAAAATTAATTCACAATGGATAACAGACTTAAACCTAAGGCATGAAACTATAAGAATTATAGAAGATAGTGTTGGAAAAATTCTCATTAATAATTAAATATCAGTTACTATAATATTCCTATTTAATGTCACCAACAAATCAATAAAAAGGTATTTGATTGTAAAACAGAAACTTTTTTGTAACAGATATTCTAAGGGAGTAATATTTCATTCACAAAGTATTCCTCAATAATAATTTTAAAGTAATCTTTCAAGCTTTATTTTATAGAATCTTACAATTTGAAAATAAACTCATAATTTCAAGAACCAAAAAGATGGAGCACACTCTTAATTCCTTGGAACCTCCCTTAATAGTATTCAAGTTTTCATTTTTCTCTGTCAAGACAAATTATTAGAAATAAATTTGAATGCCAAGGTAATGAAGATCCCTTTAGACTACATACAAAAATCTATTTTTTAAATTTTTCACAGATTAAAATTGTCATATCTCGAAAGCTAGAGTTCTAGGGTAAAAAAATAGTTGAACTACTGAATAAAATAGCCAATTATATTTGAATTTGTTTGTTATTTTTAGTTCTGTCTCAGCAGCAGTCCAAAGTTGGGTTAATTGTAATGATCTATTCTGTGGAATGCAAAGATAAGGATGACTATTTTTAAATTGTCATCTTAAAATGGTTACACTATTTAAATTTAATAAGGCATTAATAGTAAAAAAAATATTGGCTATACCAAGACGTTCCTACAGTGAGATTTGTAATAGATACCTTCTTTTGTTCTTAAAAATCATTTGAATATATTAAATATGAACAGCCTTTTATATGTTAATAATATCTTGATAAAGTGATTTTAAAAAACAAAACCAATGTTTAAAGTCAGTTGAAACCTAGCCTTAAGACATAATGGGAGCCCCTAGTTGTAATACCTCCACTAGCAATACCTAACTAATGGCCAACACAGTACAGGCTTCAGGGCTAGTTGAAGCCAGACAGAAGTATTTTTCTAGTCTTTATGTTATTTTAAGATTGAACTACATATTGACCTTAGTAACATGAAATGGTATCCTGATTCTTTGCACATAGAGCTGGCTACAAAGAAAAGCTGAGTTACATTACACAGCAGGGAAAGAAAAGAAAGAGAAGAGAAAAAGTATCTTTTACTTCAATATGAATGTAACTGTGAAAATGGATGTATGTAATATTGGCTAAAATACACTTAGGAAGCAAATTTCTAAAATAAGAATAAATTTGCAAGGCCACAGAAGCTATGAATTTTTATGTTGCAAGACATTTCAAATGGTTGTCCAAGAATGTTATCCTAATTCCCAAACTCCCAATAGCACATAAAAGCATGTATTTTATCACAACCTTGAAAAATGCTTGATGAAAAACTTTTAAGTAATTGTTAATATAAGTGAAAATACATAACTTATTTTTTGTTTGATCAAACATTTTTGAAAGCATGGTTTATGATTATGACCTTAATCTCTTCATCACTCAGGCACTTCCTAGTTATTTGCAATTAGTTTTGTCTCCCATTGTTTCTCTATAGCTATTATCTTGAGACACTCCCAGTAAGCTCCCTAATCATTTAGTCCTTTTCAATCCGTTAATTTCCTAGGGCTGCTGTAATTACCACTAACTGGGTGGTTTAAAACAAAGATATATATTTTCTCACAGTTCGGGTTCCAGAGGTTAAAATTCTGAAGAAAAGATGTCAGCAGGGCCACAATACCTACAGAATTGATGGTAGTGATTGCTATCAATCCTTGTAATTCCTTGGCTTGCAGCTGTGTCACTACCTTCTCTGCCTTCATCAACACATGGCCTTCTTCACTGTGTGCCTGTCTCCCTGTTTCTGTGTCTAAATCCCCCTCTTTTTGTTACAAGGACACCTACTCCAGTGTAACCTAATCTTGATTGCATCTGCAAGGACCATATTTTTAAATAAGGTCACTTTCATGATTACTGGCAGTTAGGACTTGAATATACCCTTGCAGGGTATATAATGCAACCACAATACTTGATAAAGATTCTCCATAGTCTCTTTGATGCATTTGACATTACTGACCTTTCCTCTTTAAACTTCTCCTTCTTGTCTTCCATGAACTGAATTTTCCTCTTTTTACTCCTCACTAATCTTGTTTAGCTATTGTCTCCTTTATTGTTTTATTTTCTTGTTGTTTTTTCCTATATAACATTCCCATACTTTGTACTTAGTTCTTTTTCTATGATAGCCTCAATCTCCATAAGCACATTTTGGCAAATCCATATGCTTATGTTTGATGAGCACTGGTTATGTAGAGGAAAATTAATGATAGTTCCTGACTTACAAAACTTATGGTAAAATAAAGGAAACATGTAAATATACCAATAAGTGCAGTACTGAGTAGAAAAGGAACATAAATAATAGAATAAAAAAGCCTTCAAAATAGAGAAGATACTCAAATTAAATTTTGAAAAAATGAGTAAGTGTTCAACAGGCTAGTTTTTGTGAATTTCTATTACACTATTTTTTTCTCCTTGGTGGCACAGTTTTTATTAGGAAGTTCATTTCTTTAATAGACATAAGAATATTCATATTTTAATTTCTCCTTGTATTAACTTTTTAATAACCTTTCTTACTTTAGTTTTCAATTTACAGGACTGTTGCAAAAACAATACAGAAAATCCCTGAATACCTCATATGGATTCCCCTATTGTTAACATCTTATTTTACTATGGCATATTTGTCACAGTTAATGAAACAATATTGATATGTTATAATTAATTAAATGCCATGCTTTACAAGGATGCTTTTGGTTTTTACCTAATGTCTTTTTTCTATGCCAGAATTCCATTCGGGGTATCACATTATCATCATGTTTCCTTAGGCTCATTTGGACTATGACAGTTTCTTAGACTTTCTTTGTTTCCTTGACAGTTTTGAGGAGTATTGATCAGGCCTTTGGAATAATGTCCCTCAGTTGAAGTTGGTCTGATGTTTTCTTCATGATTAAATTTGGGTCATGGGTTTTTGTAGGAAGATTACCTAAATGAAGTGTCATTTTCATTATATCGTATCAAGGGTAACATGATATCAACATGACATCACTGATGATGTTAAACTGAAACTCCTGGCTGAAGTCAAGTTACTTTTTCCCCTTTGCATACTGTATTTGTTTGGAAGCAAGTGGCTAAGCACAGCTCATATTCAAAGGGTAGGAAATTAAGCTCCACCTCCTTGCATGGGGAGTATCTGCATAAATTATTTGTAATTCTTCAGTATTGAAATTTATTTCTTCTCTCCCATTTATTTACTGATTCAATCATTTATGTATCTAAGTATGAACTCATGGATGTTTAGTTTATACTTGGGGTTATAATCCAATACTATGTTATTTACTTATTTTTCTCAAATTGTTCCAGATTAGGCCACTGGGAGCTCTTTTAGGTTGACTTCTACAAACTTTTCTCTTGATCCTATCATTTTCTCTTTTAGCACTTCTTTACTGTGTGACACTACAAGATAACCCAGCTTCATCTTGCGTGTTCCATGCTTCAGCCCTAAAATCAGCCATTTTTGCAGGGAGCCCTGGTTCCTTTCATTGGAGGATAGTATTAGAAACCAAGATTGGGGTGCTGAGTGTGCAGTTGCACACTGAGGTGTTATTTCTTCTATGTCCTCTCAGTTAATAGAGCCAGGAAATGTACGTATGAATACTAATCTATGTATACACATATATCCATGATAATTTGCATATGTATTTGTATCTATATGAAGCTAAACATGTGTTCAGACTAATGTCTCTGACTCTAACCAATGCTACATAGTTTATTCTAGCTTTCCTCCCGGCTTGTCTGGGACCTCCCTTTCCCACAGTGAGAAGATGGTTTCTACCACATGACATCTGTTTTGTTTAATCCAGTATACACTTACAGCATTTTCAAAATTATTGATCCACATGCACATGAGAAATAACTTCACCAACTAGAATAGTATTCACACACAGTACTTTTGCCTTTAGACTTACAGTTTCCAATATTTCAAAGTTACTTAGGTCAACACATCTCCCTCTACCCTTTCAGTGAGGTTACATCATACATCTGGAATACAGTGAATTCTTTTGTTATAAGCTGCATTTCATTGTGACATCCCCCAACCTTCTAATTGATTTTTTTCTTTAATTTGGATACATTAATGTCTGTTCTTTGAACTATAAAGTTTTATGGGTCTTTGATGAATGCATAATATCCTATATTCACCACTATAGTAACATACGGTACTGCCAGCCTGTAGAGTTGATCAATTGAAAATAAGAAAAATAGAATATTTTACCTTCATTTCTCCCTTATTCAACATTCTTTTCGTTATGTAGGTCCAAGTTTCTGACCTATCTTATCTTAATTCTGTCTGAAGAAAAGCTTTTATTTCTTGCAGAACTACTGTTAATGAATTCCCTCAGTTTCTGTTTGTGTGAGAAAGTCTTTATATCTCCTTCACTTTTGAAGGACAAATTTGTTGGATGTAGAATTCTAGGTTAGTAGATAGTTCTTTCAGTACTTGGAGTATTCACTCCATTCTCTTCTTCTGATGCAAAGTCTGCTGTAATTCTTATCCTTGTTCCTCTAATAGGTGAGATGTCTTTTCCTCTGGATTTTTTAAAGATTTTTCTCTTTGTTTTTTCTTCAGTTTTCTGAAATTTAAATGAAATACACTTAGAAGTACTTTTTTGGTGTTTATTCTGCTTGGTGTTGTCTGAGACGCCTGGAACTGTGGTTCGAGGTCTGTCATTAATTTCTGAAAGTTCTTGCCTATTATTACTTCAAATATTTCTTCGGCTCCCTTCTCTGATTCTTCTTCTGGTATTCTAGTTACACTTACATTATTCCATTTGAAATTGTCCCAGAGCTCTGGAATGTTCCAGTCTGGGCTTCTGTTTGTTCTTTGTTTATTTTTCTTTTAAATTGGAAAGTTTTTATTGACTTATTTATAAGCTCAGTGATTCTTGGCCTATTCCAATTTACTGATGAGCTCATCAAAGGCATTCTCCATTTCTCTAATAGTGTTTTTGATTTCTAGTTGATTTGTAGCAATTCCTTTTGATTGTATCTCTCAATTTCTAACTCTCTGTTTGCATTATTCATCTATTCTTGCATGTTGTCTATTTTTTGCACTAGAACCCTTAACACATTAATCATAGTTATTTTAAATATTCTGTCTAGTAACTCCACCATTTAAGTTATCTCAATGTGGCTCTAGCATTTGCTTTGTCTCTTCAGGCTGTGTTCCTTGCTACCTTTTGGTGTATCTTGTAATTTTTTTGTCATATGCTAAATGTATTATATCAGGTAATAGGAACTAAGGTAAATGGGCCTCTACTGTGACGACTTATAATTGGAGCTAAGCTTTGTTTAATGCTTGCTGCAGCTGTAGGTGCCAGAGGATTCAAATTCCTCTAGTGTTCTTGTCTGCCTTCTTAACTTCAGACATTCCTAAATATTCTTCCTCAATGATAGTCTATGTCTTCCTGTTCTTTCTTCTGTAATCAGCAGGAAATCTACTGATGTGATGGTAAGGTGTGGGGAGAGGGTGCATTTTGTAATTTTCCCATTAAATTTCTCTGTCTTTTTTTTTTTGGTGGTGTATCTTTGGCCTTCACAAGGGTATTTTTCTCATATAGCTTTTATCTTTTTCAATTTTCCTTCCCAAGGTGAAACAGAAAGAGTAGATGGGGTGACAGTGAGAGGAATACCCTTTCCCATGGCTTTGGGACAAAGCTCTGGCTTCATATACTTATTAGCCTTTTTTGTCTCCTTTTCCAAAAAATTCTTGTTCAATTAGTCTTTTTTAAAATTCCACTTTGATTCTATCGAGTCGGCCTTTCGTGTCCCAAAATATAGAATATGTATAAGTGTGTGTGTGTGTGTGTGTGTGTGTGTGTGTGTGTGTGTGTATGTGTGGGCAGTGCTTCTAATGTTGATTTTATTTTTTATTTCTGTATTTGTTTTATTTCCCCCATCCTTTTCTGAGCTCTGTAAACTTATTTTTCATTTCTGGTCTTATACTTTTTTCTTTATGTTTTCTTTAATTCATTTGAATTTAAGAGGACTTTATTAGAAACTATCCTTTGATTTATAGTAATTCTTCCAGTGATTTTTAACCTCTCTTTTTCTTCTTATATTCCTTTTTTCTTATTTAATTTTTAGCTATGAGCATGTCATTCATGCCTATTTCTTTATGATTCTTACTAATTTTGAGTGGGGCACATATATCTGGTTTAAATATTTGATGAAATAAAATTAAGGGTGAGAGATGTAAGCTTCAACATCTCTGTTTTGTCATCTCCTCTGTAAAAGTCTCCACTCTTACTTACTTTTCTATCTGCTGAGCAGAAAGCTTTACAAATTTTCACAGTAAAGCCCTATGTTCCAGGTGTCTGTGACATATCATTTAGCATCTACTAATTTATTCTCAGCGGGCTTTGATTAGCTGTCTGCGGTGATTGTAGTTTATGTACTCTCCTCTCAAGTGCTTTCTGAAAAGATGGCATGTCTATGCAGCTTCTTATTCAGCCTTCCCTCTCTCATCAATCTTGCCTTACAACACCTGTATCCTATTCACACCTTTCACTTGAGGTATCTTTGATCCTTTCAGAGCTGTGCCACCTACTTTAAGGGACCTTCACACTTTTTAAAGTGTCTTTAGGAGTTTGCCCTTGCTCTTGACACTTTCTCCCATTTTAGTCCCAACACATTTTTCTAATTATTTCTCATTTGGGGTGTGGATGTCTCCTAGTCTTATTGATGATGTAGCAGTCTGTATTTTTTATACTTGGTGGTTGTTTCAGTGGCATAACAAAAGAATGTGGATAAAACTGCAGAAGTATAAAGAATGCTCAATTCATGCAGTTAAAATGATGTAAAAATAATACATTAAAATTGGATAAAACGTTGGTCAGTACAATATTTTTAATTGCTTATCTTTGAAAGGCTGCTATTATTGTGAAATTTTCTATTTTTCTATGGGATCAGGTGGTCTGATGCTTTGTAGTGGGTGTATAATTACCGAAGAATGTAAAATCTGGGACCTGAAAGTGGATTATTATTAGTTCATGCCAATGATTTGAAAATTAGCATCCAAACAACAATGAAATTTGCTGAGAAAAAATTGTAAAGTTGTTATTCTACTGAGTTTTACTAAGAAAAGATTCTAGCATTGGGCCAAAAATGACTGGTAAGTGTTCATAGCACAATTGAGGAGACTGTCATATTTTATTAGGGATTTTTTCAGGTATAAGTGATAGAAATTGAGTTCGAGCCATCTTAAGCAGAAAGAGAACTTACTGATTCCTATGACTGGGTGACTAGGAGTGGTGCTTAATTTAGTCAGGTCCAGAGTCAAAAATCCAAGGCTTGAAAAATAAATCTTGTGTTGCTGCAAAATCCTGGGTTATTTCCAAACCGTTCACAATAAGGACACACAGCCCCTAGTTAAAAACCAAGAAGAAAGAATTTCTCTCTCGTAATATCCATACATTAAATATTTGTCTTTCCTATTGTTCATACTGTTTGACCCAACTTGGATCACATGCTTATGTAGATGTGTAGGAACAAGTGGTAGAATCTCACCATGATCAAATGAAAAGCAGAGGACTTTTATATACTGGGACAGGATGTTGGTAGACCAAAAGTTAAGTCCAATATGATTAACTGCGATATACTACCTCAATATCCTGATTGCAATATGATCTCAGAGTAGGCTTTACATTTCTACTTTAAGTACAATTTATGCAGGGTCTCTGAAGTCCATTCTATTTTATTTTATCTTTCTCTGAAAAGGATTGGACAAAAACCAAATCATACAGACTGGACTATTCCACAATCTTTATTCTTTAGTTGTAGATTGGAAAACCAAAGACTTGGGAGATTTACTCTTGTAGCTTCAGGTTTTGTTGTGAATCCTAGGTTTAAAGATGTTGTCCTGTTTCTGTTAGAAATGAATAAACTAATCTTCAGAGCTTGTGACAGCTATCTTGAATCACAGGGAGGGATGTACAAGGCAGGGCAATGAAATGTAGAGGAACGAAGTCCTTTGTGACATTCATAGGTCACTATATCAAGCCTTAGCTAGAGATGCCCTACCTCTGAATTTTTCCATATGTGAAATAATAAATTTATTTAATTTTTTATGACACTGTAGATCAAGTATTCAGCTACCTATAATGAAGAACATCCTAAGTGACATACCAGAACATTTTGGTCTTTAGCTCTTATGAATAGTGGCAAAATCTTCTTTTCTGAGAATTAACAATCTGCTAATTGGATAGATCATATTTACCTTAATGTTTGTTGTTGTCCTTCTTCTCATGACTGCTCTTGCTCTGTCTACCTGAGTCTAGTTCTTAGAATCTTCCTTATATTGGGCATCCCCATTTCATTTTTTACTGTACTTGTTGACTTGGTTATACTTTCAGAGTTCAATCCAGCTTCAGTAGTATCTCTAATATGCATCTCTTTATTACTTTTGGGTTATGATTTGGACACCTATGTTTTCTCCTCTAAGCATGATTAAGCTTCACCTAGGAACTAGGAGTCTGTCCTTCTGTTGTTGAGTTTATCAGGAGTTAATCCTTAGCAGTAGTTTTTAGTAATAAAAGAAATTGAGAAAGAAAGAGCAATTGGTGGGAAATTTAAAAATAAAGCTTTTTGATTTATTACATTCCACAATCTTGGCCTCCTTTGACTCATGTTCTATGGATAAAATGTTTTTGAAGGGTTGCCTGAATAAAACAGATAAGCCAAAGAAAAATCATGGCCTTAGATAATTTGGTAATCAACTACTAGGGACATAATCTATTCCTGATCCGGGAAATTAGTTGAAAACTCACTTTTGGCTGTCAGATCATTAACAACTAATGGCATTCAGCATTTTTGTACCACACTGTGCAAGTTGGTGTTTTTCCCAGGGCTTAAGTCCAAGTGAGCTCGTAGGCTTGTAGGCAAGAAGGAAGGAAATAGAAAGTGCAAAGGACAAATTGGAGTTGTTTTTTTTAATTTGTTTCTTAATCTGGGTGAATGCCTTGTCAAAAATGTTAGTCCTAATATTCTTAAATATCATATCTTGTATTTCTGCATACTAATCAGTATTTCAATATATTTTGTATTGGATATTTGAGTAGGAGGTAGTGAACTTTTATCCTAATTATTGATTTGCCTGTGACATTTCCAGATTGCTTTTTTGTCATATTCTTATTTTCTGCAACCGTAAAGTTTGCGTGGAACCAGTGTAAAAATTGCATTACTCATTTAGCTCTGTAGCACATGTTCAGCTTGTTGCATCTGAACTCAATATGGTACATATATTTTTTTGCTGTGCATGTGAATATAATTCAAGATGCTTGTTTTAATTTTAAATGCCTACATGATCTGGCTTCAAACTACAGAATATTTAAGGTACTTTTCTGATTATCCATATTTATTATTTCCAGGGGAGTTCAGGAGAATCACTGAGCAGCCAGATTTTTTTTTCTTTTTAACTTTAGTGCATTCATGTTGTTTCAATTGCTTGTAGGGTACATACTTTAGTTTCTCTCTTCAGAGGTAATCTGTTCAACCAGTTGTGTACAATTTGAAAAGCATAATTAAATTCATTAGTTGCTAAACAGCAAAGATGAGTTTATATTAAGAATAAGAATTCTAAAAATGTAGATGCCTACATTTTGAAAAACACATATAATAATAATAGCAAACTATGTGGTGAGTATGATTCTAAAATATTTAGATGTATTAATGCATTCCATCCCCCAAAATGAGTACTCTAATTATTCCATTTTGTAGAGAGGGAACTGCAGTACAGCGAGTAAACTACCCAAGGTCAAGGAGCTGATAAATGATCAGTTTCAGGATTTACATCCATGTAGTCCAGATTCTGTAGTTGTATATGTGATCACCAAACAACTGCTTCTCAGAGAGTTGGTTGAGGTGAGTCAGGGAGGACAGGTGGTCTCGGGAGACAATGAGACCAGGTGTGGAGGGAGGTAAAGGGAAGGGGAATGTTTTAGCCAAAGCTATGTCCACTTCTGGAATTCTGAGCCTAAATGATGGAACTGCTGGAGAAGATTTTCGAAGATTTGTGTGTGTGTGTGTGTGTGTGTGTGTGTATGTGTAAAATACAATTTTTATACTTCTCAGGCTGGAGTGATCTGGCGTGCAAAAATAGCATTTACGTTGAAAAAGAGATACATGTTGACTTCACTACTCTCAAATAATAGATGTGCATAATGAATGAAGTAATCCAATCTCAGATAGCTAAAAAGATGTCAAATAACTAATAATATATGACCTTTTAGATATCAATCTCTTCAATGAAGTATCTCTACCATCTCATGTTCTATAATTTTGTTCTTTTCCTGAAGACTGAATACATAATCTTCACATGAGGCTAAATAGTTGCTGCTTATGGCCATACCTACTGACTCCCTCCCTTTTCTGAATCCCTAAGGGTGAGTAGTCAATATCTGGAAAATCACTACTAGTATTTTTCTGTTTCACTCTTATTTTTATACAACAAAAAATGTACAGTGAACATTACAATTTTTTATAATTTATACACACAAACTGTACAAATCAAGGTGATAATGGACTCAGAGGGAACTTTTAATATCTTGAAGCGGTGAGTTACCTGAAAATAAATAACAATCCAAATTTGGTATATAATAGTGATATAATTAATATTTATAACCTAACTCTGTGGGTAAAGAAAATATATGAATGTCACGATCTTTGGATTCATATATAGTACACCAACACTCTTGATGTATGTAACACTCTACTGTATGAAAAAAAAGTATGAGATTTTTCTAATTTCCCACGAATAAGCAACATTACTAAAATTTGATTTGTTGTCATGTTCTGTGTCTATACCATAGTATTTGCAATGAAAACTACTGTTAGTTTGTAGCTTAGCGGCCTTGAATAATAATCAGGAAAATTTGATTTTTGCCTTAATTATACTGAAATGGCTACTAAGTGATTTACTTTAGCTTTCTTTGCCTCTGTCTAATCATCTTCAAAATAAGGAAAGTGTCTATCCTATCAATATAAAATATTATCAAGTTATAATACATTTTGAAGTAATGAATCTGAGGTCATTTTTAATATTGGAATGGATAGATAGTAACTGTATAAGTTGTTGATATGTTATAGACATAATTCAGGAATCACCCAAAGTTGTCCTCTTGTAGATTGAATTTCTAAATACCAATCATCAATAAAAATAAAAGACAATATTTCACATGGAAGTAAAACTTTCAGTTGCTAAGAACATACCACATGTTTTTTCCTTCTTGCAAGTATTACTTCTCAAATCAAACCCTGTATAAGAAAGGACCTATTACACCTCAATATAAGGTTCTGTCCAAGTGCTTTTTAAATTACAAGCCTTACTTAGCTAAATAGGACACATGCATGCACACGCACACATTTAAAAACAATGTCTACAGGTACAATACAATTTTTTCAGATTGGAATTTAAAATTTTTGATAATTATTTTGGCAAATCTCTTTTTCTTTCTTTGCCCCCCCTTCCTTTCTTTTAGATCACCCAGCAAACTTTGTTTTTGAGTGCATACTATATACCAGGCACTGTTCTGCATGCTGACCAGACAAGGCCCCTGCTTTGTGGAGCTTGTATTATAGTGGGAATGGAGGAGCAGGAAAAAAAAGCAAAAACATAAGTGCAATGAATTAGAGGTGATAAATATTTTTAAAATAAAATTAAAATTGGTGATATAATAGAGAGTGATTGGGTGGCACCTTTGTGCTGTGCTAACAGGAAGGTCAGATGAAGTGATACTGAAGTTATGAGGTGGCTGTGTAAGGATGGAGGAAGAACAGTCCAGGGAAAACAAGTGATGAAAAAGCTTTCAGGTGAAAAAAAAAGTTTTTTTCTCTCTATTCTCACACTCTCTCACTGAACACAGCATGCCTCACCTCTACTCACCAAAATGCGAGTGGGGATTTCTCCCCGCCAACAACCAATCAATTCTTCAGCAGAAAACAACTGGGTGTCCTATAATTTAACTCAATCCTGACACCATCTACCAGGAGATAGCCTCACATCTCACAGGTTAAAGGCTCAGTTTCACAAGACCCTCTCATCCTTAAGATGCCCGTTGTAAGCCCCAGGTTGTTTTACCTGTGCTTCTGATCTGTGGGCTATAAATTGATTTAGTTAATTTGCTAGAGCAGCTCATAGAACTGAGGGAAATATGTTACATACATTTACTGGTTGGTTGTAAATGATATTACAAAGGACAGGGATGAACCACAAGGTATGTGGGAAGCGGCAGGGAGCGTCCATGCCGTCTCAGAGCATGCGACCTTTCAGGTATCTCCATGTGTTTAGCAATTCAGACACTCTACGAAACCTGTCCTTCGGGTTTTTATGGAAGTTTCATTACTTGGACATGGTTGATTGTGTCACTGGTCATTGGTGATCAACTCAACTTTCAGCCCCTCTTCCCTCCCTGGAGGTTGGGGGGATGGGGTTGAAAGTTCCATCCCTCTAATCCTGGCTTGGTCTTTCTAGTGACCAGCCCTCATCCTGAAACTAACTAGGGGCCCCCAGCCATCAATCATTAGCACACAAAGGACACTCACTACTCCATAGATTTCAAGACTTTAGGAGTTGAGTGCCAGCAACCAGGGGCTGAGACCAAATATATATTTATTATTATATCACAATATGACTGAAGGTAATTGAGGCTGGAGCATAGTGGATAAATAGGGTTGTAATAGGGCAAATTTATAATTTTATTTTATGATTTAGATTCCCAATTGGCAAATGGGAACTAGCAAATCTGCTAGTTATTAAACATAAACCTTCTTTCTTAGATATGTTGGGAAGGACGTGCACTTTGAAAATCAACTGTTTGAAGTTTGGCCTAGCATCTTCTAGCTAGGTGACATATTTTGAGCCTAAATTTTCTCATCTTTCAAATTAGGACAATGTTATTTATTTTTTGGAGTTGTTGTAAACCTCCTAGCATTATACCTGACATATAATAGTTATTTACACTGTAGCTATTAATTTTTTCCACTATTATTAACAGTTGTATGTTTTTATGCTTCAACAATCATAAAGTTTTGACTTAATCTATTCACATACAATTGTCCCTTGGTATCCACAGGAGATTGGTTTCAGGTGGCCCTGCAGATAACAAAATTTGTATTCTCAAGTCCCTTATATAAAATGACATAGTATTTGCATATAACCTATGTACAACTGTCCATGTACTTTAAATTACATCTATATTACTTATAATACCTAATAAAATGAAATGCTTTGTAAATATTAATAATTGCTATACTGTGTTTTTAATTTGTGTTAATTTTTATTGTTATATTGTTGTTTTTTATTATGTTTTTTGAATATTTTTGATCCAGGATTGGTTGAATCCACTGATGAGGAACACACAGATACGGAGGACTGACTGTTTTTAATTTCTCATTCACTCATTAAACAGTTATTGATGATCTACTAATTGCCAAGTATTGTGAGAAAGGCAACATTATAGTAGCCATTTCTTGTTTTAGCAGGTTCAGAGATGACAAGGATTGGGCTGGAAGGATGATTATGAACAAGGGTGCCTCCTTCAATCTATCCATGAGTAAAATTTGGGACACTAACAACAGAAATATGGGAAGATCCAAGATAAAAACCAGAGTTTTCCAAACCAGATAGAAATTTTTTTCCTCCCAAAGAATGTACATGTTTTGTAGATAGAAGAATAATGCGGATATGATTTCTGTATTGTTGTAGGAAAACATACTTCTAAGTTATTAAAGACATTTGGCATTAAATAATTCCCATTTGGGTCTATGTTCTTTCCCCAAAATCCGGTCACTATGAAGAAGATTTAGAAGCAGATAAATGAAGGTGATATGTGTTATCATTAAGAGTAATGTTGAATAAAATGTTTAGAGAGGGTTTTGAGAAGAAGGAAAGAAGTAACAAGAAGATCACAGAGTATATTACTATTAATATAGTAAAACAATAACTATCTCCTGACAGGTTTCCATCACGAGGTTTGCATACATATTTCACCTTGACCACAAGTTTTATTTTTAGAATGACTGACAAAAAATACTGGGAATGTTGGGTAAATTATGTTAGTTATTGGAATATCTTCATATACCTTCAAATGGCCTTCCTTTCTATCATTTACCTATCTATGCTTTCGGGTGAAATTTGTGAATTGAATGTGATACTCTGCTTTTTCATTTTCTCTTTACTGCTTCCTCTTTTCAGTGGTGTTGAAATAAAAACGATTTTGCTCATGTAACTAGACATGCTTAGAATATAGGATAGGTTTTGTTACATTTTTATTTCTGAAGTTAGAATCTATTTAAGCTTGAATCAACAGTCAAGAATAAAACTAATCAAGAAAATAGAGAAACCCATGCCTACCTGCTCTGGCAGTAGAAGTTGAATTCCCGAATTCCCGCTTGGCTTTATTCCCGCCTCTCTGATTCATCTTCCTCCCCAAGTCGTCTTCATGGGCTCAGTCTCTGCTCTCTTGTTCTCTCCCAGTGTAAGTGTCAGATGCTTTTATCCTTCTTCAGTTTCAACTGCCACTTATATATTAATGATTTCCAGTTTTATACCTTTGGACAAGTATTTGCTTCTGATATTCAGACCTATATATTCAAACCTTCTAGAATTCTCTTTTGCAGATGGCTCAAAGCAAAATCATTTTCTCATTCAAATCTACTTCTGTATTCCCATCTCATCCAACAGTAATATTCTCCACCTACTTACTCATCCCAGCCTGGAAAGTATCATTGATTCTTCCCTCTCCATTAACTTTCATAATCTCTCAGTTATTAAGTCCAGTCTTCTTAATTTCTGTAAGTCTGTCCTCTGCTTTTCATCTGCCTTGTAACCACTGTCTCATTTCAGACTATTGGCATACCTCCCCTAAAATACTGTATAGCTCATAAATGGTCTCCCTTCTTTCATTCTTTTCCTCCCCACCAATGAATTATCTACACTGTGAGCTTTCTAAAGCATGGATTGGGCTTTGTCACTTACCTGCTTAAATTCCTCAAGAGAGTCATCATTGTCTTTAAGATAAAACCCAAATTTGTTGTTGTGGTATACAAGCCTCCTCAGATACAGTCCTTAATAAATAAAAGTGCCAATCTTCTTGGCATTTTTTCCCTCCCTCTGTGCCCCCTCCCCACCTAAATACACACCCCAGCTCAAAGTCCATGATACTTTTTCATTAGCTGAAATCCTCTATGCTTTAGCTATTATTTGTACCTGTATACTTTATTTGCTTTTGCCTCCACCTTATTCACACACTCATTTTTCTTCTTGAACATAGATATCAGCCTTTCCATAAAGCCTTCCCTGATTTTGCAAAACTGGAATTATGTGTCTCTATGTGCTCCTTAGCAAAAAAGCAGCCAGTACTAATCACTATTGAGACCTACCGCATTTTAGTGTAACTTCCGGATCGTCAGTCCTCCTGCACATACTCTCCCTCACACATTAGACTATGAGTTCAATTCATAGTAACCACTTAATAAATTTCTATTAAAAAAAAACAATAGAACACACATCCGCCTTTACACTGTGTTGCTGTCTGAATGGATGTGGATTATCATATCATTTGCCTACACAGATGAAGCATCTATGAAGTGATGCTTTCTAACATATAGAAAGTTTTTTCTTTTTAAATATCATTTTTAAATAGTAGTTACACGGCTGCATAATCATTGACAATTTGAGGAATTTTGTCAAAAAAATAATATATGTGATATACACATACTTTTGAGTTTTGGGTAAAAAATCCCTATCCTATTCTATGATTGCAACTCTGTTCAGTATTCACAAGATAAGTATCAGTAACTTGTTAATTGTTAATAAAATTATTCTTCATCCATGGGAATGAATCTTTTCTTTTTATGTTAAAACACTAGTATAATCAATCAGTGTAAGGGAAATCAGAAATTTTTTAAAAAGGAATTTTTTTCTATTAAAAAAGAAATTAGTTATTCTCAAATGTGTTTCTAGAAAATAAAAAAATAATAAAATTTCTAAAACTAAGGAATCATTCTCCTTACTTCTCATTTTTAACACTTACTCTCTACCTCATAAGCATAATCATTCAGGAGATTTTGGAAAGTACCTTTTTGTTATTATGGGGCAATCTCTCTTTCTCTAATGTATACAAGATGTTGATTAGGGGATTTAAGAATACCAGTGAGTAAGGTACAAAATTGTAATGTTTAAAACCAAGTTTAAAATTGTTTCCAAAAATTGAATTTCATGTTATAGTAGAATAAAAGCTTTCGCACATACAGGGAGAAAAAGACTCTATGAGATAGGAGATTAAAAGAGCTCAATGAAAAAAGGAAACCAGGGTAAAAAGCGTGAAAGAGGAAAATATATTTTAACAGCAGGAGTGACATGACATGACAAGAAAAAAAGTGTAGAAAGATAGGTGGGAGAACTAGAAGTCCAAATTAATGACAAAAAAAGTCTACCTGCAGAAAACTGGAAAAAAAATATAAAGGAGAGCAAAAGCATCTACCAATTATAAATGTAAGCGTCAATGCCCAAATATTGCTAATTTTAAAAGTATCAGAAAAACGTTGCTTATATTTCATTATTCTTCTAATTTTCTTAAATTTAGAATTTTAAGATTTTTTACTTTGTCACCAATTTTAAGGCACACAGAAAATCAGTGTATCATCAATGCAGTGGTTTCCAACTGCTTTGGCTTAGCACTTTAGGGAACATCGTACCATTTGTATCCTTAATAGCTAGGCTGTGACACCATAAGCCGAGCAGAGTTTTACTTATTTATTAATTTTTTTTCCTTTTAATCTACTCCTAGCCCTCTGAACTGTTGTCTGGGCACTCGGAAGCCAAATGACTAAGATCGTCACAAAGCTGTAAATAAAGGCGCACAACTTTCTTTTAAGCAAAATGTTGTTGCTTTCCCCTCTAACCGCCAGCATTTCAAGAGCCTAACAATCAATAGCTATTTTATTCTTTTTTTAGTGTCTGGTTTTTTAGTCTGTTAATGATGTGCAAATATTTCAGATTTTTCAGTCATCCAAATATAAACAGGCAGGCTATAATGGTATAAATATTAACCTGGAACTTCTTAGAACCATGTTAATAGATGATCAGATCTAAAATATAAACCGGATATTCCTTCTCTCTCTTTCTCTCCCAGCCCCCTTTCTCTCTCTCTTTCTATCTGCACAAATAATGTAGTAATAAAACTTTCTCATTTGGCAAGGTGATTATAAGAGTTCATGCTAAATAATGATTTCATAAACACATAACTCTGGAGCAAAAGTAAATGTGGAAAAATGTCAATTTCCCAGGTTTAATAGCATTTAAGGCATCTCAACACGTATCTGTTGACATTTGGCTATTTAGAAGGTACTGTGGTAGAAAGATAAGCCACAGGGAGAGGGGAAGAGACGTAAGAAAAATGCACCCGTGATCATACAGCAAGTCAGAATATAAGAAGCATTAGAAGCGAGGTACTCGCCAGGGGTCTGAAGGGTTCCCAGGGAAGGGGTTCAAAGAAAAGGCATCATAAACAGCTGGGAGAATCAGGGCACCTCATGGAGGACATGTCATTTGGGATGGGCTGGGAAGAATGGGTAGGATTTTGAAGATAGAGACAAAGGGGATGATTATTCTACTGCAACTATTATTCTTCAGATTTAGATGCTCATCCTGTCTTAGTTGATATTGCCCTTTCTGCTGACCTCTTCCTACATTTCTAACTTTCTTTATAAACCGTTGGCTACCTGACCTCTACTGAAAATTAACCATGCCACTATTTTCTGCATAGCCACGCATCTGTAAAAAACCGCCTTGTCTCTGCTTGTCTTCTCTCTGCTTGCTTCCTATTTCTTCCCTTCCCTCGAGCAGGTTGCAAACGAACAGAGAAGGTTTAGTTCAGTTTCGACGTCTTCCGCGATCCCCCCATAAATGTGTGTTTACCTCACAGGTGCTTCCAAATCTTATTATATGGTCTTTGATTATTGTCTCTCACATTGTATCTTTTTTTTTTTTTTTAAACAAGTTTGCTCCTTTACGAAAACTATGAGATCCCGCAGTAAGGCGGGGGCGGCGAGCACCTGTCGGTGCGCACCGCGGGAAGCCAGTTCCCGACGGAAAGAACGCGCTGCGCACGTGGAGCCAGAGCTCGCGGCAGGGTTCAGGCCGCCGCGGTTCCCGCGGTGTGAAGCGGCCACAGCGAACCGGAGGCTGCGGCCAGGCCGCCCGGAAGCCCACGACGCCGCCAGGAGCCGCAGCAGCAGTAACGGCAACTTACTACGAGGTAACCCTCAGCGCGTTTCCACGTGCCTTCCCAGTCATCACCTCAGTGTTTCTCTTTAGCCGCCCAACGGGGCCCTTCGTTTTCTCCTCAGTTCAGGGAAAATACCTCCTTTCCTTGAGACTGTGAGAAAAAAATGGGGCTTTCCTGGGGCTGAGAGCAGGGGATTCCCTCTCCAGAAACGTGTACTTTTTCACCCCGCCCACCCAACCTGAAGGCGTCCACAGCGAAGGAGCGGGAGACACCCCGGAACGCTCCGAGCGATCTGCGGCCCCCTCCTCCCAGAGAAGGGTCTGGAGCCTGGGAACCAGCTAATTAGCTCGCCCCCATTGGTTGTCCCCAAGGCACCCCCATGCCGTCACTGCGTTATGCTAATGAGGGGGAGTCTCATTGGCTGGGCCTCTTTTACGGCGCCGAAGGGCGACTGCGGGGAGAGACGCGTCGGCAGCGACGAAACCCACCGCCCCCCACTCACGCCGGCCCCGGGCAGCGCCTGAGGTGACTGCAGCCGCGAGGCAGCCCTGAGGGGAGGGTCTTTTACCTGCCTTTTAGGAAAGTGCTTGGCCGTCACGCGGCGCTCACTCCCCCCCCCTCTTTCTGGGCACCTCGAGTTTTTTTCCGCGAAGTAACTTTTTATTCCCGCCTCCCCCCAGTCCTGGGTACCAGAGGCGGTGCCGAGCCTGGGGGCGGTTCCTTGGCAGCGTTGATTCTTGTCGGAGCCAGACTTTTGCTCCCGGGCTCGGTTTGCATCATCCCCATCGCACCCGAGGAGAGAGGAGCCGGCCCCTTCGAGCTCAGCTTCCGGCTCCTCGCCGACCCCTCCCCCAGCCCAGGCCCCTTCCCCTTCCCCCGCCGCTCCCTCGGCCGCCGCATTTCGTGAGTTCTCTGCCTCTACCCCGCAGTATTTTCTGTATTCTCTCTCTCCGCTCCTCCATTCCTTGTTTGATGTTCCCCACTCTGTGAGGGAGGATGGTTGATTTGGAGAGCGAAGTGCCCCCTCTGCCTCCCAGGTACAGGTTTCGAGATTTGCTGCTAGGGGACCAAGGATGGCAAAACGACGACAGGTGAGTGGTGCGTTGCGGGTTGCTCCGTGAACACAGCTGCAGAAAGACGAGATGGAGGGAGGGCTGCAGGGGGAAAGGAGGGAGAAGAGGAAAAGGGAGCCAGAGAGGGAGACCGTGAAGCTGGGGGAGGGAGTAAAAGGGACTCTGATGTCTCTCCATTTTGACTCTATAGAACAGTTGCTGTAGGCAAGGAACTCTTTTCCTTTACACTTTTTTATTCTTGCAATGTATTTATTGCATTTATTCGGTGCTTATTGTTTTGTCTATCAGTGCTTTCCCAGGATGTGTATAAGGCTGGTATCAGAGGTACAATACATCCAGACGGCATGCGGTATCAGTGCCAAATAATTTTCCTTTTTTTCCTTAGGTGTGGTTAGTCAAACTCGAAAATGTATCCAAGTTTATTGAAAAAGCACATTAGAAACTTACAATCTCCTGCGTCTGTTTACCTACTCCTTGTCTATGTCGTCTTGACTAGGTGACTACTTGCCACTAGGAATTTTAGGCTGTTTAAGCATTTGGAGTTTTAGGTAAACAGTGGTTTAAATATGTAACAGGTAGTTAGTGAAAATGACAACCATTGCAATAGAAAATACTCACTTTGAGCAGGTAACTGCGAGTGTTGTTAAATAATGGTGTTTGTATAGCATGCTATAACCTTTCCATCATTAGTATATATTTAATTTAAACAGTATATGTCTCAAAATTGAAACTAAGTTTCAAAACTAGACTATTATTAGCAAAATATTGCTCATGTGTTTTATCTATACCATCACTGTTTTGCATAAACTTCTGAAATTTCCTCTATTTCTGTTTCATTATTTAAAAAAAACACATTTTGTGTTTTAGTGAATTTGATATTTTCTGGAATAGTGATTTCATGTATCACATGCCACATTTCCTTGTTTTTGAATAATATATGTATGCTAACGGGGCTTTCAACTCAATGACATGCTTCCTTGAAGTTCAGTTTGGTATTGATGTTCTATTTTAATTAAATAAAAGATCCATTATTGGTCCATTCGAAAATCCTGTCCCCATTCACTACTGGGCAATACCTGCTGTTTCTTTTCCTCACCTTCTCAGCTCCCAATACCAACTCCTGTCCTTACACACCGAGGATTTTTATCTTGAGCATCAATTGTGGATTTCTTTGATCTCATATTAATATTTTAGAGGGATATGGATATTTTGTAGGGGATAATATTTTGATTCAATCTCTTTTTAAGGTAAAACCATATATATTGGTTAAGAATTTAAAGAACTAATACCAATTAATCAGTATGCTTATAAAGTAAGGTGTTCTGGTTAATTGAAGGTAAAAAAAGAATAGGTAAGCAAATTTGCATTGACATTCAGATAAACTGTATTAGCCTAGTTAAATGACTTATCAAGTATAGCATAGTGTTCATAGCGATTGAATTTATATTTATTTCAGGACCTCAGGATCATCATATAGAATAGAATTCTTCATCTTAAAAAGTGTGAGACGGGTCGAATACATAGAGGACATACTTTGGATATGGTGGTAATAGTGTTGTTTGGTTTTTTTAAAATATCATATCCAAGATGTTAATTGTTCAGGTAGTTGCCCTTATTTTTCTAAGGATGCTGCAGAAATATTTTACTAATTAAGAATTATGGCTGGTTGAATACTAACTAAATGAATCACTGCTATATTTAAAAAGTTTTGCACAATCATTTAAAATTTTTATTATATTAAAAGTTTATGCTTGCCCAACTTTAACTTAAAAACTGAAAATAGGCTATTAAATATTTAAAAATCATTTAATCATTTTAAAATATTTGTCTAATTTTGTGGCTTTATGAAAAATTAATATTTGATTTTGGTTCCATTTGTTACTAATCTTTGAAGGCAAGATCCTTGGGATCAGAGAGACCCACATTTCAGTCCTTTGATTATTTCCTCACTAGCTGAGTGACCTTGGGAGAATCATTCAGCCATTATGAGATTCAGTAATTTTATGTTTTCAGTGGGAATAATATTATCTACCTTATAAAATTGTGACAAGGAGGAGGATGGGGAGGTACAGGACTAACAGTTAGTTGGCACTAAGCTCTGCCAAGTGCTATATGTTATCTCAATCAATCCTCATACAATCCCTGAATAGTAGGTAATTATTTTAGGGATAGGAAACTAAGATTCTGGGAAATTGAATACTTGTCCCGGGTAATATATCTTATCAGTGTAAAGATCACTTTTGAGTTCAGTTCTTTGTGACTTAAATCCCTCAAGAAATTCTTAAGTTCTTTCCACTTAATTCATTTGAATTTAGAGGAATAATTTTACAGCTCCTAGCACTGTTTAGGTGCTCATTCAGTGTTATTTCCCTTCCTCACTTCTGATTTGCACTTTGCAATTCTTTTTTTTTTTTCTTTTCAAAATCCTAAACTAAGTTAAGTAAAGTCATCTCTTTTGTCTTTTTTTTTTTTTTTTTTTTTGACAGAGTCTCACTGTGTTGCCCGGGCTACAGTGCCGTGGCGTCAGCCTAGCTCACAGCAACCTCAAACTCCTGGGCTCATGCGATCCTCCTGCCTCAGCCTCCCGAGTAGCTGGGACTACAGGCATGCGCCACCATGCCTGGCTAATTTTTTCTATATATTTTTAGTTGTCCAATTAATTTCTTTCTATTTTTAGTAGAGACGGGGTCTCGCTCTTGCTCAGGCTGGTTTCGAACTCCTGAGCTCAAACAATCCGCCCGCCTCGGCCTCCCAGAGTGCTAGGATTACAGGCGTGAGCCACCACGCCCGGCCCTCTTTTGTCTTTAATATGTCACAAATTCGTTTTTTGCAATTATGCCTTAGTAGTAATCTGATTCTACTCAGTTTTCTTCTTGGACTCAATTCCTATAGAGTTGAGGAGGAAGCACTCTTTCATATAGGAATAGGTAGATCATTTCCACCAACAGATACATTTAGTGCTCTGCCCATATTCTCTAGGTCACTTTCTATGAAGACCTGCCTGAGGTTTTCCCCAACCCCCTACCGACCTTAGGAGCACACTAAACCTGCTTGGGGAACAAACCAGAGTGCCACTGAGTAAATAGGGGGTTGTCGAATAAATACCTTAGCCTCCCTGTGCTTCCTGGCTGGGATAATTCTGAAGCATGTTCTATATTGTGTCCTAGGGGACTGAGCTCTAGTTGCCCACAGTGATAACGGGCTTACTACTGCAAGCTTTACTGGCTTCTGACCCTCCCCTCCCCTACTGGTATTTTCTAGGATCATTCCCAAATAAGCTACTTATGCTTCAGTCCTATATCAAAATCAGCTTCTAGGGAAATCTGAATCAAGATCGCTGTGTTCTGAATCTAGAGAGTCACATCCTTAAAATGGTGAGAGAATTGTGTTCCAGTTGTGGAGCGTTGCTTTCTACCTTGCTCATCACTTCAAAAATATTAAACTACATCTTAGAAGTACATTGTTGACTGGCATGTGAAAACGAGCAAGACCTGTGATAGGTGGGTGAAAAGGTATTGTTGAAGAGAGAATATTGATGGGCCTATTAGGATATAGGAAGTGTGTATTCCGTACCATAGATTGTCCGCAAACCAACCTTGGATAAGTAGGTCACCTAAATTTATATTGTACCACCTGTTGGCCGCTATACATACTCACACACACATACACAGAGGCATATTGTAAATGTAATATATATAATGTGTATGTAATAGATCTGTATTGTATTTGTAATACATGTAAAACATATGTAATATATATAATGATGTGCATATGCATTTATTATCTTAATGCCCTCCTTATGTAAGTACCTCTCATTTGCATTCTGATATCCTTTTCTGAGTAGCACATGAAAGAATAGAGTTAGACATAACAGTTCAGAGAATTTAACTCATGGATAATGTTAGTACTTTGAGGTCATAAAGTAAGTTTGAGAGTTGCTAAATGAGAACATTGCTTATGCTTTGGGATATCTGTTGTATATTTGGTGCACATTTATTTCTTAGGAATCCTGAGTAAAACCAAAAATCTAATTCAAATGTTTTGTATAAAATGTCTTTAGTGGCCCATTTATTCATTCAGCTAATATTCATTCAGCTACATTCAGATGTAGCAAATGCTTGCTACATCTCAGGGCCTCATTAAGTTAGGTCTTGGGAAGAATGTAGATTGATATATATGAACCAGTGCTTTGTCTGGAGGCCATCACAGATATAATTAGAGGTGATGGGTTCCCCCCCAGAATATTGACAGTATTGTTGATGTTATGATGATGTCCTTGTAGCATTTCCATTTTAAGACTGTCTAGAAGATCCTGTGGGATTTGTAGATAGGATATTCAGCATTTGTGTGAAAATAAAGTAACTGAAGTCACTGTATTAAAGATGACTCAAGGTATCCAACATATTTTGAAATCTAATATTTAGAATGTTTAGTATCTTTATAGTTATTCTGTGATTGAAACTAATAATGACTAGAGACTGAATTTAACTGGTTTTATGTCAAAACCATTCTGTGATATGTAAAGTTGTTATAGTGTTAAAATCCATTGTTTTCTGTTTTAACATTTCTTTGATTTGTAAAACAGTAAAGATTTAGAGTATTCTGCAGTTAAAGACTGGTGAGTTTCAGGTTTTAAATACTTTCGGAGAGTTAAAACAAGTCCTTCTCTTTTATCATGATTTAGTAATTTTAAAGTTTGAAACAGTGCACTTGATGTGAATAAATTGTCACAATTCCAATTACTGTTAATGGACTATTATCAGTTGTAGCCACAGAAGGCTAGGTCATTTATTTAATTAAGGCCATTCTGGTTTTCAAAAATCAGGGCATTTGTTCCAATTTCAATCATTTTAGGTGTATCTTTTATATTTTATAGATGGCATTTAAAAGTAATGCAAGCAGGTCACCTAGTGCATTGTAGTTATTAAAACCTTAAAAGGATTTGAAAAAAGAGTAACAATCAATTAACAATTTGAGGTATTTATAAAATAGAGGAAATGTTGGAATAGCATTTGGAATATATGTAATTTTAGATATCTTACACTGCAAAATGTATTTCTTTATATAATCAAATTCAGTTGTGGGAATGGGTTTTAGATTAGCATTTGAAACATTTTAAGTTACAAATTTTATTTCCCATTATAAACTATACATTGTTTTGAAAAGTAGCCATTTATTATATAGTATTTATTCTCAGTTTGTAAGTTCAGTTCAGTAAATACCGTGTTTAAATTTTGGGTGTTATTAAAATGAATGAAATGTTATTTTTACTGTTTAATTATATAGTGGAACTACGCACACGCAGTATCTGTAAAATGGTTTATTTATTGTTAGAAAGAGAACCCAGGCAATCCTGTTTCTTAGCACTGTCAATTATCTTAAGATAAATCTCCACAAATAGGCAATAAAAATTAAAAACTTAAATAGGTAATGGTGTTTAAAAGAGAGTGTAGAGGGCTGGGTGCGGTGGCTCACGCCTGTAATCCTAGCAATCTGGGAGGCTGAGACGGGGGCGGGGGGAGTTCGAGCTCAGGAATTTGAGACCAGCCTGAGCAAGAGTGAGACCCCGTCTCTTCTAAAAAAATAGAAAGAAGTTAGCTGGACAACTAAAAATATACAGAAAAATTAGCTGGGCATGGTGGCACGTGCCTGTAGTCCCAGCTACTTGGGAGGCTGAGGCAGTAGGATCACTTGAGCCCAGGAGTTTGAGGTTGCTATGAGCTGACACCACGGCACTCTAGCCAGGGCAACAGAGTGACACTCTGTCTCAAAAAAAAAAAAAAAAAAAAAAAAGATTGTAGATACATACAGTGCCATACATCGAATACAGAAAAAATTATTATTTAATAATTATTGTTTTTCAATAGTTGCCAACAATTCAGACATCAATATTTTATATAAAAACACATAGGATTCTTTCCTTTTGACTCACTCTTATAAATAAATTTGAAATGTAGCTTTTCAAATTAGTTAGAATTCATTCTAAAGTTTGATTCCATTTACCCTCTATCATATGTGTACTTTCGGTATTTGATTATATATTAGTGAGTCTCGCAATTTTAACTTTTCACAGTACCTTCATATATAATAAGTCTTGGATCAGGGAGGTTGGAATGTAGTAATCTCATTTTCCACATAAGGTATGTAACATTTTAAAGAGATTAAACTTTCTACTATTAATAAATAGTCTCTCTATTGCAGCTTCAACTTAGTTTAGAGGATAGGTGCAAAAACATACTTCCAGATGAGTGACCAAGAAAATTATTTCATCTATTATCACAATTTAAACATTTTTTTCCTTCTCTGTTAGTAATGTAACTTAACTTCTGCAAAAATATATTTAAAAGATATTATGAAAAATACTGAATACAAATGAAGGCCAAACACGAATAGCTTTGTTCTTCACTATTGGTACAAAATGAAAATTAAACTATCAATATATTTAGTCATAACATGTATCAGTAGCTAGACCATGATTTTCTCTTTTTGCTGATGTTAATCATGAATGTAATATATTTAATGGCTTTACAAATCATATTCTTGTTTATTAAAATGTTTTGTATATTCATAAATGTCTTAGTCTGTTCAGGCTGTTATAACAAAGTACCTTAGACTGGATAATTTATAAACAACAGAAATTTATTTCTCATAGTTTTTGAGGCTGAGAAATCCAAGTCAAAGCACCAGCAGATTCTATGTCTGGTGAGGGGTCTCAGCTTCATAGATGGCACCTTATTGCTGCATCCTTATATGGGGTTAGGGGAGGTAGGAAGCTTGCTTAAGTTTCTTTTATAAGGGCACTAATCCATTCATGAGGGTGGAATACTTAATACCTAATCACGTCCTAAAGGCCCCATCTCTTAATTCTATCAGTTTGGGTATTGAGTTCTAACATAGAAATTTTGGGGGGACACCAATTTTCAGACCATAGTAATAAATCATTTTGTTATTGATAGTTCATCTGTTTTTATTAGAGTATTTTTGTATTGTCAGTGGCATCTTATTAGGCATCAGGCTTGTCTAAGTTATCTTTAGAAAATAAAACAAAAATGAATATTTTTTTTATAGTGAAACCAGTTGCTTTATACACTTACAGCTTGAAATTAAGTTAACTTGGTCTTTTCTGAGCAATACTTAATATCCTTCATCAAGATGTTCTCAAAGCTTTTCCTGAGTTTTAAATTTGTAATGAAAATTTACTCTGCAAAAGTAATCAAAACAATAAATAATGGTCAGAAAGACAATTGATTTTACTTTTTCACAGTCCTTGATTAGATATGGGATTTTTTTATGGGTCATGAAAAAAACTATTCTTTTCACAAGGATCTTCAGCATCAGACAGCAAGCCAGTTGCAGTCTAAGTAACAGACATCTATGCAAACATCGTGAACTAGTTAATAGGATAAACTATATCCACATAAATAACAATATATTATAGTTATCCGCTCAACTTCTTTTTTTCTTTTTGAAAGTAGAATGAATAGATATGAATGTTAGACATCTTATCAAAGAAATAGGATTTTTAGATAAAATATGTAGGAATAAAAACACTGTTTGGGCAACTTATTTTTTTTGTAATCCAGTGTGGTGCACCTTAAAAAAAAAGATGGGGTGGGCCAGTATACAGGGTCAGAGAATCGGTATGATTGATATAAAATTGGTAGAGCCCCATCATAATAAATAGGTTAAAACAATCACTGTACTATTTAATAGTAAAGCCAATTCTGTTTTTGCTAAATAACATCTCCTTGAAGAAAGTGTGACAGAGTCATTGAGAGGTTGCCCTTCTCTTTTCAAAATTTAAAAGATATTCTGTAGAAACTCTTACTTAATAGCATTGAAATCATTCCCTCACAAACATTAAACATCTTCTAATTATCAAGAAGTACACTAAGCACTAGGGATAAAATTGTGAGCAAAACAGACCTAGTTCAGATCCCGGTGAAAGTTATAGTAGTAGAAATAGACATCATATTTGAAAAAAATTACAGAAATGAGCTTAATTACGGTTGTTCTAGCTTATAACCAAAATTGCAAAATGCCATGAGAAGGCATGATTGGAGGACCTTGACTAGTCTGACAGATGAGAAGAAGGTGGTTTGGGTAAAGTTTTCAAAGAAATCTATGCTGAGATTGAGATCTAAGGATGAGGTGATCTTAGTAGGCAAAGTGGGAAAAGAATGTTTCAGGCTAAGGAGGAGCTTGCCTAAGGGCCAGTGGAAGGAGAGAGCAAGGCATTTTCAGGGAACTGAGGAAATTCAGGAGGCATTTGGAGATATGGGTCTGGAGTTCAGGAGTCTAAAGTAGAGCTTACGTAGAAGTCATTCATCGCTAAGGCGAACGTCACTTAGAGAAGAGCAGAGTGGGCCTGGGGCACTGACACGATTCCATCCTCAGCATAAAGTCAAAGTTAGTGGGGTGGAGTTGTAGAATGTGGGATGAAACTAAAGGTAGGGGACTTGAAGTACCTCCTCATGTTGAGTGTGCCGCCTAGGTATAATAGAGACAGATAAACGGGGCCAGGAACTTCTTTCTGGTAGAGGTCTTGGTGGTATATGTAAGGCTTTTAAAGTTGCAAGTGAACAATGAAAATTTATGAACAAACAAATTATAAATACGGAGCATAAATATGTATTTTACTCTTGTAATTAAAATATAGAACACCATTAATCTGTTAAACATTTAATATAATCCATATTAAATATTTATACCTGATATGTATTTATAAATAATTATTGTGTTTCATTCTAATTAATATACAAACCAGAAATCCACCCATATCACAATAATGAGTTTTACTTTGTCGGCCAAACAGCATTATTAGTTTTTATTGCCTAAAACATTAATATCGACAACTTTTCTAAAATCATATATTATGTCACTGTAGTTTTCTTGGTTAAATACTCACTGTTAATAAACAAAAACTTCAGTTTCTTAGGAGCAGAGGTTTCCTTGCATGTCCTGTATCCAACCACCTCCTGACTATCTCTCCAACTTAACGCTTTGTTCATATGTTTGTTTGGCCTCATAATTTGTTCCACATCCTGAAGGATTTTTTCCCCTATTTCAGGCAACTGGAGCTTTCCAGGCTCTAATCTCTTCACCTCCGAACTCCAAAGCCACCTCCACCTCCCAGTCCAAAGAGACAAAGGAATCTATTACCACTGGTGCACTGACTTATTTAGTTTACATTAATGATTTATTTTTACAAGTATGTGCAGTGTCTGGAGGACCCTGAGCTACTGGGATAGTTGAATGCCTACCTCTCACGCAGAAGAATGATCATGTACATGATTGCAGCAGATGAATAAAAACCTAGGCTCCATGAAGGCAAGAAAACACTGAAATGGCTTTGGATCCTTTGTGAATTATTAATAGAAATTTCTGATCTCCTTAATAACTAGGTATAGACTAGTGTCTGGTCATCTAAAAACAGAGGAGTGAATTATTAATAGAAATTTCTGACCTTGACTCCTTAATAACTAGGTGTAGACTAGAACAGACTGACTCCTACAGAAAGCCTTAGATGTAGTATAATTTCAAGGTAAGGAGGAACCACTGCACATAGTTGGCAAAATAAATCAGTGTAAACTAAATAAGTTGGTGCACCAATAGTATTAGATTTGTCTCTTTCCACTGGGAAGTGGAGATGGCTTTGGAGTTGAGTGGTGGTGAAGAGGTGAGAGCCTGGAAAGCCTTAGTTGCCTGAAAGAAATAGGGAAAAATGCTTTGGGATGTGATGGAAAAAAGAATCAGCAAGGACAGTGGGATTTCTCACCACAATTTTGTCTTTTGTCTTGGATAGACCATATTTATCTTCATCTTTTCTGACAAGTAGAAGCAGTGAAGGAACACAGAAACAGAAATCCAGCTGTGGAGCTTGGCTTGCCTGTAGGGGATAGTGGCTGGCAGCACAGCTCCAACTCTTTGAACCCTTTCCTCTTTAGCGTCTCAGTCGGACCTCCCTTCCAGACTGTGCTTCAGTAGTCGCAGCATTATTGCAACTGTGCCACGACTTTAAAAAGGGAGAATCATTTCCCGCTGTGTGTGCATTCCTTGAGCTCAAGTTGTATTACTTCCAATTTTCACAGTATATAAATATGGGTAAGAAATGGACTTTGCATACACAGCCAAAAAAAAAAAAGTTAAGTGTAAGAAATAGAGGACTGCTGCTTGTTCTTGGCTTTCTTACACTAGACTTACACAGAATCATAATGATAAATTGTTATTACAAGGGCACGCTTAGCTCATCTTGTAAATACTGTGTGAATAGGGATAAAAGCAGATTAATACATTTCAACCTCTTTTAACTCCCTGTGGGAAAATTTGTAGATTGTCCACATATTACAAACAGCCAGTTATTAACAACAGGGGCCAGATGTGTGGTTTAATAATGGACAGCCTGCTGTCTCAGGTCTGTCAAAAACTGAAATACTGCTCTATCCCTTAGGCATCGGATAGGGTGATCAGCAAGCTACACAGGTACTATCAAGGAGTGATGGTAATGACTTCAGTCACTGCCACACCATGCGGTGATTACATTGGCATATTATAGATGGAAACTTTCAGTATTTTGTTTCCATTTCTTGCCTTTCTCCCCTCAAAAGAATTCATTTGCTATTTCACATATTTCTAATAAAATTGTAGAAGATAAAGTGAAAATGGATGATAATACTGATAATAGTATTTATCATAAAGACAGTCAACATTTACTAAGAGTTTAATTTGTGTCAAGCATTTTTCTAAGCATGTTACATGTATTATTTTATTTAATCTTTACACTGAGTCTGGGAACTCTGTTATTTTTCCCATTTTACAAATGAATCACGCAAGGTACAGAAATACATAAATTGTTGCAAGTCATATAACCCATAAGAGGTAGAACCAGAATCTAATTATTATGCTTACCAATGATGTTTGTAACATATACAAATGTGATTTAATGTTATTTAAATAGTAGAAAGAACAAAATGCAAACAAATGTAAAGGCTTTTGAAGACAGAAAAATCACAGTTTTTGCATGCCCATAGGCCAATATTACAATGATTAGCTCAAAAAGAATGTTATGGAAATTTTGAAGTTGGTAATATTTTCTGGGAGAAATACATTGTGTAGAGCATTGTGCTTTTGACAGCCTGGAGAAAGTAGATTGAAATAGGAAATTAGCAAAACAACTAAGACAGAAGTTTTATCTGTGTGTGTGTTTTTATTCTTTCTTTATTTATTTGAAATAGGGTAAATGTAATTGGTAATCCAGGACCAAAATAAAAATAATGGCTTAGTAGAATAGGTAATGTGAAAGGTGAAAAAAAAAATGAATCCTGAGCCTATACAAATCAAAAAGGCATTATGTAAGATCATGTAATTAACTAAGATGGTTTTAAAAAGTCCATTTCAAAAGCATTGTCTGGGGTCATCCATGTCTTTACTACTTTGCTAAATTCACAATAATTATTTTCTTTTGATATGGTTGGATTTTTTTTTTCGATGTTTCTCAGTAGGACCTTGGGATTTCCTATTTATACTTCTATTCCCTAAAGTATTTGTACCTGTGTGAAATTCATTTTTTTCTCAGCCACTGTAATGGTGATAAAGAAAACTCTGTTCTAGAGATGTTGCGAAGTTTAAATGTTGTAATGTGAAATTACTTGATTTAGAGCTTAACACTTAGGCCTAACTGTTAGTTATGTTTCATCTATTCTAAAGAAGATTTTCAGTGGTTAACAGAAATAGATGCAATAGAATAAAATAAATAGAAAATAAAACAGAATAAAAAGATAATGAGAAAAATCAAGTGAGGTGTACAGTTGGTACACAGTATGAATTCTGTGAGTTCATGTATAGTTACTGGAAATGGGTCACAAAGTTAGAGCAAAGAAGAAGACATGATCAGTCACATGAGATGAGAAATGAACTAGTAGTTCAGGAGAAGTACGGGTTTCCTTTGTGTTCAAATTTAAAGGAAATTGCTCCTGTGGATCTTTGGTTAGTGTACAATATTCTTACCCACTCTCCTACCATAAAAGAATAGCAAATTTCATAAGATTCTTATGACATGCTCACTGCCATCTGCTGATATAACTAGAGAGAATTATTCACTTAAAGTAGATCTACAGGACACACACATAAATGTGTTTCAGATATATGTTGTAGGACAAAAAAAGGAACGCACGAGGTTACTGGCGGATTGTAAGTCTTTTGTGTAATCTTTCTTAGATACTTTTAAAATATAGATGTCTTTGCTTAATAAGATTGGAGTTACATTCTTTCCTGAGAACCTGAAAGGTAAATGTAGTCAATAAGGGTAAGGATGGTTCTCCTTTTATGGAGTCTCCTCCATTAGCTCAAGCCTGAATTGTGGTTATTTTCACTTCCTTACATATATTGAATTAATTAATTAATTTTCTTTCTCCACAAATGTCCAAAGTAAATATCATACAACTTAATGCTCTATGAAAAGTTTGTAGGAATTCCGAATTTGGTTGTTTATGTAGCCCTATGGAGTTGGCCCTCCCATATCCATGAGTTTCACATCCATGGAACCAACCGCAGATGGAAAATATTAAAAAAAAACCTACAACATAATAATACCACAATAAAAATAATGCAAATAAACAAATATAGTATAACAAGTATTTACATTGTATTAGGTATTATAAGTAATCTAGATTTAAAATATATGGGAGGATGGGTTAGGTTATATGCAAATACTATGCCATTTTGTAACTGCCATTTTGAACATCGTTAGGTTTTGGTATGCACAGGGGTCCTGGAACCAATCCGTTGTGTATACCAAGGGATGACTGTATATCTAATTATTATAGCTAACTTCTAGTTGCTAAATAATTGATAATCATATAAATAACCTCAAACTAAGACATCTTTTCAATTTGTCCATTACCACCAATATCACAATAATCATCCCAAATCCTCCATTTCCAAAGTTTGCTTCAGTTTTGTACTATTTTTGTATTTGTTTCCCTAATTAGTTACTGAGCTCCACCTATTCTTTTTGGTAGTGCTTCATGCCTTCCTATTTAAATACTACAGCACTTGACAGCATACCTCGTTATTCTAAGTCTGTTTTATGTACTCCACCTCCTGTAATGTTCAGTACCCAACTCAAGCCTCATTCAACCCATGTATTTTCATCATAATATTCTTAAACATGATTTACCATATCATATTCATGTTTTAAAATCTGTGGTATGTTGTTAATGCTATTATGTGAAATTTAAACTGCTCAGCTCAACATTCATTGCTCTTCATTAATTGACTTTTCTTCCTAAAATGCTTTTTGAAATTTAGCCACTGTAGTCATTCACAGAACAAACACAGCCCTCATCTCTGATGTCTGTCTGCTTCAGCGCCTTTGTTTGTATCATACCATGATCTGAGGCTGTCTTGCATCACGCCTTCCTCTTCTTCATGACTGGATCCTAAGCTGGTTGCAGATCCAGAGTTACTAATGACGTTTTTGAAATCACTCAGATTACTCCATATAGTCTACGTTATGTTTTTTATAATCATGCTTATATTTTTGCAGGTATAACATATGACTTTATAGGGAAAAAGCCATTTCTTCAGTTCATTTTGGATCTTGCTACATTATTTAGCACAAGTGGTTTATGTTAATATTAATAGAAAGGCTCCAAGAATTTTAATTCTATCATATAAGGGAGATATTAACAAAAGAAAAAAATAAGTCATAGCTATGAATATATATGGCACTACATATATACATATGTATGTTATTATAATAAAAATAAGAAATCATTCGAATTCAAGTTTCTTCTCCCCATGGAAACAAAATAGTTTTTTATGCTTGTTCTAACCCTAGGTATTGTAGTTTAAGTTATTTGATTTAAAAATGTCTTTTCCACATCTAGTTTAATATTCACAAGGAACTTTCCTTTGGAAATAGCAAAGCAGAATGTGCTTCAGTCCGTAATTCATGCTGTGACAGTTCAAATGACTGTTAAAGTGAATTCTGAAATTTACATAGGGAGCTGCTCAGTGAAAACCATCAATCTGCTTGACAGCCAGCAGTGCCATTGTCCAAGGGACATGGGGAGTTGTTGTAAATGATCAACACCGTCTCACACTCGCATAGGTAATGGTAGTAATACTTACAGAGTTGGGATGAACAGAGTGGAATTCCTGTGTGTTTTTTTGTACTGAATCCTATAAAAATTTTTTTTTCCTTATTTAGGAACAGTGCTTATTATATAATTTAGAGTCTGTTTAGCTTTACAATGTTAGTAGGAATAAAAAACGATGTTTTCAAAGAATAGAAAATACGTGATATGCATTTGTGACAGTTATCTAAACGTTTGAAGTCTTCAAATACAAGGCACGTTATTCTGAAACACGTATATTCCTATTATTAGTCTGTGTACCGAGTCAGATCCTTTTGTGTTTGTTTTTGTCACATGGAGTGACCACTTTTGATTTACTTCACTCTTCTTTTCGGTACCAGAAAGAAGTTTGTGACCATCTCTTTACACTTTCAGCTTTACTACCCACATGGAAGTTAGGAGAGAGAGAAACTCTAGTCACGTACAGAAATATATAATTAAATGTATGCCTAAGAGAAGACTAATCAAAATGTTCTTTATGAAGTTGCTGTGACTTGCTGCAACGTATTTCAAGTAATAGCACCTTTTATAATGGAGCGAGGGAGAAGTTCCTCTGTGAATTCCCATCGTGTTGAGATTGAACTTAATCCTGCTACCGTATGAGGCGGGATGCTGTATGGGAGGTACTTGAAGGATGTTATCCTACACTCATAAGGTCGTTGATCTCATGTTGTGTTGGAGAAGTAAGACATAGAAAATAACAATTATATAATTAGAATGTGGTACAAGGGCTAGTACTGTGGGAGTATTAGAAAAAAGCTTCTAGGAAAGAGAATTCTAGAAATAAAGTAAATTTTATATATTAGAATTCATATATTAGAAATAAAGTAAGAAAGGCCAGCACAAAGGCATAGGGGGTGGGTCCTCCAGAGAGCATGTTCTAGAAAAAATAAAGTAAGTAGACACAATTGAAAACAAAATAATATATGTGAAGATCACTACTACATCTTGTTGGAGTTTGAGGGGAAGATTGTAGGAGAAATTATTTTGTCAAGTGAAAGAAAGACTTTGATTTCTTTTTCTGTAGACTGTGGTGCATTTTTTAAAGGTTTTGAATACGGAAGTGGTGTGATCAAAGTTACAGCTTTAATGGAATTACTATTTCAGAAGCATGTGGAATGGTTTAGAAGAGAAAGAGTGGGGAGATTCATTAAGCTACTTCAATGGGCTAAAAGAGGTAGAGAAGTGATAGTGAAAAGGGCAAAAGAAAAAAAATCCAAGAAAAAAAATTTTGGAGGTGTCATTAAGACTTCAGAATGGATGGAAGAATATTGACGTCATGAAATAAGAGGAAATATAAAAAGAGGAACATCTTGTGTTAGTGTTTGTCATGTTTATTCACTACAATTTGGTATTATTCATTAGTACTGTAAATTCCAGAGGGAAAAAATCTCTAGTGTCTAACTAGTATACCTCACAAAACACCCAAGAAAGGTACTATTTACTACATTCATTTTCATTATTGATCAGATTTAGTTGAACTGAGCCAGCAGTAGTTAAGTCCTGCCCATGAGTTGCAGTCTGTGCTAATGTCTCTGGAAACAAGATATCTCTAGCCTCTGCTTATCTCAGAAAGGGAAGAAAGACAGATAAACAAGTATTTATTGTGTAGCATACTATATAAAAAATATTTAAGTATGAACAAATTATGGAGCTAGCACCGGAAAAAATGATTGATGATATGTGCATGTAATATATATGATATATAAAAGCTAAATATGGATGTAAACTCTTTTAAGTTTATTGCTTTTATATTCTTCACAACATGGATGGAAGGTAAAACAATTCCATGTACATTTTATGTGTAGAAAAAGCAACTAAAAATAATTTAAATGCTTGACACAAATGGCAGAAATTCCCTGTGGATTCTTTCAGTTGCAAATCATGGAAAACCCAGCTAAGATAGCCTAAGTAATACACTCAATAAAACACGGAGTCTGCACTTAGGGTAGTTTCGGGGTTGGCTTTAGAGCCAATTTCACTTTCAGCATCCCTCGACAGGTGTCAGCCCATCCCCTTTCTTTGGGTCCTCTTGATTCCTGAATGGCTGCTCTAGTTCCAGCTGTCGCTTACGGTGACAAAGTCCAAAGGCAGAGAAAATAATGATCCTAGTATTGTGCCCTTCTTAAAAGTGAGAAATGTTTTGCCAGAGGCACCCTAACGGATTTACTCTCATTTGCTATTGGCTAGAATTCTGTCACATGCCCAGGCCATGCCAGAACCAAACTGTGGTAAAAGCAATGAATCCACTACGGTGGCTTAGAACAGTTACATTGCACCCCTGGAGCTGAAAGTGGACTCAGCTTCCTCTGAAGGATTTTGCCACTTTGAGGAGTGTGAACAAAATCAAGTTTGTTTATGGAGCAAAGAGTGTGTGTATGTCTCTGTGTGTGTGTGTTTTGCTGGGTGGGCGGGATGGTAGGATGGAGGTTGGGCAAGGGATATGGCTATCATGAGATTGGGGACCCATAATTCTAGTTCAAACTCAAAGAATAATTCTTTAATCATTTCATTGTTTTCTTTCACTTCTGAGCACTTATCTGAGGAAATTATAATTTCAGCATATTTTCTAATTCTTTTCTTGCAAACGAAATGGTCTGATATATGAATGTTCTCAAATTCTTTTATGAAAATTATAACATAATAAACACTGCACCAACCTGTAACTGGGCCCTTTGGAAAATTGTAGGCCACCCCACATTGTCCTTGTGTTGATAAATGAGTCTTCATGATCAGGAGGGAATGTGACTATAGCTGTTGCCCAGGTGAACTCTTTCTTACTGCCAAGTAACCTCTAAATTCAATTGAGAAGCTAGAACTTTGTTTTACTTAAAATTTTAAAGTAGACGAACTGTCAGCATTATGAATGATGTAGCACCTGCCCACCCCACCCCTCTCACTGAAAAGTCATTTTTTACCTCGAAGACCATGTCCCACGTTATCTAGAAGAGCAGTGAATAAAAGAATGAGGGTCTTGCAAAGGTCTAGAAGGAAGCAGGAGGGCGGGGCTCTGGAGGAGGAAGAGGGTGATCCTCGGGTTGTCTCCTGAAGCCTGGCCCTGCATTACAGTGACATTGGTACTCTTTCTCTTTCTTATGACAAGTCATCTGACCATTAGAATTTGTTCTACTCATTAATAAATAGATGTTGTCTGTCAGTAGTAGGCATATGTTGATCACTTATAGCATAGGTGGGATTTTTATATAGTTCTTTTCCCCTTTGTCCTCTTATATTTTTGCTAATTTGGCATATTTAAAACAGGTTGCGTGCAGAAGAGCTGTAACTGGTCAGTAGTGTGAGAGAAGTAAAGATTGACAAGTGTATTTGGCTTTTTGCTTTCAATATCTATTTTAACATTTTGGTGATTTCCCAAAGACTAGAGGGCTGCACTATTTTTAAAACAACAATGGCTTCAGAAATCTTTTCCTTGGTGCTAGAATGAAGAAAGCAAGAGGAAAGTCAGTCTTTTTATTTATAAAAAATTGCATTTAGAAGATTTGTAGTAGCACATTCTAAGTAGTTCCTTGTAAATATTGATTTGGAAATCTATGCACCTAAAGAGCTCTTCTAATGAAATGGAATGAGTATGATAGACTATAGGTTTAATAACTGACAGAATGAATAAAAGGGACAATTTGATTTATTCAGAACACTTACAGAGATCCAAGAATATCAGGAATGTGCAAGAGCAGTCACATAAAATAATTGTTAATGAATATAAAAAATGTCATAATACACATACTCATGTTGTATACTTTTATAAGAAAGGAAGCAACTTCTTAGATTAATGTTGATGGAGCTGATCTGAGAGGGGTTGTTTTTTGGTTTGGTAGACATCCCAAAGATAGAGAGTTTCGGAACAGAAAAATTAGGCAAAATGTTATGCTTAAACTTAATTACATTTTTGACATTTAATCCCAATAATTCTAGACTACAAATACTACACTAAATTCTTTTGAGAACTTTTTTTTAAAATATGTAGTTGGTATATTTTAATGTGTAAAATTATTAAAAGAAGAACATGTAAAATACTTTACTCACACACATACATACATATACATATATTTTATATATAATGACTTTAACGATTATGTTTACACAAATGGAGTTATACCCCATAGAAGGTACAGTTTTGTCAACTGCTGTATGCACTTAACATATTGTTAAGTAGACCTGGTTAGTGCAATATATCTCTAAGTATATTCCTGAAATAAGATTATTTTTGATACTACAATATTCTATAATATGAATGTATCATATATAATTAATTAGGTTTTGTTGTTACTGTTGCTAAACATTTAGCTTACTTTCATGATGATATCTTACATTTTTGCCTCTAAATATTTGTAGGCATCTCTGGGGCCTCAGTGATGATTTTTCTAACATAAATTCCTAAAGGTAGAATTACCCTTTTGAGGAATAAGAACGTCAGTATAAAGACAAAGTATAAAAGACACTTTATGTCTTTTAATGCATACTTCCATATTGTACTCCAGAAATATATTTCAGGTTCTATGCATGATTATTATTTCATATATTATTACTATTTGGTAATAATCAGTGCCCATAATTATATAGCTTCTATATTATTATAAAATATGAGTTTATAACATGATTGACTAGAGAGTAATATATTCATCCTTTTTGCTTTCCCTGTGTATTTTTGTATCATTGTCAAAGCAAAAGCAAACAAGGAAAGAAACAAGAAAATTGACACAGTGCATGTATTAACAATAACAATAAAAGTAACTGCTTTTAAAAAAATCTCAACAAAATGCTTGCAATAAGACAATGTTTTTGTTTTACCAGTAAAATCTCTAATTTGCTATTCTAGTAAGAAAAATAAAGGAAACAGATGAATAAATTACACGTGGACATTGCGCTCTTAGAAGAGCTAATGATGTAAACAGATAATATTCAGGTTTTTATTATTTCAAGTAAATCATCACATTTGTGGTATACTGCATTCGAGACAATAGGGCAACAGCTTTTGCTTTAAATGTTTACTTTCCTGGTTTTTCTACCTATTTAATCTATGTTTATATACTATAGAACACCACATTTCAATCACATCCTACAAATACTACAAATCAAATACTAAAATACTACAGATACCGTGTTTAAATAACCTGCAGAAGTGAAACTGCAAGATTTGAGATATTCAAATGCTACTCTCTCTTGAAATGGCAGTTCAGTTTAATAATAATAAAAAAAGAATTTACCCCTCATCCCGCCTCAGCTGACAGGAAATGTTTTCTAACATATTGATTATGATGATGATGATTATGATTATAGTAATTTTTCCA
>NW_012148930.1:3336500-3348324 GCF_000956105.1 Propithecus coquereli
TGTATTTGAGTAGGCCTTCTTTCTCTATTTGGGATGTTTTTATAAATAAATGAAACCAAGTCTCTTCTTACCAATAATAACTCCCTCCCCTCTCCCTCTTCCTTTGTTCTTAGGATACTTATAGAATATCTCTGGGATGCATCAGGCCATTGAGGGAATTTTGGGTTATGTTAACTTCATTAGATTGAAATTCTAGAGGAGCCTTAGGGAATAAGAGACGAGAAACAAATGGGATAATATTCACCTGGTGGCATTCATTTTCAGTAAAGAACAAGCAAAACTCAAAACCCTTCATGTTATTAAATTTAATGGTTTATTTTCCTTAGTTTTGAATATATGTCTATTTTACATATAGATAAAAATAGAACTTTTTTATTAAACCTGTCTAAGTCTAGAGATTTGTAAACGTATGGATTTGGGAATTTACAAAAATGAAATGGTAAGTAGAAATATTTCCTGTCTCCCACTCCCTAAGTATCGTATAAGAACTATCTTTCTATAACAATAAAAAGAGTGAAGCACTGGAACTAAACCTATATTTTCTTGCCACAGATTAGTGTTTATGATCTTATTCTGCACCTACATATAAGAATGCTAAAAGGATGACTATATTGCATATTCACTAACGTTTAAAGGTTTAATCTGTTTAAAAATATGTATATTTGTAAATAGCTGTAGTAGCTGTAGTCAAGATTATTCCTTAAGACAAAATTTCTGCTTTTTAGAAAAATGTTTTTGTCAAATAATACATGTACATAGCTCAAAAAGTCAGCTATTAGAAAGCTTACAACAAGGAGAATAAGAACAGAAACAGCTGGCCCCTGCCTCTATCTTGTCAGCCTTTCCATGAGGTACTTTTCATACAGAAACACTATTAAGTCTTTTAACTGTTTGTTTTTTCCAGTTTTTAACTCTTTATAGTAAGTTTCTTAGTTTCTCAATTCCAGATAATATTTATTGACTTCCTACTATGAAATATAAGGATTTGACAGTCTAACTTCACCACCACACACATACCTTTCACTCCCCATCCTCCCATACCAAATCTGTATATATGTGACTATTTAAATATTGCTCAGAGCTGAGTAATGTAGTATATTGTGATTATAATTTTCTCATTCTAATTTTTTGTTTCTTAGGGATTTAATCATTTTCATTTTGTCATTTGCTTAGTTTTCTAGTTACCTATTGATAATGTTTCCTCAAACACGCTAGTTGAACCGTAAAGCCTTTCTCAGTGTAGTCATACACATAGGCTAGTGTATCAGTCAGGATGGTCCAGATTATGCTGTGAAAGAAACAGCCTCAGATCCTCCTCTCTTTTGTGGAGATGCCCAGGAACTCCCTCCTCTTTCACTGGACCATCCTCAGTCTTCATTTTGGACACACACCTCTCTAGGACTGTTTTATCACTTCTACTCTGTTGAGCTGGGACTTCCATTCACCCTTATTTCTTTGATTCCTCATTTCTGGAGCTGGAACTTCCATTCATCACAATCTCATGATCTTGAGAATGCTCTTCACATTCTCTAATTTGAGTCTCCTGTTTTCTGAGTTTATTCCTTTATGTTGGTGGAGCACATCTTCCAGAAACTTCCTTAGAAAGGGTTTTAGGAGGAAATATTTTGAGCCTGAACGTGTCTGAAACTCTTTTTAGATTTGGAGAAAGGGATGTTGGCTCTAATAGATCTTCCATCCATTCTGTTTGCGGCACCAGCCCTTTCTCCACTCTTAAAGTTTCTTGGTCCCCTGGTAACTTGTCTTTTCAGGTACCGAGGTTCTTCTTGTCTTTCTATGCTATCTAACATATGGGTCAATTCTGGATTGGTTACAGTCAATTGGTTCTTCTAACTATGAAGTATGCAATGATTATTTGTTTCCAAACTTTGATTTCACATGAAAATCTTTTTCAATTATCATTCACTGTGCTATGAGCACTGTACTGTATCAGTGAGGTAGGACAGGAGACACGTAACATATAGCATTGAGTAGAATCCCATAACATGCTAAGACAGTGCAGATGACATTTCTCATTACCCTTTTTCCTAATGAGAAAAGAATCCACACATTTTTAAATAGCATACATGAGAAACAAAGAATTTAAAATTGCAGTAGGTCATATTTTTCTGCTTCTTTGCATTTCTAATAATTTTTTTAAATTGGATTGCAAACATTGTGAATTCTACTTCTTTGGCAAATATTTTGGATTTCTCTAAATATTCTTGTGCTCTGTTTTGGAATGTTATTTGGAGACAGTTTGTTCCTTTCCTGTCTTGCTTTTAAGATTTGTTAGGCAGCGCCAGAGCAATGCCTAGTCTAGAACTAATTCCCTAGGGCTGGCAAAACCCTTCAGAGAACTCTAGCCAGTGTCCTGGGAATCCTGAGTTTTTTCAGGTTAGTTGGTGGTAACACGAATAATTCCTGGCTCAGTGTTAGGGCCAGCCACCGTTACCATTGGTTCTTTCCCCAGCCTTGAATAGTTCCCTAACATGCATTTGTTAATCAGTGGTCAGCTGGGTACTTGAGGGATAATATCTGCTCATATCTGGAATTTACTCTCTGTGCAGCTTTCTCCTCTCTGATCTTCTGTAAATTCTAGACGTTTGGTCTTTTCAGACTATCAGCTCTGTCTTCTCAGTTCAGTCTGCCATACTCTGGGTTTTTCCTCTCATTGGGAAACTTTCTCAAAGCAGTAAGAATAAACTGAGGCAATGGTAAGGTTTACAACATTTGTTTCTCACCTCTCAGGAATTACCAGCCTTTGTTGCTTGATGTTCAGTACCTTAAAACTGTGTGTGTGTGTATATGTTATCAATTTTTATGTTGTTTCTGTGGTGGATTGGGGTGGGATGGTACATTTTGGGCCTGTTATTACATCTTGGCCAAAGGTAGAAGCTATAGGATAGATGTTGGTTTTAAATTGATTATAATTGTACCTTCTTATTGTAATATAAGCACTCCATATTTTCATAAACAAATGATAAAGTAAGAGTAATCCGTTGGCATAATTGAATTAAAAATGACAAAATTCTTTTGAAAATTTTTTTTCTATTTAATATATCATCACAAGTTCTTATATGGACATCAACTTGGAAATTATAGAAAAATAGAAAAATTGATCACTTTCCAAGAAAATGTTTTGCTGGGAAAGAAGAATTTAATTAACTTAATTGAATTCATCACTTAATGTAAGTATAGGCAAGAAGAGGAAATATTACTGATTGGATTGATCTATGAATTCATATTTAGCAGTCTTTAGAAATGAACTTCAAAACCAGCAATGCCTAGTGGTCTAAAAGGCTTTAATTAACTGTATACTGTAAACATATATATTTAAATGTGGCCAAAGGGACTTTTTATTTCAAAAGGACAGGTCTATACAGACAAGAAAAAATAATGCAAGATGTTGAAGAATGTATTAGCGGTATTTTCTATTTACTTTATAATTATGAAATATGAATATTTATTCATACTTTGACTATGAGAACTTACAGATGTTTTTAAAATTGTACACCAGGAATAATGTGCAAGATTTTCACATAATTATATGTATGATAATATCTGTTTTACTCTGAAGTATGCTACTTGTACTTCTAATAAGTTTTGCCTGGAATGTTTTTCTAAATACTATAGGTCCTTCAGGAGTAGATTCAAATAGAAAAGCACCCATTCAAATTGCTGGGATACCACTGCTTGTGTCTTTTTGCATAATTAGTTTAATATCTCTGGATATCAGTTTTCTCTTTATAAAATGGTAGTAAAGCCAAGAAAACTGGCTTTTGAGTCAGATGTCTCTGTGTTTATATTGCTCTTTTTCTATCTCCTAGCCTTGAGTTAATTAATCTTGGGAGCTTTAATCCCTACCATTGTAAAGTGAGTATAACCATATCCATTTTGCATTGTTGATGTCAGGATTCTTTGAGGAGATGTATATAAAGAACCTAACACACTGCCTGGCATTTCACAAATATTCATAAAATCTGATCTTTTCTCAATTTAAACTAAGAAGACAGTTGGGATAATAAGTCTTATATATATACTTTGAAAATATTAAAAATGGTATGCAATTTAATATAAATGGTAGTGTTATTTTTGTGTTAGTCATAGCCAAGTTATGTATAGGTTTGCCCCATAAATGTCTACATTAAAGAAGTCAGCTTAACTGACAAACCTTACATAATCTGAACAAGAGTTGAAATGCATTCTGGTTAGAGGTTAGGGTACTCAGCTCTGCTCCAGTCAAGGGAAAGAGTTTAGTGCTATGGACATTTTACTTATGACTCATTCACCGTAAAACTGTAGTATGTCATTATGTGCATTATGTCAAAAGAATGAAAAGAAGAATGATGTACATACCATTGAATTACCCAACTGAATCATGCTAGATACTAAGAATTCTGAATTTAAAAGGGGACATTTAAGAGAGTGGTTGATAATTGTATATAAAGATCTGTCGGTCACCTGTAGGGTTTAAAACAATGTGGGTGTAGACCTTTGAAAATTTTTCCTTGTTTGAGTAATTAATGAGCAGAATTCACCCCATTTTCTCTGGGAAAATGGCAAATCTCAACTTCTAAAACCCTCCTTATTCTTTATACCTCCATGATTTTGAAACATTCCTCAGTTATAGGTCTCCTCAAAATGGACATAGTGAAATTTATTTAATATAGAAATTACCGTTAATTGAGTGTGAGCCTTAAATTTTGTCTGACATCATCGAACATAAGGCATCATGTTACTTGCTGCCAACTAGGGGAGAAATATCTGGGAGAGACATATAGAGAGACTCAAAACTCTTTACCTGATGTTAATTTTTAAAAAGAAAGAAAAAACCTTTTTCTCATGTGTTTTTTTATTTCAATATTCATCAATCATAATCAAATAATACAGAAAAATTGTACATAAATCATTTATATGAGGTAAGGAATAGCTTTAAAGTTTTAGATTCTCTATAATAATTTTTAAAATAAATCAAATATATCTCTTTAAATCTTAAAATATTTTTGACCTTTTCAGTACCTCATTATGAAATTATTTCTCTTAGATAAATAATTTGTAATTGGAAATATTTTCAGTTGTTCCATTTGAGCTTTGTATTTTTTTTATGAAACAGGAATTTTGTTGTAGAGTGGAGGAAGTTCTGAAATGCATGAGAGAAAACCTGGAGCCCAGGTTTTTGAGTCTTCTGTTACTACCTATTTCCTGGCTGGTTGTTTAACGACTATGACTCTAAGTGCTTCCTTTCTAAAATGAGACAGAACTTTCACTCTCTCCTAGGATTGTTATGACAATCACATTAGATAATCTATTCAAAAGTGATTGGTAAAGCCCTTTGCAAATATATGTATTATTTGGTATGGCGATAGACTCAATATAAAATAAATAGAATTTCATTTGTTGGTTTTTATTGATAGGGAACTTTTCATATTTATTCCATTTATGCTTTCTAAGATCTTACCCAAAAATTAGATATTATTTCCACCTTTCTCCGGATTAAATAATAACATCATTAATAACTGATTCTCAGAAAAAGGAAATAATTTATTCAGAACCATGTAACTATGATAGAACTAAGATTCAAACCTACGTCTACTATATCATACTGTTTCATTGGCACCCAGTTTTGTGTACTTAGCCGATTTTTCTGTATCTTAGAAATGTCAGTTTTTCTCTCTCTCTCTCTCTTGTACTCTCTCTCTCTCTTTCTCTCAAGAAACTTTAAGTACCTGACACTATTATAAGTGAATTAATGGTACTAACATATTTGCAGTCTGCTAAGTGAGTTGTTTATTTTACGAGAATGTCCTGTAGCATGCCATGTTAAAGTTATGAGTGTGATGAGAGGACAATAAAAGAACGGACCAGGGGAGGATTTGAAGAGGATGAGATGTCTGGGTGAGTCAGGTAGATCATTGTGGAAGGAACATGCAGAAGGAATAGCATGTGCAAAGGTAAAGAACCATAAGGGAGCCTGAAGAATTTAAGGAACTGACAAGCAAAGGGTGCAGTTTGGATAATGTCAGGAGATAACACTGTAATGGTATGTCGGTTTCTGATCAACAAAGCCCTCTATACTTCTCTCAGGTTTCTGGACTTTTATTTTGCTTGTGATCAGGGAGGGAGACTAATTGATTTTAAGCCATGAAGGGACCTGCTTAGATTCCTGTTTTGGGGGTATCCCTCCTCTGCTTCTACTAAAATTAGCTTGACTTCAGTGAAAATTTGTATGATTGAATTTGGCTGTGATATAAATATATGCAAAAAGTATAATTTCTGGTTCAAATTTTTGTTGGGATAGTTCTTTAAAGACAATGACCCATTTCTTAGAGATAAAAATGAATTGTCTAACTATGACATTGCATGTTGAGCTTTTCATGGGTAACATTTTGCCCTGATAAGAGTGCATATGTGCCTGTGTGTGTGTGCATGTACACACACTTGTATGTATGCATGTATACGGTTGTTTATTGTACTGTTTATTGTTTATAGTATGTATTATCATTAGAAATATGTATGGCAAAAATCAAACCCAAACAAAACAAAAACTAAGAGGAAGAGAAGGGAGAGCGTTCCTCAGTCTTGCCGAAGATTTAGAGCCCCTGGATTTTTAAAAATCTAAGATAAATACTTGTGAACCATAAATACTTGTGAATCCAGGAATACTTCCTGGATTAAATAATGATTTCACTCATGCAATGAACATTTGTTGAGTTTTCGCCATGTAACATGCATTCAAGTAAGAACTGTGGATACAGTGATGAAAAATACTGTCCCTAGCCCTCCTGGGTAGGTCTAACATGTACTTCAGCAATTGTAGTGAGTTATGATAATGTGGTGACAATAGTTTGCACATGAAAAAAGTTACTCCGATGAGAACAAGCTTGTCAAAATACTAAATTGGAGGAAATAATGGAAATTGCCAAAGGCTAGTGCTTGATCCTTTTAATTCTACAATAATCAAGCATGACACATTTTCCTTATGCCACCAAAAGATGTCAATGTTCTATAAAAAAGGAATTTGGAAATAGCAGGGCTCATAAAACAGTTTTTATGTTCAATGGATCAGAAAACTCAATATAGTAAAGAGTCAGTTCTCCCTAAAGTGATCTGTATTGTTAGGGAAATTCCTATCAATATGTTAGTAAGATTTTTTGTAGGCATAGACAAGTTTACTCTAAAACTTATGTGGAAAGGAAAAATCTTTAGAATAGCCAAAATAGTTTTGAAGAAGAGAAATAGTGTGGGAAGAATTAATTTTCTCAGTGTTAAGGCTTACTACTTAGCCGTAGTTTTGAAGACATTGTAATCTCGGAGAAGGGAAAGACAAATAGCTCAATGACATTGAATAAGGAACCCAGAAATGGGCCCACAAAAACATGCCCAATTAATTTTTAACAAAGAGGCAAAAAAAAGCCCAATGGAGAAGGAATGAATGGTGCTAGAGCAACTGGATATCCATGGCTAAAAAATAATACCTAAGTTTCATACTTTGCACAAAACAATTCAAAATAGGTCATGGAGTTCAATATAAAATATAAAACAATACATCTTGTAGGAAAAAAAAAAATAGGACTAGAATAGGCAAATAGTACTCAGACCTAACAACAAAAACAAGATTCCTACAAGAAAGAAAGAAAAACTAAAAGTTGCACTTTATCAAAATTCAAAACCTTTTCCCTGCAAAAGACCCTGCAGTGAGGATGAAGAGACAAATTAAACTGGGAGAAATATTTTCAAACTACAGTTTGACAGTGGATTTGTATCTAGAATATATAAAGAACTTTCAAAACTCAATGTTGAAAAAGAAACAAAATTCAGCTTGAAAATGAACAAAAGACATACAGATGGCAAATAAGCACGTAAAAAGACATTCAATATCATTATCCATTAAAGAAAGGCAAAGTAAGACCACAAGGAGATACCACTACATACCTATCAGAGTGGCTAAAAGTAAAAAAATAACATAAAAAAGGAGTGATACCTTCAAATGCTAGCAAGAATGTGAACAAACTAGATTACTAGCTGGTGGAAATGTAAAATGGTACAGCCACTCTGGAAATTTGTTTGACAGTTTCTTTTAAAACTGAAAATGGACTTATCTATGACTTAGCAATTTCACACTTAGACATATATCCTAGAGAAATCAAAAATGATTTTTCACACAGAAACCTATATACAAATGTTTATGGCAGCTTTATTTGTAATAGCCAGAACCTGGTGAAATAAACTCTGGTTTATCCATATCATGGCATAGTAGTCAGCAATAAAAAGGGGGAAAAAACCTGTTAATACACTCAACAACTTGGATGAACATCAAAGAAATTATACCGGGGGAAGGAGGAAGCCAATCTCAAAAGAGTATATACTACATGATTACATTTATTTAACATTCATGAAATGACATAGTTATAGGGATGGAAAACAGATTAGTGATGGCCAGATGTTAGCATGGGAGTGATGATGAATGTGGCTATAAGAAGGTAGCACGAGGGAGTCGTTTAGATGGTACAGCTAAGTGTCCTGATTGTAGTGGTAGTAACATGAAGCAGCATAAGTGATAAATGAAAGGATGGAAACTTTTTAGGAATAAAATTGTAATAGCAATGGCTCACACCTCAATGACTCTGGTCTCAACACTTGTCCTGTGTTATTTTTTCTTTAAAGGAATAGAAAATTATCACAACAGAACACATCAGTTGATATTGACTGTACAGATGATGAGTTCTTTGAACTCAGAGGTATGAATTTTATCTCAGTATGCCAAACGTAGTGTCTGTCTGGCATGCATTCAACCAACATTCACTGTTTGCTTCAATTATGTCAGAACCTGAAAAGAGAAAAAAAAAGCCATTATATGACATAAAGAAAGCGCTTTAATTTGTGGTAAATGCAGATGGAGATTAGTACTGGGTATTAAGAGAGAAGCGAGAAGGGGTATTGAACCCAGGTGAGGGGGAACAAGTTTCAGGGTTTTGTTTTGTTTTGTTTGCTTTTTTAGAGGCAATGCCTTCTATGCTCCAATATTAGAGCTGATGATAATTGTGAAGAAAACCACAATCATATAAATTGAAACCTCAAGCTATACACATAGAATTTTCCTAAACAGAATCAAAGTCTTGGATGAAGGAAGGCTTCAGTACTGAGGGACAGTTAAATATCTAAGTGCTGCCCAGCAATTGCATAGCTGTTTCTTAATATCTCATTTCCTATGTGAGCCCTTTGCAATGCTCTCCACTCTCCCCAGCCATCCTTCACTACCTTCATCTCTTTCTCCACAGAAGATCTAACTTCAGAATAGGATAGAAGCCATCATGCAGGGGACCTCCCTCAAGTTCTCATAGTTACACCTAAATGAGCATTTCCATATGAACTGCTCATAACACAGGAAGAGGTGTTCTTCCAGGTAGTAAATAATATGTCTTCTTTGGACCCTGTCTTTTGCAATTCCTTATGAGTTCCAAGTATCCTGTTTGTGAAAATCATAAAGAAACATTAGAAGGTCCTAGATATATGCCAACAACATTTGAGATTCAGTCTCATCATGCCAGGCTTTAAGGGCAATGTTATGGGAAGGTTAGACTTAAGGGGACAGGGGACATTTGAGATTGGATTTTGACAGATTTTCAAGAGGTTACACTGACAAGAAGGCATTCCAGATGGATGGCAGAGGGCATGCAAGAGCGAGTTATGTTCAAGAAAGGGTACATAGTCTAGTACAGTTTAATTAAAACATTAATGTTCAAGTAGAAGAGCAGTGAGAGATATCACTAAAAGAGTGAACTGTTTTTTGATGGACCTATTGTAAATTGAGGAATTTGTGTTTAATTTTGTAATTAATATTTAGCCAGTAAAGTTTTCGATTAAGGAGTGTATAGATTAATAGCTTTTCTAATTAGATGTTATATCATCTTTAGTTTATTTATGTGTTAATTATATGTTTTTAAATATATTTTAGTATGTATGTTTATGGACCTCATGTTTGTTTATTGATTGATTTTGCAAGATATTGTATCAAGCATTTAGAGTATATAATCAAAACCTACCAAGATTTTTATCTTGCTTTTAAAAAAATATAATAGAACAAAGTGCGAAATTTCGTAATCTATTTATGTGCATTCTGTACTTTTCTCATTGGAGGTACCCATGTTAAGTTGGTATCTTTATAAGGCATTCATTTAACAAGTTTAGCTATGGTAATGATGCACAATTTCCTTCTTATCTCTAAGGAAATGTCCTTTAAATAGCTTTTTGTCAGTTGGTAATAGCTTGATGAAACTGTAAAACCAGTTTGCTCATTGTGAAACTACAGGTAAACTTTCATTTAGATAAAATAAAATTTTCTTTTTTTCCATTCTCACTTCCAACTCCTGAATCTACCTTTTTTTTGCTTCACACTTGGCCTATGGAAATAGCCTGTTAAGATATTAGTTTCTCATCCCAATCCATTTGATTAACCTTGCCTGAAGTTTCCTATTCATAAAAAATTGCTTCAATTATGTCATTTCTCATTGAAACAACTTTTATCGTGCATCCCCCTGTCTTCTCCATGGTCCAAAGGACACAGTCTAAGTGCAACTTAAAATTCAAAGAGCACCAATTAGGGCACCAAATTACCTGTGAAATCACTCAAGCTGCTCTAATCAGCTAACTGTGTCCTTCACTATTTTATTACTATTTATAAGCAAATTCCCCACCTGGGGGGTCATTTCCTTTCATTGTTTGAACCTGATGAAATATGACCTAAAAATAGCAGTCCTCCTCTCCTTGGCAATGAAGGATCTTTAGTGATCTCTTAACCTAAGTTATCTCTCCCTTCGCTTCCTATTTCTTTTTTAAAAATTAATTTTAAAAATTGACACTTAAAATTGTATATATTTATCATGTACAACATGATGTTTTAACATATGTATACATCATGGAATTGCTAAATTGAGCTAATTAACATATGCATTATCTCATATACTTATCATTTTTTTATGATGAGAACACTTTATTCTCAGGGATTTTTAAGGAGATAATACATTGTTATTAACTGTATTCACCATGTTGTACAATAAATCTCTTATAGTTGTTCCTCCTATCTAACATAAATTTTGCATCCCCTGACCAACGTTTCTTCATCCCTCTTTTCACCCCATCCCTTGGTAACCACCATTGTATTCTCTACTTTTATGAGTTCAACTTGTTTTAGATTACACTTACAGGTGAGATCATGCAGGACTTACCTTTCTGTGTTTGGCTTATTTCATATAATATTATGTCCTGTGGATGTCCTCCAGGTTCATCCATGAATATTATCTGTGTATACTAGTATTTCATTCATTTAATGGCTCAATAGCATTCCATTGTGTATATATGTGTGTCACATTTTTTAAAATCCATTCATCCCTTGATGGACACCTAGGTTGATTGCATATCTCAGCCATTGTGAAAAATGCTGCAGTGAACATTGGCGTGCATGAATCTCAATATGCTAATTTCCTTTTCTTTTGGGTATATAACCAATATGGGATGGCTGGATCATATGGTAGTTCTATTTTTTATTTATTTTTTTATTTTTCGAGGAACCTGCATACTGTTTTCCATAATGGCTGTACTAATTCACATTCCCACCAACGGTGTGCAAGGATTCCCTTTTCTCCATATTTTCATCAACACTTATATTTTGTGTTTTAGATAATAGCCATTATAACTTGCTTGAGGCGATATTTTATTGTGGTTTAAATTTGCATTTGTCAGATACTTAGAGATATTGAACATTTTTAAATATACCTGTTGGCCATCTGTGTATGTCTTCTTTTGAGAAATGTCTATTCAGGTCTTT
>NW_012148930.1:3349429-3464650 GCF_000956105.1 Propithecus coquereli
CATTCCTTTATTAGTTTTGAGTTCATTTAATAGATGTTTTTGGTGGATTCTTTAGAGTTTTCTGTATCTAATATCATGTCTGTAAACATAACCAGTTTATCTTCTTTCTTTACAATATGGATGCCTTTTATTTATTTCTTTTGCTTAATTGCTTTGGCTAGTACTTCCAATACTATATTGAATAGAAGTGGCAAGAATGGGCATTCTGCTCTTGTTTCCTGATCTTCAAGGAAAAGCTTTCAACTTTTCCCCATTGACTGTGATGTTAGCTGTGGGTTTGTAAAATCTGGCCTTTATTGTGTTGAAGTACATTTCTCCTGTATTTAGTTTCCTGATAGTTTTGTTATGAAAGGATGTTGAATTTTTTTCACATGTTCTTTTTGCATCTGTTGGGATTGTCATGTATGATTTTTGTCCTTCATTCTGTTAATGTGGTATACCACATTTGTTGATTTTTGTATTTTGCACCATCCTTGCATCACGATAGTAAATACCACTTGATCACAGTAATCAATCAGTGTGCTGTTGAATTTTGTTTGCTAGTATTTTGTTGATGATTTATGTTTATCAGGGATATTACCTGTAATTTTCTTTTCTTGTAGTGTCCTTATCTGTTTTGGTGTCAAGGTAATTCTGGCCTCATAAAATGAGTTTGAAAGCATTCCTTCTTCTATTTTTGGATGAGTTTGAGAAGTATTTTGATGGTTTTTTGTTTGTTTGTTTTGTTATTGGAGATAAAATGATAAAGATAAGGTCCATTCCTTTGAAGTGATTACATTTCCAGATAGTAACCCATACAGATAATTTCAATAATAGTCACTCCCCAACATCTTGTGACAATTATATTAAGACAGTCATGGTATTTCTTCGTTACTGGGGATTAGAGAGGAATTAGGGTGGACATTGGAATGAAAATTTTACCCTCTGAGAGAGACTAACAATAGTAAAAAATGCTTTCTCTTTCTCTCATATTCCTCAGGCCTGACTTTCCCTCCTGGGCAATTGGGAGGGCTATTCTAAATAAAGGTTCCTGCATTCTTGCCAATTTTAGGGAAAGACCCAAGGCTGAAGGCTTAGAATAATTATGATTTGGAGCCCAAGTCCAAGGTGTAGGAAAACTCAAATATTGGGACAGTCTCTGAAGAATGAAGTCTTCACCCCTTTTCATTAATTCTATGGAAGGGAAGTAGACAATGAGAATGAGTTTGAAACAAGGATTTTGCATGATATTTAGATGGTAGAATCCAGTTAAATTGAAAAGAAAAATATCTGGTGTTAATAATATTTCTGTTGGGTACTCAAGGTTTTTTTGTTTATTTGGTTTGTTTGCTTTTAGCAAGAGGGGACATTGGTTGTTAAAGGCATGGAGCTAAAATAGAATTGCCTTTTTTAGTAACCAGAATAAAACTCAAATCATCTAATGATCCACTTATCATTTTTGTTTGTATACTTACATTTATTATTCAAATTTCTCGAACCTAGCACATGATCTTGCCTCAAACTTGCTTCTCTATGTCCATGTTTCTTGGGACACTATCTGTCATGTTGTAAAACAACTTAGTCATCTTCATACCTACCTCTCACCACCATGTCCAGTTCATCACCAGATCCTATTGATCTTGTAGATGAAATGTCATAAATACATATCCTCTACTTTATCATGCCCATTCTATTTCAAGCTCCTACCATTTTTCAGCTGAACTCTTTATTAGTTAGAAGAGACTATTCCATTCTCCTAATGTATTTTCTCCTTTATAGTCAAAGATATCATTTTTCCCTAAAAATTTGGGATTTCATCATTTTTAAATTTTTAATTGCCAAATGGTAATTATATATTTTATGGGGTAAATGTGATGTTCTGATACATGTTTACATTGTAGAATGATTAATCAAATTAACATACCTATCACCTCGCATACATTTTTTTAGTTATGAGAACATTTAAAATCTACTCTTTTAGCAATTTTGAAATATACAAAACACTATTAGATCACTAAAAATAGAGATTATTTTAGAATATAAAATTAAGCATATCTTCCCTACTTTCACACCTCTGGGTAAATATAATGAAAAACAACATCTTCTAACCCAGAAATTCTCACTACAGAGATAGTACAAAAAGAAAAACCTTTAATATTGAGTAAGTATTAAACCAGAATGTGATGCACATCACAGGCAACTCACTAAGACCTTGCAAAGATAGAAAGAAATCTCACCATTTGATAAGCCAAGTGGGCACAATTCTTTATTTGAATGTTTTTAAGAGAAACAATAACTTGTCCTCCAGTAAGAGGACTTGGCAGCACCATTTGTCACAAGTAGTTCATCCTAACTTTACTTGGTAATTGGGGTGACCATGTGTGTTAACTAACTGTCTTTATCCAGAGGAAAATCAAATTTCTTTAATACGGGAAGTAATTTTGCCACTTGGAACAGGGTGCCCCCTGAAGTGAGGGTCCTGCACTCCCAAAGAAACTGAGATAGGGATACTATCTTTTTGATGTTCACATTTATTTCCAAGAGATAGTGCTCAGGTTTTTAAGAAACATATTCTTGGGTGATAAAGCTGAGGAAAAGCCCATCTAGCTTTCAGAAAACTTATATACATTTCAAAGAGAGAAGAAAGTACTTTACAATTACTTTTTTTTTTTTAAAGTAAATACTCAAAGAAAAGGAAGACAGAGAAATTTTTTCCCTTATTTTCAACATGAAGAATTAAGCCTCTTATTTTTGATTTGTGTTTGTCCTTGCAACACTACAGCCATTTTAATGTTTCCATTCTTCTTAGGATAAAGACCAGAAATCTTAAGGTGCTTATACTGCTGCGCGGTCTGCTTACCTGTCTCTCCAGCGTTATCTTACTCTGTGCTCCCTTCTCACACATTTGCAGCAACATTGTTCTTATTCTGTCAGAATTCACACCACATTGCTTGAGTGAAAGATTATTTTTCTGCTCTACCACTCCCTTCACCTAATTTAGATTAAGGTGAAATCTGAATTAGGCGAAGATCTTTTACATCTCAGCTCTAACATTCCTTTCATTAAATACCTGCCTCCTGCACCAGATGTTAAGCTGCGTAAACGCAGGGACCACGCAGGGACCACATCAGCTTTTGTTCACTATTGCTTTATGCCAGGTTTAGAGTAGTTTTTCCTGATGCATAGTAAGCACTTTGCTAGTCTTTTTACATGAATGAATGAAAAAGTGTAACATGAAAAATTAGATTATTAAGAAAATAAAAAGAATGTAATCGAATATTTATCAAATACCTGAATAGAGAAGAGAAAAGCTTCTTAAGATTTTTTTAAAAGACCATAGAACCAACTGGTCTCTTTAAGAAAAAGAATGAAAATTTGGTTTAATGTGTCCCATGTGTACACAGACACATATATACATATCAAAAGGCAGATAATATGCTAGCAACATGCAGCAATGGATTAATTGTTGTATTATAAACAAATTTCAGAGAATATTTTTCAAAGAATTAAGTAGAAAATCCAGAAAAGATGAAATGCAAATAATTTCTCATGACAGAAAAATTATATCACCAATAAACTGAGAAATACACCTTAAAATGAGGTGTCATATTTAGCAGTGCTTTTTACAATTAAACTATTTAGTATGGAAGGGGATATAGTAGAACAGGAACTTTCTCACATTGCTAACAGGAATGTATATTTGTATAATTCTTTACAAAATGGTTTGTTAGTATTTATAAAGGGACTTTATACTGTTTATATTGTTATATAAACATTTATACTTTAAATGTTTATACCGTTTGACCAAGTAGCTTCACTTTTGGGAATGTACCCTAAGGATGTAATCTGAAACTCAGTATTCACATTTATAATAGTGTGAAACTGGAAACAATCTTAATATTGAAAATTGGAGGAATGGCTGGTTAATTTGTGAAATATGCATATTATATATATTCATGGAATGAATTTCTGTGCAAGCATAAAATATCATGTATTCAGGTAGTTTTTAATGACATGGGGAATACATTCTTTTGTATTATTTTTATTATTGCCAGGTTATGCATAAAATAAAATATTATAAATTACTAGCAGAAAGAACATTCCATTTATTTACTGTGACCTGTATTAAAGTAAATTGATTATACATGAAAGACTCATTGAAAAGATAATCTTCAGGTGATCTTAAAAAGCTCATATTTAGGTAAGATCAGATTAAGGAATGTATTCAGTGAATGTTCTTTTTTTTTAGCAAGTAAAACAACTATTTTTTACCTTCCTATTTCAAAATTTAGGCATGACTTTTGTTTATGCATACCTTGTTTGTATTTCAAATAAATATGCCTCTCAAGATATTACTTGCTTTATGAAGAATTACAATGTATTGCCACCTTTTCTTAAAACTGTATATAAACTTGTGTGATTGAATTAGAGATTTATAATTAAATTGTTATACATAATAAAAATATTCAAAAGCTCACATATTGGATTCAATGTATATTTTCCAATTTTACTATATTTCCACAAAATAATAAAAAAATAAGTTTCAACTTTGAGGAAAGATACGTCTTAATTGTATAAAAGGAGAAATAAATAGAAAACCATAAGGAAAATATTTAGAAAAAAAGCAAGTTGTGAGAGACAAATCAGCTTATTTAATTTAGCATTGTGTCTTCTTACCTATTTGCTTACAGCCTATTTGCTTTTGGTTCTGTTTTCCTGGAACATTATTGACTAGGTTCCCAAAGACATTACAGATTCTGGTAAGTTACACATTATTTGGCTTGTTTCACTGGTTGTGAAAATGTTATTCCTCTCATTTTCATACAAATGCTGCAGGGCAACAAAACAGAAAAACAACAGACAAAACAAATAAACTACACACATACACACATAAAACATCCTTTGGCCACATTTTCCAATTATTTTAAATTAATTCAGATATAATAGCTTTATGATCTTACTGATAATGTGGATTTTTCCCGACTTAATCACTTGATTCTACTTGGTGTGAGTGATTTGAATATGTACATTTTCATATGATATATTAGAGTTACATATATAATTTACTCAGCATTGGGTAAGATGAAGAGCTGCTTCTGCTGTAGACATTTCTTTGCTTTGATTATATTTTGTCATTTTATAATTAGAAATAAGAACTAGTCACTCACTCTATCATAATATCAGCTTACAGTGAAAGAGTGCTTTTTGGAAAGTGTAAGGCATTATCCACTCTGCCATGAGGCTAATTTGTAACATTTTGATGACAACAGTGAGATAAAATATTACAAAGCGTTCTCTGTCTGGTTGTGCAAACTCTCACATTTTGCCACATAAGAATAATTAGATCTCATTGCTTTTTCTTACTAATTCTGAAAGGCATTCTTTGATAAATAAGTTTGATTTCATTGGAACAAAATATGCACCTTAAAATAGTAAATATGTTTTCATTTAAAAGAATTAAATAACCGAAAAACTGATTCATTGACTTCCTTAATTAAGTAAATTGCCTGGTCTTATTCATCAATAAGGCTTTTAAAAATCAATCAACCTTCCCTTTTTAATAATCATCTTATACTTTTCTTTTTGTGTACTTAGCACTTTGATGAAATTATATGGTTTATGGTAAGCAAAATAGAATTTCTCTGCTGTTAATTAATAAATCTTCTGTGCATGTTGGGCCAGATTGTCATTTTGCTTGTCAGCTCACCATGCTTTTTTCCTACATAGAGATCATGTTGAGTCATAAACTTTGTATGAGGAAAATATCCACAGCGGCCATGATAAATTACATCTTAACACTAAGCCGCAGTGTTGACCAAGACCATTATATACCTAAATAAATGGTATAAGATGGTATACACTGTGGTTTTAAATTCTCATTCAAAATTTTGATAAAAAATCCAAATTCTGTTAGAATTCTGGAGAAAATGAGATTTTGTGCCATCTTTATGTGTTGTTTTAAAACAGGAGTGGAGACCCCCAAAGAAACTCATGATTTTGATAATAAAACAATCAGTAATTCCTTTTTTTTTTTAAAAAAAAAATTAATGTAGTGATGACAATAACTACCGAGAGACTTGGGGAGTGTTATTTTAGAATTAGAGTATAGTCTTTTTATTTCCAATTGTCATAGAAATATTTACACTGTTTTCTCTTTTTTTCCTACTTATTTAGGTTCAAGAAAGGGGTTGGAATTTTGTAGGCAACTATGTGATGACCTAATAGAAAAGAATAGGAAGGACAGCAGAAGTGGCAAGATTTGAGACTCATTGTATTTTTAAATATTTCTGACATATCACAAAATCACATACGTTCTGAACTCCTTAAAATAAATCTCACATTTTGTGGTTAGTTGTACGTACAATTCAGGACCAACTAAGGCAGGTAGAAGAGTGAATGTTTCTTCTCACTACAAAAGGTAAAACTTAATGGTAGAGAATGTGGTATGAGAGCTATGTTCAAATGCCTGGAAATACCTAAGCTCCTCAGGAAAGTGACAGCCATGTTCATTTAAGTTGTTGTGGTAGCTTTTTTTTTTACCTAGCATTAAGTGCAGCCCACAATGAATATTCTACAGATCAATGTAATTGGGAAAGGAAATTTTTTTTTGTCATGGTTCAGTGCAATACTAAGATGTAAGAAGCTGCAGGAAAACATGTAAAGGAAGAATTGTTCTGTATTTAGGAATGGACTTCATCCTAATGAGGTGGATTCTCTGTCATTGACCCTAACTGCAAATGCTACATATTCATCTTTCGTGTATGATTTAGAAGATGTCTCTTTAAGGAATGGAATAAAATAGCTTTTAAGGGTATTCATGTTGTAACTTTATATCATCCTACTTTATGTGTCCCTAGTATACAGAAACTGCATTCACCAAGATCTGAATGAAATAGCAAAGTTGTCAGAGATCTCAATGAAAAAGCAAAGTGGTCTTTCTCACCTAAGGACCTCTCTCTCTTTTCAAAAAGTATTCCCATTTTTAGCATCCTCAAAATCCCCACATCCATCTGCCACATACTGGCTCTCCCATTTCACCTAGCACTACTCTTTGCATAGACAATTCCAAATCTCAAATTTACGTTTCGTTCTTCAGACCAAACCAGCTCTTATTATTCAGTGCATTTGTGTTATAATCTAATGAAAACAATTCAACAAAAGTTATAGATTTAAGACAGATTAATTTATCTCAATGAGTATTTAAGCATGAGTTAATCCTCATCAGTCTCTAAGTAGTAGGCATAGAGAAGCCAAGCACAGGGAACTTGTGAGCCTCACTTGCCTTCTGGAGGCCAAGTTGAGCCTACTCACTTCCTTCACTGACTTCCCCACGGGTAGTGATGTAAAAACATGTACCATGAACTGTGAGCTGAGAGAGCGTGGTCTGGCACAAATTCTGCAGATGTCTGAAATCATCAGTCATAAATATATGAATGTGAAGAGTTTCTTGGATTTAGAAAACTGTCATTAGGAACATAATATACCCATGTCACCTTTAAATTTTCTGGGTCCCCCTGAATTTACTCTCGGTGATCCCTATCCTCCGTAGCATCTGTTTCTCCCCTTTCTACTGCCCACACATGCTTTGGCTCAAAGGACGGAAGTATCTTCCTGAAAGAAACAGAGGTTCCCGTGATAATTGAGCAGAAAGGGAACAAAAGTGAGAAACAGAGCATGTTCACTTTTCTGGTATCTCCTGGCTGATTTATTTCAGAACCTCTACGAGTGGTCTTGGGCTTATTTTTAAGCCATTTGTACGTGGATAAAAATATAAACGTTGTCTAGGTTTAAAATCCTAAATGGTATGCTATGTTAACACAAAATAACATATTGAAGGAAGACTAAAAGGCTAAAGTTATTTTCTTGATTTTGATTATCATTTATTATAGTAGCATGTATAACAGATACTACTTATATGTAATATAAAAATTCAAATTTTTCTGACAGAGTGATCACAAAATGTGCCGTGATTAAAATAAGAAATCTTCATTCTGTGTATTTTCTTACACATGGTACTTGAAGCAAAACAGTTAAGAAGAATCTAGACAATCCAAATGTTTGATTTTCCAAATAATTTTGCCAGGATCTTTGGTTTAAAATTTTTTTTCCTCTCATTCCTGTTGGGAAAGTGCATACGTTTTGAAATTCAGTCTATTTGAGCAATGCTTTTTTATCCTTTAAGCTGATAATAAGCATATGGGAGTGGGATTGAATTCGAGACAAGCTGTTAATTTCTGTTGAACACGCAAAATATAAGGTATCAGAAATTTTTTTAACTACACAGTGATGGGCTGAATTGTCTCAGAAGTTTGGTGAATTGATGTTAAACCATTCTGATGTGGGACTTATAAGAAAACACATATAATTGGACTATATTTCATAATTGAGGCTGTGGTTACCTGATTTACCTTTTAGAGCCATAAAGTTATAGTTTTCAAGGAACAGAATTAAGAACAAGATAGAAATACTGAACTTGACATAATTGCGAGAAAATTATTATACCTATCATATTACCATTCTTTTGCTAACTTTGTTATGTTAGCATATCTTTGCATATGTTTGTTATGTTTTGGAACCATATAATTAAGAATAGCATATTTGGAGCTCTGTACCTCTAAGAAAGATTTTGAACATATATGTTATAGAACACACACTAAACATATAAAATGATTTTAAGGGATATAATTTTAAATTTTCTTCTGTTGAGAAAGTAGGCTCCTGAGACATCGAGTGGTATACGTAAAAGGGACAATGTAGGAGAACTGGGTTTCATTTCCGTCTTCATGACACTAAGTAAGCACAACTATTTAACATTGCTGGCTTTCATTCTCTTTGTTTGTAAACTGGCTGGACTTAACAAGAAGGCCATTTCTAGCTCTAGATGGTCTGGCCAGAGAAAGGAATAGGCCAGTCTGAGACTGTTTGTCAAACACATGATATTTGTCTTTGGGGACTTCTTACCTCCATTTCGTTGCCACTCTGCCCTCTATTTCTGGCTCAGTCTCTTCTTGCTTAAGGCATCCGGGCCTCAGGGCCTGTGAGATTTCCTGCTGAACTCTTTCCTTCTTGCAAAGGATTGTGTGTTTTATAGTTTGCTGTTTAGTTTAATCTCCACCAAAATACCCAGGTCCTATTCAATTAAACCCTGCTTTAAGCCAGCAATAAAGAATAAATACTCAAATGTATCTGAACAATAGACCCACATGGTCCTTAAATTTTAGAATGCATTGTAAGAATCACCTGGGTTACTTGTTGAAAATGCGCATTTGGAGCCTGATCCCAGAGCCATTTATTGTCCATTTTTAACAAACACCCCAACAAATTCCGATGCTAGTTGAGAAACATTGTTCTAGGATTTTTGTGTATTATCAGAGTCCTAGAAGGAATTAACTCAAGCCACAAGTAGACTAAAGGTGGAATGTGGTACTGTGTATCACAGAGATGTTTGTGATACTATGAGTAAAATCACATAATAAAATTGTACATGATTTTACATTTATATAATAAAATAATACATAATAAAATTATATGTAGTTTCACTCCAAAGCCAGTTCTCGCTCTGTAGTGTGGGAGCCTATTACCTGTAAACTAATTCTGTGTTATATACTTTTCTTCTATGGAATTGTCCATGTGATAATTCACTTGGGAATACCTAGAGTACATACATTAAAAAAATGGAGTCACAGTAGAGAAAAATGAAGGAAAATGAATTTCCAAAATTATAAATTTCATTGAGTAATGGAATAAATTTTACTTTATCAGAATAACAGCTAAATGAATGTTTGAAAAAACTGTAAAACATCTTCCTTTATTTATTCAGCACAGAAGTACAATGTAAGAAAGGGGTTTTGCTATTTTCACTTTTGATTTACTTTTGTTTTCTTTAATTCTCCTTATATCCTGATTTTCATAGCTTATAAATTTTCTGCTCATTTAATGAGCATCTCTGTGTAATTTTTTAAAATCTATTTCTCAATGTATGGCCCTAGGCACTTAAAAATTTTAAATCTGTGGGCCCAGTCTAGATGTACTGAACCAGAATCTGCCTTTTCGAAGATACCTAGCTGATTTGTATCTGTTTTAAAGTTTCAGAAGCAGTGCCTTCAAATACTTTTTTCTTGGCCTCCATCACACTGGAGTTTCTTTCTAACCTGTTACCTTATGAAATAAGATTCTTGCTAACAATTTTCTAAGAGATAGCTGTATTGTTTTGTTCAAATTATACATGGCCATTTAAGAAAACAAATAATGGAGAGAAATATAAATAAGGAAACTCACTCAACCACTCAGAAATATTAGTAATATAATTTCAGACATCTCTGTATACAGATATATATGTAGGTATAAATAGAAATGTGGATGGATGGATGGGTGGGGAAAGAGTAAGAGAATTGTACTGAAATGGAATCATTCTATGTATAACATTTTAAAATGAAAGATACAAAGTTTTATGACTTCTGAGTTATTTGGAATTGATAAAAACAAAGAAGTTTAAGTGCAATTGAAGGTATTGCTGAACTCGCAGTAAATGTTTCTTTACAAGAAGCGCTATTAGATTTTACAAGTCATGTAAATGAAGTAACATTATGAGATGGATGTTTTCCAAGCTCAGACATCTGTTGTCTGTCCAATGAAGGATGAGGCAGTATCCACATTGCCTCACATTCCCACCGCCCAATTTCATTTCTTCAAAACAATTTTTTTATATAATGGCAAGGTCTCTAATATTTAATTCTATTCTATAATCATACTTTTAATAGCTCTTTAGGTTATTTTTGTATTTAGGGATGTAATTGCCTCAGTAGTAGTGTTTATCACAGCCCCTTCTATCTTGAGTTTTAATTTTGATTCATTTCTTAAATGGAAAGATTTCATTAAGTATTTTTATTTTATCCCCAGGAAAGCCCAATGAATGCTTTTTTCTTTAACTTCTTACATGCTTCAGAAGGTATGTTGCCTTTATAGTAGAAGGCCAAATTGTATGGGTATATAGTTCTTTTGTTACTTGTTCTTACACAATACTGCAGGTATTGTTATGTTTTCAGGCATTGATTTTTTTTCCATGGAGAAATTTCAGATTAACTCTAATTTACCTATCTCCTTCTTGTACTTTACTAAATATTTATTAAATTCTTTTTCTGTGAAGTTTAGCACCTTTACCAGAATATATCTTTGTTATCAATTTTTCATGATGTAGTGAGCCTTAAGTTGCTGAAGATTTAAGAGTTTTCATTATTTCAGTCCAGGTTTCTTCGATAATATGATTAATGATTTTTTTTTAATTTCCTCATTTTACTTGTTCTCTTTTTTAAGGAAATTTATTTATCTGTATGTTTAGATTTCTCTGTTTTCTTCTGTTTTACCACAGTTATAATAGGATTTGTAACAAGTGGGAGATACCATCACTCATGAGACCCCCATGCGCAGGTTCTTCCTCCTGTACTACCCTCCTGCCCTTTTGAGAATTAGCACCAATCTTTTGTTTCAGAGACTAAAAAGTGTTCTGAGTGTGATGTCAGGTGGCCACAGGGTATAAGCAGAGGTGACTTAGAAAACACCCAAAGTTATGACACGGCATCCATATGTTGATAATATAAATGTCAAATTGCTGGCCACTGTCACTACAAGGCTCATATGTTCCAAAGATGAGAAGAGTAGCTAATTATACTTCATTTCTCAGAAGATATCTAGTTTCCCCTATTATAGAGACAAATAATATAACACCAAAAATATGAGTGACAAAAGACAAAAATAGATAAATTCGACTTCTTTAAAATGAAAATCTTTTGTGCTTCAAAGTATGTCATCAAGAAAGCAAAAAAATAATCCATAGAATGGAAGAAAGAGATTCTGAATGGAAGGGAATAGACAAATGTTGGTGAAGATGTGAAGAAGTTATAACTCTCATATATTGCTGGTGGGAATGTAAACTGGTGCAGTGGCATTGGAAAACAATCTGGCAATTCTCAAAAGATTAAACATAGATTTACCATGTGACCCAGCAATGCTACTCCTTGGTATATGCTCAGTAGAAATAGAAATGTGTGTTTACACAAATATTTATACATTGATATTTACAGTGGCATTATTCATAACCCCAAAGTGGAAATCAACCAAATACTCATCAATGGATGAATGGATAAATGGAACGTGATATATCCATACAGAGGAATGTTATTCAGTGATAAAAAAGAGTTGAATATTGATAGAAGCTACAATATGGATGAACCTTGAAAAACATTAGGCTCAATGAGAGAAGCCATTCACAAGAAGATAAAATATTATTGTATGATTCCATTTATATGAAATATTTAGAATAGGAAAATCTATAAAAACACAAAGTAGATTAGCAGTTGCCGGAGGTTGGGGGATGGGCATGATAGAGAGCTCATTGGGTAAATAGATACAGGATTTCTTTTGGGGTGCTGAAAATATTCTAAAATAATACGTTTTGGTGATGGTTGCACAACTCTGTTAATATATTGAAAGTCATTGAATTGTATATCTCAAATAGGGAATTATATCGCAATAAAGCCATTAACGACCAAAAAAAAAAAAAAGCCCATGGAACATAGTTTGGGCTTTGCTTCCAGGTTTCTCTTTGGTCATTCTTTGCAGCCTCCCCAGCCTGGTCCTCTTTCCCCAAGGTCATGTCTTCTGCTACTCTCCCTTGTATTATTTGTATGTTCCTGGTAATGTGCTCACTCTTCTCTTCCACCCAGGTGATTCGTTTCACAGTGGTGATGAAGGAAAGAACTAAGTGGACGAAGGTGGTTTTATTCTTCCCTGTTCTCCTTTCAATTTTATAATTTTGTATAACTGCATCCTCCTTGCCTCTTATGGAAGTAAAAATCTAAACTTGGACAATTTTTAGATGTTGGTGGAATTGGGCTGTGGGAAACATCTCATAATTTGTAGGAATTGTAGCTTCTGCTAGTAGCTTTTTGCATACATGGAGAAAATATAAATATACTTGAATAAAATTATATGTTGTTCAAACATGGTAGGCTTTTGAGAAGTCCATTGGGCTTGAATTAAAAAAAATCTTGCTAAGAATAAGGATTAATGTTTTTTTTTCCTCTTCTCCAGAAAAACTTTTAATAAGTATTAGTTTTAAATTCAAACTTCTTATTTTTGTGAAGGCAATTACTATTCCAAAGTTATTTCTCAACTGCTCACATCCTGAGAAAAATCACACTCCTTAGTCTCTCAGGACATATTATTTGTATTATAAAACAAATGCGATCAAGTATAACCAGACATGAAAGTGCCAAGCCTGCCAATGTGCCTTTATGTTGCTCAGGGCATTTTTTCCAGTGAACTCTATGTCTGAAAACAAATTAGGATGAAAAGCCTGCTCAGTGAGAATATGGAATCATATAAAAGAAAGTGTCCAAACTCACCATCTGAGTGTTTCTGACATCCAGCAATTCAATTTCAGACTAGAGACATATTAGATGAATCTGTTTCCAATTTCCAAATCTAAATTTCCTCAAGTTGCCCTTTTCATCTTTATAAATACAACCCCATTTGCAGCTAAAACACCTCTTACTTTCAGAACAGACTTATTAGAAGCTGAAATATATATTTTTATTTTAAGAAAGTATTTATTTTTGAATAGGTACTATAGTCACTTTGTTTACAATTTTAAAAGAAATACAAACAGGAATAGAGGGAAAATTCTCTTCTACCTCAGACTCCTTCCAGTTTGCATTTCCAAAGACTACACTTTAGATGTGTCTGTTTCCAGTATGTACTTCAAGAGATCTATAAAATTGGAATTAAATATATGTATACGTTTATATTTTACTCGTTATACAAATGACAGTGACTATATACTGTGTGTTGTACATTTCGTTTTTCACTTTATGGGAAGTCTTAGAGATATTTCCACAACAGTGCATCGAGTTTTCTCATGTTTTCAAAATTTGCAATGTGATCTTTTGTGTGGGTGAGCCATAACTTATTGTTATAGTGACCTTTCATGGATATTTAGGTTGCTTGGAGAGTCATCTAAGTTGTGTGTGTGAGTAATTTGTTCCTTTTTATTGCTAAGTAGTATCCCATGGTGTGGGTGTACCATAGGCATTCACCCGTTGAAGGACATCAGGGCCGTTTCCAGTTTTGAGCTATTACAAGTAAAGCTGCTATGAATATTCATGCACAGGTTTTTGTATGAACAAAAAATTTCATTTCTCTGGCATAAATTCATGAGTACAATTGCTGGATTATGTGGTAGTTCTATGTTTAGTTTTTTAAAGAAGCAGCCAAACTGTTTTCCAGAGTGGTTGAACCATTAACATTCCAACCAGCAATGTATGAGTGATCCAGTTTTCCACATCCTCACAGCATTTTGTGTTGTCACTATTTTTTAATTTGACTATTCTGATAGCTGTGCAATGGGTATACTTTTTAAAATATGAAATATTACCTACTTCATTAAGTGCCATTTAGAAAATTATTGTGGACACCTATTTTTCCAACGTGGGATGATTCTTCAAAGATAAAAATCAGAGTTAAAGATCATACTTTTTAAAATTTAGTTTGGCTTTTGTCTAGACTCCTTTTATCTCGTGATATTTTCTTTTTCACCACACTGTTGCTTTCACAGATTTGAGAGTATTAAAATGGAACTGTGAATTATTACTACTCAGTCTGAAAAAATTTATGTTCTGTGGTTATAGAGCAAGAGCCTTCAGATTAATAATACCTTCTGAGATGTACACAAGACATTTTACTAAGATTAAACTTTAGTCTTCTGATTTTAGAATCCTCACAACTGCAGTATTTTAAAATGTTAATTCTCTAAGATGTTGCCGAGAGACAGATGGGATAATTATCTACATATCAAATATAATTGTTTGGAAGCTATGAATTAAATTATGAAACAAATTTCTTATCCATGAAGCTTAACTCTTGTAAATTCACTTTAAGAATTGTAAGTCAATAGCTTTCAAGACCACAACTGTATTTTAAATTAATATTTTGCTTGTATATTTGCCAAATATTATGTATAACTTTATATAAAATATTTCACCACATTATTACTGTTAGACACTTTACCTTGAACATTTTTTATTCCTTGATGTTCTGCCAGCATTTTCTCTAGGAGACTGTCACCCTCCAAATCTCTGTTCTTTGGCCGTTTTCTCAGTAAGGGATTTGACCAGGTTAAGTCCTCATTCTATATATTACCTTACCTCTCATTTCATAACACATGTACTGGCAGTTCCTCGGTATTGATCAACCTTTAACAGAACCACCTGTTTATTTTCTTCATGAGGAGGAACAGGTACCTTTTGTTTATTGCTATTTTTCAGGGTCAAGCTTGGTGCCCTACCCGTGGAAGGCAATCAGTAAATCTATGTATTTTTGTTGATTGGTTGAGGGATGAAATAATGGAAAAAATACCTCCTAACCTCTAAGATATATGCGTATGTTCATTATATTTTCTCCAGTGAGTTATTTGTTCCTAATGCTCATTTCTTTGAAGGTGAGCAGGTTGATGAACTCAGAAGGGAAATTCTGTAAGAAGAGAAGAGTACTGGGGAAAAGTTGTCCTGGGGTCTGGTTTCCCCACCCACTTTCAGACATCCTCCGGGGGGGGGGGGGGGGGGGGGGGGGCGGGACTTGAGGCCTTAAGGCCACATGTGGCCTTCTACCTCCTTAAGTGCAGCCTTTTGACTGATTCCAAATTTTATAGAACAAATCCTTTTGTTTTTTTAATATATTTTGTTTGTCTTTTATATTTTTCTTTTATTTTTAAAATGAACGTATTTAAAATACCAAAGAATTATTGCAATGAAATAATCCTCCCAGACTGACTGGCACAGCTAGAACGTTAGTAAGCCATAAGGGCTAAACTGACAGCTGCTGCACTCACGATTTAGTTCTAACTTCCCCCACCTGACAGGCACCGCTACTGCATGAGGCTGGTTGGAGAGAGTTTATGGTGGTCGAGTGCGCCAGTCTGTTGTCAGCTTTTGACAGTGGTGTCTCTGTTTGAAGTGGAATTTGTGAGTAGTCGCGCAGTTCGACATTCTTTCCTGATTCTGTCTGCTTAACAGCCCATCATGTCACAGAAGGCCGAGAATGCTCAAGGAAGAAAACATTTTTTACTGAGGACTGGGAATTGCAATATTATCTTGTTTCTGCTAAAGATAAGATGATTTGCTTGCTTTGTGATACTGCAGTATCAACATTAAAGAAATTCAATGCTCATCAGCATTATAACACTCATAAGGACCACAAATATTTTAAATTAGAGGGAGTATTGTAGACATTAAAAGATGAAAAGCGAAAGTAAAGACAATTCTTTCAAGCAGCAATAAGACCTGCAAATAATGCCACTGAAGTAACTTATATAGTAGCTTGTATACTCAGGAAAAAAGGAAGCCATTCAGTGACGTGAAATTGTGAAAGAATGCATTGTCTAAGTTGTAGGTTGCTTAGACCCTGGTAACATTTCAAAGTACAAACAACTGCCTCTTTCAAGGAGAACCATAACTCAGCGGCACCATGAGTTAGCCTTCAATGTAAGAGAACACTTTCATGCAATACTTCAAAAGGAAAATACATATTATTCAATTGCTTCGGATGAATCAACTGATACTACTGACTCGGCACAGGTTTTATACTTCATTCGGATCATAACAGATTTTCTTAGAATTACTGCCTTTGGGCGCTCTTGCAAACAGAACATGGGGAACAGATATCCTCAACAACTTTCAAGATAAGTGTTGTGAAGTTGGACTGAATTTGGTAAATTTAGTAACTGTATGTGCAGACTATGCACCTTCAATGGCAGGAAACATGAAGGTCTATTGCACAGATAAAAAAAGTATCAACAGATCCAGATGCTCTCATTTCTTTTCATTGTATCTTACATTAGCAAAATCTCTCTGCTAAAGCTATTATTAATATTTTAAGTGACACGTTGCAACAAGTTGTAATATTTTTAACTATGTTCGTGCACATGCAACACAGCATCGTCAGTTCATAACATGATAAAGTTGGACGATGAAGTATTCAGTGTGGATTTGCCGTATCATTCTGAAGTGCTTTGGGGCAGGTATTAGCCAAAATTTTGTATCTGTGAGAACAGATAGTTAAATTATTTGAGGAACAGAATCAGCAATGTAAATTATTGAAAGATGATTTCTATAGGAATGCAGCATTTCTGTGTGATATGTCAAATCAAGATAACTTGAATATTTCTTTGCAAGGTAAAACTAAGTCTATATATGATATGTGGCAAAAAATCTAAGCATTTTCAAAAAAAACTATCTTTTTTCAAAACACTTCATCTTCAAAAGGAAATTTTGGATGAACTTTTTGCCCACTTAGCAAAGGTTGTTGATGAGCAAGATGATATATGTGAATCATTTAAAAAATACACGGCTGTTATAGACCTATTAATTGGAGAATACAATGAACGTCTCACTGACTTTGAGGATCTTGACATCACACTCAGATTAGCATTTCACCCTCACCTAGTTGGTATCACCAAGGTACCTAAAGAACTACAGATGAAATTGATTGAGCTCTCAGTAGATGACATTTTTTTTTTTTTTTTTGGAGACAGTGTCTTGCTCTGTTGCCCAGGCTAGAGTGCTGTGGCCTCAGCCTAGTTCACAGCAACCTCAAACTCCTGGGCTTAAGCAATATTTCTGCCTCGACCTCCTGAGTAGCTGGGACTACAGGCATGCACCACAATGCCCGGCTAATTTTTTCTATATTTTTAGTTGTCCAGCTAATTTCTTTCTATTTTTAGTAGAGGTGGGATCTCACTCTTACTCAGGCTGGTCTCAAACTCCTGACCTCAAGCTATCCTCCTGCCTTGGCCTCCCAGAGTCCTAGGATTACAGGCGTGAGCCACTGCACCCGGCCAGTAGATGACATTTTTTTTTTTTTTTTGGAGACAGTGTCTTGCTCTGTTGCCCAGGCTAGAGTGCTGTGGCCTCAGCCTAGTTCACAGCAACCTCAAACTCCTGGGCTCAAGCGATCCTCCTGCCTCAGCCTCCGGAGTAGCTGGGACTATGGGCATGCACCACCATTCCCAGCTAATTTTTTTTTGTATATATTTTTAGTTGTCTGATTAATTTCTTTCTATTTTTAGTAGAGACGGGGTCTCGCTCTTGCTCAGGCTGGTCTCGAACTCCTAAGCTCAAACAATCTGCCCGCCTCGGCCTCCCACAGTGCTAGGATTACAGGCGTGAGCCACAGCGCCCGGCCAGTAGATGACATTTTAAAGTCATTGTTTGATGCTAAGAAAGATCCAGTTGAAATGTGGAAAAATACAGTAGAATACCCACACCTTCAGCAACATGCCCGAAAAAATACTTTCTTGCTTTTTAACCACTTATTGCTGCGAATCTGTATTCTCCTGCCTGACCCAAATCAAGATGCCCTTAAGGTCACACATGACTGATACTCATCTAGAGGATCAGCTGAAACTGAGGACCTCCATGCTGCAACCCAATATTCAAATACTTTCCAACAAAAAGCATACACAACAAAGTCATTAAAAGGTTTGTTAACTTTAAAATTCACAAATAGTTTTCATTTTTTGAAATTATTGAGTACATAGTAGTTAGGTTTTTGCAAAGTAATGTACATTTTTGAGTATATCTAGTCGAAGTTTCTTGAATGCACCCTTATTTGATTACAGCTAAATTATTATGGCCTTCCAACATGAAAAGTTTCCCCACCATTGTCCTGGACTTATATAGCTCCATCTCCTTTATCCAGTATCCTATCTTGGAAAATCAGAGTTCTATAAAAATATTTAAGTGCTCAATTTAAATTAATGTTCTATGAAGTGTTATATTCATAAATTACATGTTAACAGGTTGCCCATTTTCTTGTCTTGAAAATACTTGATATAATTTTGTAAGTATGTTTATATAATAGAAGGATAATACATATATGGTCCAGTTCATGGAAAGTAATTAAAAAATTCTAATTAGACAAGAAGTCCATTTTAGAAACTATATTCTTTTAATAAACTATATTAGGTAGATTTCAGCTCAGTATAAATGAGTTAGTTATTTAAACCTTTTAAATCATTATCTTTAAAATTGTAAGTATTCTTATGTACTTCCTCTTATAAATTATATCGTATATATAATTTTGTAGGTGCTGGACATTTTTTATATTTTATTTGACAGAGGAAATGATTGTGCTTAAAGTGTTGGATCATCTAATATTTAGAAAAATTCTTTAACATTTGAATAGGTGACATATTTACTTATGTTAATAATCAATAACTGTGGAAGAGTACAGTGGAAAGTATTTCTCCCAACCTAGTTCTCTAGTAAATTTTCATCCCCTCTTTCAGTCAATAAGCATTATTCTTAGTTTCATGACATCATCTCCTCTCATAGGAAATGGAGTAGTTAGGAGTATAGACTGTGTTATCAGATAATTAACAGTAAATTTTCCATAATTAAAAAGTGAGTGTCTTATGAGTGCTGCTACAATGTAACAAAATAGGTCATGACAGAATATAGCATATCCTGCTTGCTAGAGCAAGGATGAGTAAAGTTTGCCCATGTATATACCAGATAGTAATTATTTTGGGCTCTGTGGGTCACTTACCTGTGCTGCTGTGACTTAAAGGCATTCTCAGTCAATATGTAGATTAATGATCATGTTTGCGCTCCAATAAAACTTTGTATATGGGCACTGAAATTTGATTTGTATGTAATTTTCACATGTCATGAAATACTCATTTTTGGATTTGTTTTCAGCCATTAAAAAAATATAAAAACCATTTTTTGTTTACACGTTATAAAAAAACAGAGGGTAGGATTTGGCTGACAGGTTTGCTGATCACTAGTCTACACCAAGTTATGTTGTTGGGTTCTATAACATATTTTATTTTATTTCTAATTGAGTTTTTTATTAAATGTTTTCAACGTGTTGATTTTTAAAAATATTTACTGATTTTGTGGTTTGTATGTTCTATTCAATTTATCACTTAAGGAAGAAGAGATGTAATAATTACAGAGTGATGATTAGGTACTAGATGTTTTATACTTTATCTCACTTAATCCAGTCACCAAGTCAATGAATATGAATGGATATTTTAATTTCTATTTTATAGTTGAAGTAATGAGGAAAATGGGAGATTAGCAACATTTCAAGGTTACATACTTGGTAAGAGATAGACTATAAATTTTTTTTTTTTTTTTTTTTTTTTTTGAGACAGAGTCTCACTCTTTTGCCCGGGCTAGAGTGAGTGCTGTGGCCTCAGCCTAGCTCACAGCAACCTCAAACTCCTGGGCTCAAGTGATCCTTCTGCCTCAGCCTCCCGAGGAGCTGGGACTACAGGCATGCGCCACCATGCCCGGCTAATTTTTTCTATGTATTTTTAGTTGTCCAATTAATTTCTTTCTATTTTTAGTAGAGACGGGGTCTCGCTCTTGTTCAGGCTGGTTTCGAACTCCAGAGCTCAAACAATCCGCCCGCCTCGGCCTCCCAGAGAGCTAGGATTACAGGCGTGAGCCACCGCACCTGGCCTAGACTATAAATTTTAAGCATAGATTTATCTCACTCTGTGTTTCTAGAACTAAACACCTACTTTTCAGCCACATAAATACACTGCTTTCACCTAGCACAATGCTATGTTCATGTTTAGGTGTTTAAAGTTTTGTTGTTTATTGTTGGTTGGTATTCCATGCTACCATTTTCTCAAAGACACAAACAGGAAAATTGAATTCATATTTATTTTGCATTACATAATTTCCAGATGAATGATTTTGCTCTATCTAGCTTCTTTTTAAGGGGAATTGGATTGGAAAATTGGCAAATGAAATTTGATATACAGATAAGGTTTTTTTTTTCCCCCAAATATGGTCCCTGACTTGCAGTTATATGTATAATTTAAGTTTTATTTTGCAATTTCAGTCAGTTTCCTCTTGAATCTTTAAATGTTCAGAACATTTTGATGATGCATCAGCATTAGGAGATTGTTTTTGACAGTGGTTAGAGGAAGAAGGAAGTGTTCTTATATGTGATTAAAATTTGTAAAAGCACATATTCTTTTTTCTGGACTTAAAAACTGCTAAGAATGATCCTTTCATCCAACAACATAGAATTGCATTCACAATGTTGGTAGTTTATAAAATTCGGCTACTGCTAAAAATAAAATTCAATTGAGGAAACAATTTATTTATAATTCTTCAGATTTGAGCATTCCTTTGTTGGATATATTCTGATTAATTTCATAGATATTATTTCAGAATATGTAAGGAATTTATTCAATTAGTTTTACAAAGTTAAAGTAATAAAAAGCATGCCACTGTAACTAATATTATTACTTATTTATGATAAAAGTTTAAATTTTAAGTTTGTGTCTAAATGCATTACAGATTGTAATATTTTAATGAGTTGGATGGTCAAGACCTTCCACAGTCATCAGCCATGCCATAAAATATTGTCTATTTAGCCATGGGAATATACATTTTGGAATTCTTTTAAGGATTGTGGGTTGATTTCCAGTTTCCTGAGAGGGTTGTAGTGAAGATTGATAAATTATTGGTTCCAAAGTATGGGGCTTTATAGATCAGACAATTTTATGTAATGATTGTTCAGTGGCTAATAATTAGAAGATTTGCTCAATTGCTTCTAGCTGTCAGAGAAAATAATACATTTCATATTCGCTTTCAAAATTTAAAAATCTAACACTGAGATCATGCCATTGCATTTTATGAAATTGATTAGACATGCAATCATTACTTAATGACTACCAAGATAAATGAGGGAAATAGCCCTTTTTTAAAAGAGTAGCTTAATTAAAATAAAAACGAAATACTATGTGCCATGAAATTGAAAACAGCTGGCAAGAATATGAAAAAATGGTGTTCTAACTTAGAAACGTTAACATCATTAAAAACAGTTGGATTTATTTTTAAAATTGTGTACACAGTGTAAAATAATAATATTTGGAGACATAGAAATAAGTCAGAAAGCTCTAGTCAAACATTATAAATGGAAAAATATTCAATATACCAATAATTATACTTTGTATATGCATAATAATAAGAAAGCCCATGAGGGCACTGTATTTCCAGCAGTCTGTGCAGTGCCAACACATATGAAGTGCCGTGGCCTGTTTCTTGGGGCCGAGGAATGAACACAGAGACAAAAAGACACAGACACACATAAAGACGGTACATGACTGCAGCCACTACAAAGAGACACAGACACACACAAAGACGGTACACAACTGCAGCAAACTTTCTTGCTGTAGCTTCTTTATTTATAACACAGCCTGTTTGGCAACTGTCCCACTGCAATTTCTTTGTTCCCACACTGTCCCGACTCAACACGTCCCTGTTCCTTGTTTCATCTCCGGCAAGCAGATGTTTTCATCCTAAACTCTCTACCCCCTCCTCTTTGCAGGGTTAGGGCACCCTGGACTTGCGTGCAAGGCCAAGGCATGTTCTTGAGAAAAACAACAAGGAACCATTCCCAGACAAAGTGTCCTCTACAGAAGTATTCAAATATTTATTGAATGAATTAATAAATGTCACCCATCTGTGTACTTTGTTTTTCCAAAGAAAAATGTTATTTTGTTATATCCTTATATCAATCTTTAGTAAAAGGTGCTGATTTATTTCTGTAACTGGAGAGTCTGAGTTAGTTTATCATAGATAATTTAATTGAAATGCATTAATTACTTTTTTTGTATTCATTTTTTATTTCTGTCTTCAGGAAGGTATTTAATAACATTTTGCATGAAATGCCCTTGTTTGGACAGAATATAGAACTGTTAACATAATAAAACACAAAGAGGAGATGTGGGGAGTGGGCTCCGTGGCTAGTGAGTGCACGGGAGCAGACTTGTAAATTGGAGGAGGCAGGTGGCAGCGGGCAGATGAGACACACTCTTTATTGTCGGGGGTGTGGGGGTGGGGGTGGGGGGAATGCAGTTGCTCATTGAGAATATGGCGAGTGCTTATATATGGCTCAGAGCAATAGTGGCAACATGCCATGGGAAAGCGTGATCACATGGGTTGACACAGGAGATAAGGCCTTGGTTACAGCAGTGTGCTGACTCATGCCTCCCTAGAAGGCCGGCTTGCCGGAGGGCCGGACCAGACACTCCAGCAGTCAGTCATCTTAGTTTGGCCTAAGAAACCTATTTCCTATACCAATGAATTTTCCCTTACGAGAGATTAAAGCCATTTTAAAAAATTAAAATAGAGATATGTTTCATGGAAGTGCATATTTCATTTCTCAAGATCTAATCCTCTTAGTACATTTTCAAGTTAATTTTCAATTGGGTGGTGATAGGATAATAAGCAGAGGTCAGGAAATTTTAAGAATAATCAGTGTAAGACAGTCAAATGGTCCATTGAAAATTGAGTCTTATGATTTAATAAAACCTAATTTCAATATGGCTTGACATTATATACAGTCATAGACTTCAGATTAGGGTTTCCCATGAAGAAAATTACCTATAGTAAAAACTTGTATGTAGCATCCTTATACTGTAAGGTAGTGATGCCAGTAAAACCAGGGTTATAAAAATGTACAAAGAAAATAGCATGATTCCAAAAAAAGTTTTTGAGCAGCTTTTTAAGGGCTTACATAGAGATAAATTTTACTATGTTTTCTCAGATATTAATTAGAATGATTTTCAATTGTCATTTTTAATTGGCATTATCATTAACTGATCTAGGCTTCCCAGTTCTTCAGTTTCCCATGTGCTATTAATACTGTCTTTAAGTGAGTATTGCTTAGGACAAACACTTTTACAAATACGTAACAGCTGAACAATTTGAATTTTATTCTTTGAAATTCATTTTTTTTCTTTTTATTTCAGCATATTACAGGGGTACAAATGTTTGGGTTACATATATTGCCTTTGCCCCACCCGAGTCACAGCTTCAAACGTGTCCATCCCCCAGATGGTGCGCACCGCACCCATTAGGTGCGAATATACCCATCCTCCTCCCCCTCCCATCTGCCCGACACCCGATGAATGTTACTACTATATGTGCACTTAAGTGTTGATCAGTTAATACCAATTTGATGGTGAGAACATGTGGTGCTTGTTTTTCCATCCTTGGGATACTTCACTTAGTAGAATGGGCTCCAGCTCTGACAAAGCCAAATCAAAGAAAACATGAGATAGCGGTTGGCCACTTGGTGAATACACCATAATGGCCTTACCTTGATGAGGCCCAGGGTGCAGTGTCTTAGACTTTTCTTAGAATACTGGACACCTGACTTTGCAAGAACATCCAGATTTTTGTAATTTCAGAGCAGTTGACTCATGCTTAGCAAACTAAAGCATGACTGAGATACAGACCATAATGTTAGGGTAGTGTCTTTTTTCATATTAAATCATAGGCATGAAAAGGGAAATTATAATCAAAATTATACTTTGATAACATGGAGTCAGATAGATAAAGAAAAGGGAGGTAGGTGATTTTGAAAGGTATATAGGTATAGGTCCATGCTATGGCTAGTCTCTACTAGGAAAATTAAAATGTTAGAATTCTCCTCTGGTATTGGGGATGCTGACAATTCTGTTTTTGTCTTCCCTTCATTGGGATGATTTAGGAGAAAGAAATCAGTGAAGTTGTCAGTTCTGTAAAGTGGTCTGCTTTTTCTTACAGTGGCTTTTAAGATCTATTTAATATGTATCAAAAATGTATAAATTCCATTTCTGTGGATTTTCAATTTACTTTTATTTCTGGGTTTTACCTTTTAATCAGATGTCTAAGAAATAGGGTTACATCCTTTTTTTTTTCTTTTAAGATTTTAAAGGCTAAAGACGAAAGCTTTCTTTTAATATGAGTTAATGTTAATTTTGTTCACAAGAGCTATCTTGGTCTTCCCATTTCCTCCTTATTCTTCATCTGAGAATAATCTCAGGACATAAGCATTGCTATTTCAGCTCAAATAATTAGTCTCCAAAGCCTATGTAAATGATAATTCTGTGGCTTGTATATATTTATTGCCTGGAGTAGGATTTCAAAAAGAGAAGTTTTAAGGTAATGTAAGTAGCCAGTTTTGTACTTTTAATGCAGAGACAATTTCCCTCATAGTCAAGTGGGAAATCAGTTTCCTCTGTGGAACAATTCTTCTATTTGTGATTTTCTCTCAAAGTATAAATTCACTGAAAATGACTATTTATCAAAGGCTCTCAACACCAAAATATGGACAATCTTTGGCGATGGGAGCCATCTGCAAAATGCGGTTTTCTGAGATAGCGCATTAATATATCTTTGGTAAAAAAGATCCTTTGTTTTCTTCCCCCCACATCTATTACCTTCCAGGCTTTTGTGCACTGAGCGCCAGAATACTGGGCCTTACCAACAGTATCTTGCACTATCTTCAAATTGTGAATGACAGCCAATTTCCATAAACAAAATTACTTTTTGAGCTGACCACCTACAAGGAGAGAAGTCCCTCAGGCCTTGTGGTATTAGCGGAGAGGCCTTTGGTACCTACCACCTACTCAATATACCCATTCTCTCAGCATCATGGACTTTCCATTCATAGCACTTACTCAAATTTGTAAGTAAACCTTTATTATGGTTTGTTTATTTTCTGCTTCTTCTGGCTACAATATAAGCTCTATGAGAACAAAAGCTATTTTTTTGTTCACTGCCTTATATATGATGCCAACCACAAAAGAAGATATAAAAATTACTGAGTGAATATTAATATAAACACTTCTACAACTAAGCTGAGGCTTTTCTTTCCACATGGATTTAAAGAATTCCAGGATTACTAGCATGGGAGAAAAATAGTCATATCTCTTGGGTAACTAAGCACCTCAGAAGACTGTAGAACTTGAAAAGTTCCCAGATGCATTTTGGTCCATAAGAGTGCTCTCAGTTAATGCTCTCAGTACAGTAGGTTCATATTTATAGTCTCTTTTTTCGAGATCATTATATCTCTCTTTTTAAATGATCCTTGTCATTATGAGACATAAAAACATTTCCACAGAGAAATAAGAACCATGATCTCCTTTTATAATTGAGGAGTAATTTTCTTATTACACATATAGTCCTAAGAAGGCCAACAGTTGTTCTATTAATACATTGGAAGAGAACTTCACTACATCGTAACTTTCTGTTAGTCATTGTGTCAGCATCACTGAAAAAACCTTGGGCCTTGGAAGATATTGGTAGATACTAGAAATACCGAAGTTGGATTGTAATATCTTTAATGGTCACCTTGGTCACTAACTTGACAACACAAATTTTATTCCATACATTATTTATATCATCCTTGCTTTGCCCAGGAAAAGAATGAAATTTGGTTATGACTAGATAGAGATCTCTGTGTGTGTTGATTATTTGAGAATTTTCTTTGCCTTTGAATTGCTGCAGCTTTCTTTTAGAAGGGGTAAATTTTGAATGACCAAAATTTACATGGGAGGAAACAGTGTTCCCAGGATGATATGGAAAAGTAAGCAGTCTGACCTCTTTATTTCATTGTAGTGCCTTATGTTGTAGATTAGTTATATGGTTTTACACCTTGATTTATAAGAGGAGCTCATTAACTTGATTATTCTTCAAAGCATGTTAGTAGAGTGGAATATTACCATTTAAACATCCCTTTACATTTGGAAAAGTTCATATGGACAATGGAAGTAACTGATTTTGGCTCAGTGACAGAGAATCATTAAAACATGTTAAAGAATATGTTCCTCATGATAAATTACTGAAGATTGCAATATATTGGCAGTTTTTCTACTTTTTTCTTTTTCATTTTATTTTATTTAGTAAATATTATGCACAAAGAATTCTTCTCAGTATGATGAAATTTCAAGGATGAAATAAGAAACATTTAATCTCAAGGATTATAAATCTCTCTTGTTTATCTCAACATTTTCCTTCCTTTCTGATTAACAAGACTCATGTTCCAAGTTGAAGCTTGGAAATGTTAATCAGTTCCAGGATATTAACGTTAAAAATGAATTTAGCTGCTGAATGGTTCTATTGATGTTCTGGAAACTCAAATCATGTCCAAATAAGTTATGTGGAAACTGTAAATGTCACCTACTTTTCCCTGTTTCTTTCTTGACTACTAATGTTTATGAACTATTCAGAATCAGAATGAGTTCTTCCTGTTAGCATGTACTGTTATCTCAAACTCCGATGTTTTGAAAAGATGTCTCATGGACTTAAGTTTTAAATGAGAATATTATTTCTGTTAATCCTCATTTGAATCACTGTGGACTAAATAAATATTAACATATGATAAAGCATCCCTTTCCTAAGGGTAAAGGACTGATAAAATGAAGACTTTGTTTACTTAAAAAAAACATTTTACTGTAGTGTTGTGCAAAGGAAACTAAACCACAAATGCGAGTGTCTTGGTGGCTCTACACAGTGGCAGCAAGAAAGCTGACTCACAGATAAGCCTATTGGGAAAACCCAGCTGCTCCTAATTGCGACTCGGTGACTTCTAAATGCTGGGAACTACTACTTCAGTAGTGACGTCTTCCCTTTAGCCAGCAGGCATTTTAGCATCGTTACATTAAATTGTTGAAATAACTTACTACTTCATGGAGAAAAACTCCAGTGCAGACCAACTAGAGACTGCTGAAATAATCACTGAGCTCTAAAGTTATTTTCATTATTTCATAAACTCACCACAGATTTACATTTCTCAGTGATAATATGGTGTGGCCTTACTGACAGTATATTTGTTTTGGGGTGAAATTTTATCACTGTTATCCCTTGTATGATAATGGTTATCTTAAGAGTACCAGATTAATCAAGATGAGAGAAAGAAAATATTGAGAAGCTTTTACATGTCAGTTTCTATATTAGGTATTAATATTATTATAACTAATTCACGTACATTCTCGTTTTATTTTCATTAGCATTAGAAAGTAGGAGTCACTCCCTCCATTTTACGTAGAGGAAACTGTGAGTCTCAGAAGAGTTAATGATGCATTGGAAATCCCATGGCTAGTCGGCCTGCAACTGGATTTAAGTGCAAACCAATGTGGCTACCAAGTTTGCCTTTCCCTTCATGCCACATCTCTCCATGTTATAATCCTCAGATGGTAGCTTGTCCTTCTTGGAAGTCTGTGGGGAGATTCTGCTATGAGAACTGCAAGGATTTTCTGTGATGGAGCTAGTAGAAAGGTCCAGCTCAGATGAGTTGAAGAAAATGTCTCCAAAGCTGTCAATGGAAAAGTCCTTCCATTGCCCCTGAGGGAATGGAATAAGCAATTCCCCACAGACTCTTCAACAGAATAAAAGTTATGAGGATATTCAGTGGTATTGTTCTTGATCTGTGGGCAGTGATAAGGTCAAGAACTTATGTTCTGTGAAATTGTTATTTACAGTAAAGATTTGCCTTTGATTTGATCTTTTAAGTTCTGATCTGAGCCTAACAAATAACTCAGGGGAAGTGGCAGGGAAGTGAAGTCTGATTGGCTAAGTTAATTCGTAAATAGTAGTTAGGACCAAGGGCATGATGTGATGTCCAGTATGGCTTATTTTAAAAGAGAGCAGCTATTTGAATGTTCATATATCACATTCAAAAAGTTATTTTGAAGGGATAAATATTTTAAAAAGTAGATCATGGTTAAATGTAATAGTGATGTTACCAGGTGCAAATGGTGTGTCTCATTTTGTTAGTGCTTTATTTTTATTACAATAGCAGGATGTCATCACTGGAGGAAAGGTAGAAGATAACAAGTACCAGAAACTTCAATAAAAAAGCACAATTTAATTTCACCAATGCTAATAATTTGGTGTATAATATTTCTGATTTTTTTATATTTACTTGTATATGCTTTACCCAAATGGGATCAAACCACAGTAGTATTTGTTAACCTATTTTTTATTTGTTTATCAGTTTCCCACTTAATTGTACTTTATGAATAGCTTTCCATCATTATTTGTGATTGCAGTACTACTCCATACTACTGACGTACCAAAATATTTAACTAACTTTCTTTTATTGAACAACTACATTGCTTCGATTTTTTAATCAGAACAAGGTTATCATGAGTAAGGCTTCAAAAATAGTTATAGGCTACTGTGCACTTTTGTTGTCATAAATTTTAAATATCCTCCTAATATTTTAATAGGATTTTAACATTTTCTATATTTTTGCATTTTTATGAATTCACGCATTTATCTTTTCTTTGTACGTTCTTCCATTCCTATTATGTCCACAAGAAACTTTTCCATATTTATTGTTCCCTAAATGTGCTAGCCATTTTCTAGGGCATGTGTCAAACAATAGTGTCCTCTTAGAATTTGACATTTAGTGTGTATATATTTTTTTCATTGTAGAGGGCCCTTGTTGGTGTGTGAAGTATGTTTTCTGCATATTTTTTTGAGTCGTAAGGCTTGTGTGTTTGGTAGACATGGTCTGAGTCTCGTGGACTGTCTGAAAATTAACATCTGATTTTGTTTACCAGAGAAAAGATCATAGGTTATATTTTCTGAAACAAGTGTTATGTTCTATATTTTGAACACCAAACATCTTTGTGATCAGATAAATGTAAATAAGAGATTTTAGAAAAAAGCCAAGAGGAATATCGTGACAGTGTATTTGCTATTAATGAATACACAGTGCTCTGTAAAATAATCATGTTAACCAGTACACTGGTCTTCCTGCATCATCAACATTTCCTTAATAGTCTGTCAAGTGATGCTGAGTCAAAGATAGCATTAAAGAAATTAGAATCAGCTGTTAAGCTGAAATGTTTACATCCTATAAAATCCTTAAAAAATCATGATAAAAACACAAGACTCCATTTCTTTGATCATGCTACTGGATGAAAGGAGTTTGTGGCTGTAAATAAATTTCTTTCTCGTGAGCAAATATCTGAGCAGAAGATTATAATGTCTCCACAGCTAGTTCCTTGTCGGTCCACATTTGTGCCTTTTCCACGACTTCAGCCATCAATATCTGATTCAAGAAAAAGGTACTGTAGGATATGTTATAACTTCAAGGGGTTGAAATGATGAAAACAATGTTCAGATGTTTTTATTGTCAAGGATAAAGTTATGATTATTTGCTCCTTATTCATCTGAAATACTATTTATAATCTGTAGTTTTAATGACCTTGCAATTGCATGCTTTAAATGTGTTTATTTTAATGATCAGTGAGAGAGAGGCATTTCAGAAAACTTTCTTAATCATTCCAAATATTCAATTCAGCAATTTAATTTTGCGATACCTTAGAATAATTGAGTATACGGAATGTACTCTGACTTTAAGCCATTATTAAATTGCTCTAATTTGACATAAAATCTTTTCTCTAACATTATTATTTAAATGCAAGTTTTGAATCTGTCATTCAGTTACATTATTTATTTTAACATACTTATTCAAGAGTTAAATACTTAATGTATAGCATGATTGTAAGCATGGAAGGTATGGGGCAGTATAATGCACAATCATATCCTGTTTGACTTTTTCTGCTCTTGAATGACTAGAATAGCTCTCTCTCAAAATGCCTGCTTCGGTTCCTTTTATCAGTACATTTTAGGCCAGGCTGCCAGCATTGCAGATGGGGTTGTTACAAACATATTGATGTCACCAGTCAAGGGAATAATTCTACCTAATGAGCAAAGGAAGTGTTAACCAATTTTTATTACTGACAGTCATAAGCCAGCAAGAAGGAAACTCTCACAAAAGATAAATCTCGACTCCATTCGTGATTGTGTTTTTTATGATCAACACTTAAAACTAAAATGCTTCCTCCTTAAATGGACTATGCTATAGATAGTGGGTAATAACCCATAATGAGTGAAAATGTATTTCTTAATGGCTCTTTAGTTGATAGCATCTTTGGTTTAGATATCACTGGAAAATAAGAAACCAGTACATGCCATTTCTATTTGATCCTTGCTTGAACACTTCTAAGAGAAGTGAGGAGAGGAATCACACATAATTTGTTTTTGCAATTCAAATGCCAGCTTAGAATTTTGTGTTATGTTCAGAGAAAAGCACAGAGTAATAAAACTAGTGGTATCTAAAGACCATTTCTCAATCTTTGTAAATACTTGGGGTTACTCAGGATTGTTATATTAGGAGTAAAGTGTTTGTTCAGAATAATTCTATATCTTATTCTAACTTTCTGGAGAATTCTATCTTATGAAAAACCAAAAGGACTTCTCTCTGTGGATTTCCAATGATCACAACACTGGTGAACGAAACAAATTAGGAAATTGAAAATGAAACAGGATTTTTGACATAAAAAGCATAAGTTTTTAATTTTTGATCTGGAGGCATGTCTAAAGACATGGTCATTGTCTTATAGCACTGGTTATGGAGATTGTTAAATTGGTGATGTGATGGCTGTCATTCTATTACTGACTGTTGTCCTGTTCTTTCAAAAATCCTTATTGGAGGTAGTTAATTGGAATCCATTTAAGGCTAAGAAAGTTGATAGTTTAAGAGTAAGGAAAATGGCAGGAGAAATTTGGTACATTAGGAAGAGTCATGATCTAAGAATTGGTCTTACGTTCAGTTCTTGCTCTGTCACTGTGTGAAAGAGATGTACCTCTGTTCAAATCTTGTATCTACTTTGGGCTTTGGTTTTGTATCTATAAGTAAAATTTAGTTCGAAAGAACTCCTTATATAGAAGGAGATCGTGACTCTTTGCATCCCGTGTTTGTACAAGACAAAGTTTAAGAAATAGGGGAGTGAGTCTTCAAAATGCATTTTATTTTCCTTGTAAAATTGTACTTATTATTAGAGCCCAGCTTCATAACTTAGTAATGTGATCTTGGGCAATGTACTGAACTTTCTGAGCCTCACCAATCTCATCTATATGTGGATAATAATTCCTGGCTCAAAGGATTTTCATAATGCTAAATGAAAAAGATACATGCCCAGCATATAGCAGGCATGTATTAAAATGCTGTGATCTACCTGGGTATTTAAAATAGTATTATTAATCAATATAATACAAGTACACTTTGGAAATGAAAATGTTATTGGTAATATTAGTTATCTGGGCTCATTTTTTTCTTTTATTTCAATTTTACCTGTGTATGTCAAGTTTCTACATGATTTTAATTTCCTACATGATTGGGATAAAGTGATTAGACTAGGTAATTGTTGAAGATGCACAAGTGGAAAAAACTTTTCATGAATAGTTTTTGATCTTCAGATTGAACCTTTTCATGACAACTGCTGAACTAAACAAATTAGGAAATAGTTTTAATATTGGCAGATCATAGTGAGAAATGAATTCAACTCTATGCTTTTTATAATTTTTTTATGTGAATCATATTCCTTCACGTGTACCAGCAAGTTTTCTTCACATTAAATTATTTAAACTTTGAACATTTTTCAATTATAAGTTTATATTTTTTATTTAAATGAAAGTTTCTGAGTAATTAAGCATATATCCTTCATATGCTAGAAATATATACTACTTTCAAAGAGCACATGCTGATTCACAAGCAGAATAATGGTTTCCTGTTAATATTCTTCCCCATGAGAGAAATTCAAGCAGCTTTTAAAGTACTTGAAACTATAAAGATAATGGCCTCATTTTCAGAAAACTTTTTACATTATTAATATCATTCGTTTTATGTCACCCTGTTTTACTAGTAAAGTGTCATTATTTACGTGTGACTAATTCTGAACACGTTTCAGATAATTTTACCTAACTTTATGGTGGTATGATACATTTTAATGTCTGCATTTCAGCCTTTGTGTTACTAATACTTTACACTTGAATAACAGAAAACAAATTACTAAAGCTAATAAACAGCTCTCATAAGTGCTGCAAATTCCATCTTTTTTACATTAAAATGCATAAAGAAGATAATTTGCCAATGCAAACACCCTTTTGCTTCTTCAACAAGAACTTTGAGGGATATATTATAGAGTCAACACACTGAGGGGATGCAAAAAAGTGCAAGACACAGTCCATGACTTTGTGTTGGTAACTTTTGAAGAACAGGCAAGAATACCTTGGATCATCCAAATAAAAATACAAACCATGAAGGAAAATATGCTTTTGAATAGACCAAAGGAAGTGAAGCTGGGAGATGGAGAAAAGAAATAAGGTCTCCCTAAAACTGATGAGCTCCTGCTTCAAGCCATGCCTGCAGGCATCACCAGTCTGCACTTTTCACTTCCTAATTTAAGCTAATTCGAATAGGTTCTTTTTCTCAATTGCAAACTAAGGAGTCCTAAGTGATGGTGTACATAAGAAATAAAATAGTTCAGGCATCTGCAAATTATTTCAAGTCAAAGCATAAACGTGGAAGTTATAGTAACTTGATTACTGCAGGTTTTACTGATTCCTCACATGTATTAGAGCATTGTTTTGGTGTACATACATCTGTTCTTCATCAAAAACTGCTGGCACCTCTAGTAATACTTTTTGCATGTGTAGTGTTTTTCAGCATTTACATCTAGTTTGTAATAAGCCTGTAACTCATTTATGGACAACTAAACTAAATTCACCTAAATTAACCTTTAAATTTTATTAACATAGGTTAACATGAAGTAATTTTACAAGCAATTTAATATTAAAAAGGGTAGAATTTGTAAACATGCATAAAGAAAGTGAAAGCTGGATTGAAATGGAGTTGGCAAGTGCCGATACTTTCTACATAAACATATTGTTTAAATGTAATTTAAATAGAGATCTTTGTAGACTTTGGTGTATTGTTAGACAAAACTACAAGAATTATTAGCATTTGCTTTTTTCCTTTAAATGAAGTAAAATGTGATCTATCATAAAGAAGAAAAATTTCATTACAGTTGATTCTAAATTATTTTCTCAAAGTTTGTCCATAGTCAGCCTTTAATTTCACATCAACTTTTTTCTAATTCTAAAGAACAACTTCTTGTTAATGGTAAGTCAATGTTTGTTTAATTTTTATGAATGTAAAAAGGAAACATGCGTATTTTCGTGAATACTAGGTAGAATTATAAGCAGGTCTGCATTCTATTTTCTTCAGAGTTTATCAACCCATTTCATAGTGTAGAATGATTCCATGTTAATGGAAGCCTAACAGCCTTATATCTAGAGTTGGAAGACTTCTTGATCGGGGTTAGAAGGTGAGGTGGCCGCCTTCTGAGTTCTACTGGCAAGCCTCAGGAGCATGGAAGGGGCCGTGCTGTGGTTATTCCCATATTCATGGCTGCTAGTAAAGTTATCTTCATCCCACAAATGTTGGAAATGTGATACCACAGAATCCTTATAGTCCTTTTCCATGAATATTGGAAATGATGGTGAGCCAGGACCTAGAAGTTTGCCAGATATTCCTTTAGTACGTTAAAACGTATGTTTCAATTTTCCTAAACCAGAGACAAGGTGTTTCAAGAGGCCAGATCTCTAGAATAGATTAAATCATTTATTATGGCTTTGTTTCATTTGTTCTCTGAGACGAACTGTATTCATTTTTGTTTTCCTCTAAAAGCTGATGATCTAATATTTGGACTTTTTAGGTTTGGGAGATACCTCACATGTTCATTTCAAGGACAAATAACCTTCATGATTCTAAAAGGCATGTTTAGCAGAATTACTAAAGTTATAGTTTTAGAATTTACTTATTAATATGTAAAAGAAAACATCCAAAAATACATGGAAATCAGTCATCTTTTATTTTTATATATAGAGAAGCAATTGACTAGTTATTTAAATATTAATGTATGTTAATATTTAAATATAACACATGCATTTATTTAAATGTTTAAGTAAATGTTTACATAGTATACATTTTTTAGCCAAATTTTGTCTATAATTTGTGTGAAGTACCTTAAATATTCTGAAAGTATCAATAAGGAAAATATTTTTTTTCCCATTGGTGCCTCTCACGCAAAAGAACATGATGATATGGTGACCGATTCATTTGGTGAGCTATTGAGGAGGAGGTTGAAGGAGATTGCTGGTTGAGAATTCCAAATTGTTAGGTCCCAACATATAAGAAAGGATGACTGAAAATTAGAAAAAAATGTTCAGAAGATATTTATAATTGTCAACATGATTTTGATAGATAAAAATGTAAATAAGAACAAGAAGAAAACAAACTTTTGTGTAGAAAATTTATTCAACACTGAGCAAATGTATTGAGTACTTGATATGTGTATCTGGCACTGTGTTAGTTCTGAAAGCACAATCAAAATGAACAAAATAGATAAAGTTTCTGCCCCACAATTTTAGATGCAAGGAAAGCCATTACTGACAGCTCTGGAGAGACACACAGCAAGAAACATGCCCTCAAATCAACTCTTGATGAGGCTTGTAGTTGGATGTTATTAATGATGCATTCCATCTGGTAGCTTCCTGTCTGTTTCAGTCTATTTTTGCTCATTATTCTTACAAAGCACTAAGCTTAGTTGCTTCCACTTTGCTCAAAGAGAGTATACGCTTTCAACATAAAAATATACCAAATTTCTAATTATATAAATATTTTTAAAGTTACTTTTCCCCTCCTTTTATAGTTCTACGTTCTGTGTCCTATGACATAGAACAGTTATTTGATCTCTAAGACTCATTTGAAAAATACAGACTTTAAAAAATGCAATTTCAGTATGTTGCAATAAGTACTTTTGTAAAAGGAATAGAGTGCACTAAGCACAAATACATGTGTGTCAATTGTCTAAGACTTTGATGAGAGTGAAGATTCAGGTGGCATCAAAAGTGAGAGCTGAAGGAAGCAGGGCCTGGCCTGCAAGCAAGGCAGAAGAAAGCTTAGTTAATTTAGGAGTTGTTCATTTTTTTTTAGAGTCCAGCTGAATATTTTTATTGAAAACTTGTATGATAATTAATTCTGGTTGAAGGAATAAAGAGATATCATGGTATGCTAAATTATTCATATCATCCACAGCAAATAAGAACCATGCATTCTCAAATTAACAAATGTGTTCCCTTTTGGAGCAAGGTTATTTGGGAGTTTCTGTTTCTCAGCATAGATGCCAGATGGCAATATCCACAGATTGCCAGCCTCTGCATTCTGATAGTTGTCAACTTTGTATGCTAACGGGGTGTTAGAAGTAACTACTGCAGAGCAACTTTTAATTTCCTGTATATTAGTGAGCATACGCTGTGATCTAGGCACCGGGCACATAATTATAAGCAAAACTGATTAGTGTCTCATCAGTGGAGCTTGAGGTTTAATAAGGCTTAAGAAGCTATGTGATGACAAACTTTATTCTGACACAAAACCAATTCTGAATTCTGTATGCCATAATTGGAATCAATTGGGGGAAGAAAGAGGGTAGGCATAAGGAACATCATCAGGCAGATCAGAGTCCCTCCTTTCTCAGACACAATAAGGTGATGTAAGGAAGAAAGTAGGTGGTTATTTCCTTTCCAGAACTCCCCTCCGTGTCACTATACATCACTCACACCAGGGATCCAATCTGGCAGCTTTTGCAGTCATATCTAATTAAAGGTCATGCCTTAGAATAGAAGACTTTGCACGTCGCAGTACTTTTGATGATTTGAAATATTTTGCTGCTATTTTTGTGGGTTGATACATGGATGGAGCTTCAATTTGGCTTCATTTTTTCCACTTTTCACCTAAAGTTTTGATTTGTTTTACCATGTCTTGCATTGAAAATAAATTTTAACCTGAAAGCAAGTTTAAATATCTTTAAGTCACTATTGCTTGTATGAAAAAAACATGTTTGTTGCAAGCATTTTTTTTTTTCTTTTTCTTCTTCCTTATTCCGCTAAAAGATTTTTACTTTTCAAAGAACTTAAGAGAATAATATGAATATGTACTCAAGTGAAAGAGGATTCAGGTATAACTACATGACTTTGGGTGAACTGCAAGAAGAATGGATTTGGCATCAGCCAAGTGGGGAGAAGGTTTCAGGGAAGAAAATCAGGAATTTAGATTTGGTTTTGCTGGGTTAGAAATGTCCACTGGAGATTCAAGTAGAAAAGTTGAGTAGGCAGTTGAATGAGTATATGAGTTTGGGGGAGTGGACTGGGATGGAGATACAAATTTGGCAGTCCTAGGCATATACATGGATTACATTTCGAGTGTAGCTATAAAAGAGGATGGATTTTAAGAATAGACAAGAAGAAATCAGCCAAGGGTACTACTCAGAAGGAGTAAACCATAAACTAGGAAGAAAACCAAGAAAATGGAGCATCTTGGAAGTCAAGTGAAGAAAGTGATTCAGGGATAGGAACTGTTAACTGTGCCTAATGCTGATAGGGTAAGTGAGGTGAGGTCTGATAGCCGCCTTCCGCATCGCGCTGTGTAGAGGTCACTGGCGACCTTGGTACCTAACTGCTGATTTAGTAGAGCGGTAGGACAGGTTAAAGAGAGAATAAGAGGTGAGAAATTAGAGTCAGTGGTTTCAGAACTATTGCCAGCAAGTGTTACGGACCGAATTGCTTCCTTCCCCAACAGTCGTATATGGAAGCCCTAATCCCAAGTACCTCAGAATGTAACTGTATTTAGAAATAGTCTTTATTTTTATTTTTATTTTTTCAATTTATTATTCCAGGGTTTTGTGAGGGTACAAACATTATAGTTACACTTTATGTCTTTGCCTCACCCAAATGCGGGTTAAAGGCATGCCCTTCCCTCCCTTTAGTGCTCCCCGTGTCCTTTAGTTGTAGATTTGCCCCCCTATCCCCCTAATCCCTAGAGAGTATTTCTGCCATGTGATCAAGCCAGTGTTGATCAGTTAGAAATAGTCTTTAAAGAGGTGATTAAGTTAAAATGAGGCTGCTGTGGGGGGCCTAATATCTGATTTATGTTCTTATAAGAAGAGGAAATTTGAACAAACACATGGAAGGACACCAGGGAAGGGTGTGTGCAGAGGAAAAGACCATGTAGGGACACAGTGAGAAAGCGGTAATACAGTCATCTGCAAACCACGGAGGGAGGCCTCAGGAAAAATCAATCCTACTGGCCCCTCGATCTTGGACTTCTACCTTCCAGAACTGTGAGAAAATAAATTTATGTTGAAGCCACCCAGAAATCTATGATGTTCTGTTATAGCAGTCCAAGCAAACTAATCACGGGTCTCAGCGTCTCTCTGCCTCCCTCCCAGTAGTGCAGAACTGTGGCAAGACAGCTAAGTGTGTTCACCATCTGCTTCTGCTGTAAGAAAAATTTTTCTTAGTTCATGCACTGATGATGTTTCCTTTCTGGGATCCTGGTTCTTTGAGGGGGATTTCAGTGGGGGATTTCTCTGGAGCTCTTTGTGGGGGATTTCTTTGACAAATTTCTGGCCAGTCAAAATACAAAGTCCGTATCACCAAAATAGCAGATAGCACCAGGGTGAACAGCAGCTTCGGTGCTGGCTTACTTCTCTGGATTCTTATTTTCTTTTCTGGCTTCTAAGGATTTTCCTTACTTTTCTGCTAATCCATGCATGCTAAAAAGTGTGTGTGTGCACGTGTGCACGTGTGTGTGTGTATGTGTGTAAAATAATTTATTCAACTTTTTTAGATATTTCCTTTGGGAATGGTTTCATGGGACATCTGGTCTACCATATTGTCAGAAGCAGAATCCTGAATTACTTTGAAAACTTTGTGGTAAAGCGATTTCCTGTTATCTATATCTTGCCAGTTTAACCATAATCAGTTGCTTGTTTTTGATCTGATAGAGTTACTATGAAATTCATAGATAATCTAATAAAAAGTAATCGTCAGTGTCTCTGATTGGGTTCTCCATAAGCAGACCCTGATACAGAGTTTGGGTTGTGGGCTGTCCTGGGAAGGGCTTGGCCTCATGTAAGATGGCTCTTTGCAGCTGAGGCAGACCCGGAAGCAGACCAGGAAGCAGGTGGCAGCTGGAGATTATCCAGCTATTACTGAAGGAAGGGGAATCTGAGTGCTACGTTTCTGCGTCCATCACATCAAGTTATATGGTACTTAACACACGGTAAAGCCTTAGGAAATAATTTTTACTGACTAAATTAGTTGAAACTGAAATTGTTAGACATTTTTTTGTGTAAATAAATTTTATCCGGTTAGTTCCTAAAATGTCTCTTTAGCTATGGTAATACATTGTATGATCTGTTTGAATATATTTTGTAATCAGAACAAAACACATATAACTTAAAAAATGAAAAGTTAATTTGATCGATATGAGTCAGGGTTAAGTGTGTGGGCTCCAGAATTGGACTGCCTGGGAGTAAGTACTGCTTGCACCAGTTACGATTTGTATGGTTTTGGACGAATGCCTCTGTCTCCTAATCTCTAAAATGGAGCTATTAATGGTACTGATTAAAGGTTTGTCTTGAGGATTAAACAAGGCAATAAATCTATGTACTCAGCATAGTACTCGGGGATTTTCAGTAAATAGTCTCTCTTGATGATGCTTTTGTCACTGTTTATTAGTATATTTATTAGTTTCTATTCAAGTTCCTTTAACTTAGACGGGCTACTTTCTACCTTTCTACTTTAATATCTTGATTTTATCTGATATGCTGCCTGTGTTCTTGCTATTTTAATTCTTGTTAATTCCCTAAAAGTACTATACTTTTTCTTAAATATTTTTCCCTTTGCACTTGGCATTTCTTAAATCAGAAGAGATCTTCCATGTGTATTCTCCTCTCATCCAAGTTTGCCAATCCTAGTCCATGTGGTGCCCTACCAAATTCCCGCTAGTGTCAAAGATGTGATTCATTTACTTATTAGTAGAGCATGTAAACTTCTTCTCATGTAGCTCCTTGGAGTCCTTCTACCCTGTTTTTTATAAACATAAAATATTTACTATTTTTATCCCCAAAGGCTCAGAATTATCTTAGTTATAATTCTTAGTTTATGACACTCCTCATTGTCCTATTATGGATAGACCTTCAAATACTTCATTCATTCATTCATGAAGATTCCTTAATTAATTTATTTATTGATAATATATAGACACCTGTGGACACTCAAAGAACTAATACTTTATAAACAACTTATATCTAACTCTGGATTTTTGCACTCTCTTCCCTGGCCTTGATTTTGGCTTTTCATTCTCTTGCTTTTAAAAAATACAGTTTAACAGAGTATGGGTACCCCCAAATACATTGATTTTAAATATTTTTGAACTTTATAAAAGTGAATATTATGCTACATGTAGTCTTATTTTTTTTACATGCAGTCTTAGATTCTTGTCTTTCATTCAACATTATTTTACTAAGATCCATTTATATTGTTGCGTATAGCCATAGTTCATTAATTTTTATTGTAACTTTCCATTGTATGAATATGCCACAGTTTATTCCTTTCCCTGTCAGTGGATACTTAAGTTCCTTCTGTTTTTTGTTTGTTTGCTCTCATGAACATTCTTTGAACATTCTTGTACATGCATCTGAGTACATGTTTAAGTTTCTCTAAGACATTTATCTAGAATGGAATGGTTGGGTGATAAATATATAAATATTAAATTATACTAGATAATGCTAAATTGTTGACAAAATGATTGCATCAACTTACAATCCATTAATAATTAACAAGAAATCCTTTGATTCACTCTGCAACATTTGACATTATTATACTTTTTGATTTTTCCAGTCAAATGGATATAAGATGTTACCTCACTATAGTCTTATTTCCTGAGTACTAATGAGGTTAAACATTTCTTCCTAAATTCATTAGCCAATATAGTTCTTTTTCTGTGAAATGCCAGTTCATGTCTTTTGGTTGCACCTTTGTTCTTTTCTTAATGATTTGTTAAGAATTCTTTATATACTCTGTTTTTAACCTTTATCACTTTTTTATTCAAATGTTTTCTCCCAGTTATGGACTTGTCTTTTCACTCCTTTTAAGATTTCAAGTAATTACTGTCTGTGATAAATTTGAGATTTTCAAATTTTTTGAGCCCTCCATTGAAGTTATTTATTGGTTTAGATACTTATCTATCCAGGCAAAGATTTTATACATATTTTATGTTTTTGTTTTGTATTTGAAGTACCCTTTCCTTATTTAAAGTCAAAAAATATGAAATATTTTTTAATAAGAGTTTAAAATGTTTCTTAATTTAGAGGTAATTTAACATAATTATATAATGTGAGATAGAGACCCAATTTCATTTTTTTTGCTAATTAGATAACCATTTTAAAAATCCATTTATTGAATAGTTCTAATTTTTCTTATCGATCTATTTCTTTGCCTACCTATTAGACAAAACTCTGCATGCTAATGTCTACTCCTTTACAGTTGTAACATATCACAGAAAATAGAAAATCAAGTCCAGCACGGCACTGGAAGAGCATCTAGTAATTGCCTTTATCTATTTTCAAGTTTTGGATAATTTTTCTGACAGAACTGAGTGAGTTTTTTTCTAGTGTAATATTTTCACATTTTTGCTATATCATTGTCTACTTTCTCAAACAGTTTGGAGAAAATATATTAAGTTGGTTCCATGGAAGAGGCTTATTTATTAAAATGATGAGAATATAACTAGAATTTTAGATTACTGCTGTATTCTTTGACATATATGTTTTAGAAAACTTAAGATTCAGATTTCACATTATTTAGTGTTAATGTAGAAAATATATTTAGTATTTATTTTTTATTACTATTAAAATAAAGATTTTTTTCTTTATTGTTATTTATGATTATAAACAAAGCTAAAGATCCATTAATTGGGGAGTGGTGAATAATGGGGAGTATTAATATAGAAGAATACCATGTAGTAATTAAAAATGATGATATGGATTTCATTTTCTAATTTTGAGTAAAAATAATTAGGTTATGGAGTGGCAGGTATAGGATAACTCCGTTTATACTGTTGTTCAAGTAATTGAAAAGTCACCAGAAAACCCGTTAATTCAACAAAACTATGTTTATTCAAACTCCCTGCATGTAGTAAGCTTTAGTAATGTTTCAGGAGAAAGATACTAGAAGTGAGAGATTTATCAGGGTTTGGGATCAATGCTCCAGTGGTGAAAGGGGAATCTTTCAAGGTGGAACACTGATGTGGAATGGTCAAAGTTCTTGACAAATCTTTTAGAATTAGTGGACACAACAAAATGAGGGCTTTGAAGCAAGTCTTAATGAGTAAGCTATTGTTTGATAAATGATCTGTTTACCCAGGTGACAAGACTATTTATTGTCTCAAATAAATCTGCAGGAATTTTCTGAAGTAAATAGTGAAGTTCTTTATTGTCTTATGCCCTTATTTTTCCTGAGTAAATGTTTCTTGTGGGAATCAACCACATCAAATTGAAATAGGTGATCCACAGTTTTTGTTTTTCCAATTATAAATGTTTATTCTAGTAATATTTTTTATTACCAACACACCAGAAAAAGTAATTAGTTGCAATTGTTCAGTTGTATGTTTTATATGTATAGTATCTTCCTTAATTTCCATAACAGCCCTGTTAAATAGAAGTAATATCAGCGTTTTACAGAGAATAACAGTTAGCAGACCTGGTAATCCAATGCATATCATCTGATTCTGGAATCCAATATTTTATCTCTCTTAATTCTTTTCTTTTTTTGGCTGGAGTGCAGTGGCTTTATTACAGCTCACTGCAATCTTGAACTCCTGGGCCCAAGCAGTCCTCCTACCTCAGTCTCCTCAGTAGCTAGGACAATAAGCACATGCTCCATGCCTGGCATTGTCTTGCAAGAGGATTGGCCTGTCTCTGTTGACCAATCTCAGCTGCTTAATCGCAAACATCCTCATCATTTTGTCCAGTTAGTTGCTGTAGACATCCACTGTAATTGATTGACCAGGTTTCCTGATGCTATAGTGGATAATATCAGTGCTGGACCATCAAACACACAGCATTAGCTTTTATTGATGAGTATCCGGTTTTGGACTGTGTTTCACCACTTCATCTTTATCCAACCATTGTGCTGAACGCTTGTGATTGTCAAAAATAATCGATTTTTCATTACACTTGTTAACAGTCTCGTGTAGAAATGGTTTACCTTTATGTCGTAACAGCAAAGAAAGGCAAGCTTTGAGATGATTTCTCTTCTGATGCTGGTTCAATTCATGCGGAACCCATCTTTCAGCTTCTTTGTCTTGCTGATTTGCGGGGAACGTGGCCAGTGTTCCCTGCAAAAAACCGGGTCCCTTTGGTAGAGTTGCAAGGGATAAGAAAATAATAGAAATGGAAAATGGAAGAAATAAAAGAATACACTGAGACAAAGATATAGTTTTATAAGTTTATAAAGATTATAGGCAAAGCGGGAGCTGAGGGGGCTCAGACCTCTCCGTTGGTCTCAAAAAGCCCCGAATGAGGTCTTACATGGTAACTTATAGGAAATAGTAAACAATTGTCAGGGGTAACAGATTTACATAACAACAGGTAGTTCCTCTCAGGTTAACAGATTTTCAAAAGGCTTTTACAGAAGGCTTCTACAGATTCTTTAACTAATTCTATTTACGTGAGCAAACGGTTACAAAGTCTTTCAAAGGTTAATTTCTAAATTCTAAGGTAAGTTTATCATTTAAACAGAGGGGTTAAACAGAGATATGTAGGCTCCATGTTTATTAGGTTATTGTGAATGGAGACAGGTAGTCTAGAGTGGTTTAAACAAAAGCTTTGCTTTTAGCCATTCGGGAAGCTGTCCTTTCCGGGAAGCTGTTTGTTCTGGAGGGCACTCCATTGTCAGCTCTCAGCCTATAGTTTTTAACAGATTCGCTTGTGCTTTACAAAGCAAATCCAATTCTTTAGGTCTGAGAAACGCAGTGCCTCGTGGGATACAGCCGCTACTGCCTTTCAGAAACGCCCTTCCGAGTGTAACAGCATTCGAAATGCAAACCAACACGTTCACATATTCTTTTAGGGCAAAGCTCTGTAAAACTCTTAAGACAAATCCTGTCCCAAAACACGTTTAATACTAATTCATGGAGCGACACCGATTTGTTTCAAATGGTCCAAAATTGTTGGAATAGTAACGTCAAACCTTGCTGCTGTTCATGCATAGGTTGAGATGGATTCGCTTCCACTACAGCTTTCAGCTCATCATTATCCACCTTGGTCTCAGGTCACCCCCGTGGCTCATTTTCAAGATTAAAGTCACCAGTCATTATTATTGCATTAGGATAAATGTGATAATATGATCCTAAATTTTATCTTTGGTATAAGTAGGTGATAAAAACGACATTTTAAAAAGTGATGAGGGGCCGGGCACGGTGGCTCACGCCTGTAATCCTAGCACTCAGGGAGGCTGAGGCGGGCGGATTGTTGGAGCTCAGGAGTTCGAGACCAGCCTGAGCAAGAGTGAGACCCCGTCTCTACTAAAAATAGAAAGAAATTAATCGGACAACTAAAAATACATAGAAAAAATTAGCCGGGCATGGTGGCACATGCCTGTAGTCCCAGCTACTCGGGAGGCAGAAGGATCACTTGAGCCCAGGAGTTTGAGGTTGCTGTGAGCTAGGCTAACGTCATGGCACTCACTCTAGCCAGGGCAACAAAGTGAGACTCTGTCTCAAAAAAAAAAAAAAAAAAAAAGTGATGAGGGCAGATTTGCCCTAGTGTCTTCTTCAAAACTCTGGTTCAGGAGAAGGTCCAGAAAGGGTACACTGACATAGTCTACAGCTGTAAGTAAATTCAGATAAAATTAGATCGAGATAGGGAGTTCAGAAGAGAGGATGTCAGGAAAGAGGAAAGGAAGGAAGGAAAACAGGAAGGAAAGAATGGAGGGAGGGAGAGAAGGAAAGCACAGTTAAATCTAAAACAGGAAAGAAATACTGAGAGAATATTTGAAATCAGTTAAAATTGTGAAAAACATTGAGAAGGGTAAACATTAAACTCTCCTAAATCCCTGAGTACTAGAGAACTATATGTGTGTGGTTCTGGGAAAGGTCATGTTATCACTACCATGCTTTGATTCTGGGAGGAGTTGTCATTAGACCAAATAAAGGAAAGCTCTATTTCTGTATTATAAGTAAGCCTAATGGACATTTTTCTGTATCTAGAAGAAGTCAAGGATCACAAAGTGCTCTTACTTCCTTTGTATTTTTATTTTTTTGCTTTTTCTTTAAAAAGCATTTGTATAAATTCATGCTTTAATATCATCCATATTTCTCAAGGATAATATTGACTCAGAGAGATCACTAGATTTGTTAAGACTTTTAATTCACATAATTTTATAATTAGATGGGGATTCAGAAGTTATTTAATGAGAGACCTCACATCTTGCGAAATTGTCTTTACTCTCGGGGGGAAAAAAAAACCAGTGGCTTGCAAGCTGTTGTCTATGGCCATATCAAAGTTGGGTAATTCTCATTCATAATTTGCTTATTTCTCTATTTTTAGTTCTGTTCAATAGATCATCACATTATACATCATCCCATTTTAGTAATGTTGACTACTTTAATATTTAAAGATAATCATTGTACGTATGACTCCTGACTCTTCATATTTGTTAAATATTTCCAGTTTCTTCTACTTTTCCCCATGTGATATGTTTTCCAGATCCTTCATTATTTTGGTTAAGGGTTTAGATGATCTCATTTAAGTTAAAAAAAAAAATGCTCTTCTGTTACATATCCAGTACTGGACTCCAGACATTTTCTGAAGAATGGATTCATATTCTTATAAATTTGATAATTCTAGGAAGCAAATCTGCATGGCCTTTGCTGAATTACTTTTGTAATAGCCATATGTCCTCTCAAATTTGTTTTTGTATCCATAACAAATTTTAACTAATTTAGCTTGATATTAGTATTACAGTTACTTTATTTAAAATGAATTGACTTTTCATTTGATAAACAAGGGAAACAGATCCAGTGGTGGATTTCCAAAACAATAGTGGAGTTTTGTGTCTGTGTGTGTGCATGGTCTTTTGTAGTACGTGTGAGTATGTGGGTTTGTAGGGATGTGAGCATGTACACAGATATGCGTATGGAAGTGTTCTCCTGGAAGACATCACTGCAATTTTTGTGGGTTCTTTCTAGAGACACTATCAAGTGAAAATCTTGCTTTCTAGTTTTTCTTTTTACCATTTTACATATAAGTTGAAGAAAAAATGAGAAAATGATAAAAGAGAATTAAAAATTGTGGATAGAAATATTTTTTTTATGGAGAAGAGACAAAAGTTAGAGAACATTCAAGTCTGTTAGAAGGTATAACAAATAAAACTTGGTTTGCAATTGATTAAAATAAGACGTTTTGCTTTTGTGGCACAAGGCTGCTTTTAAACCATTCATGGGTCTTCTTGAATATACAGGATAGAAGATTATAAAATGTTATAGTAGTGAAATATTTCTCTAACACATGAACATCTTCATATGTCAGTTATTTTTTTCCTCCCAGTTTTCTATCAGATATGTACTCTTGCAAAAAAACAAGAACAAAAACAAAAAATCCAGAAACACTAAAACCATATCTGGTTTATACATATTACATATTTAAAATGTGATATTAGGAAAAATGAAATTAAATCTTTGTTGTTTGTGTAAACGTTAGAGTTTTAATACTTTCTTGGTTTTGAAATCTTAATCCTTCGAAATCCTTTCTTAGCTGTTTTTGAAATCCTAACTGAAATATATCTGTGACTAACAATATTGATGATTATTAATGTCAGAATTTTTCTTTTCACTCACTATTTTAAAAATATTAATTATGCCCTATTATATGAGAGACAGTTTCCTAGAATTTAGACAAAAAGCAAATGTATTTATTAAAATAGTACTATTTTTAAAACTGTTGATGTTATTTTGTTGTGGTTTAAATATATAATATTCTGTCTATTAATTGAGTTGTCTGCTTTATAATCTATCTATGGTAACTTTAATATTCTACTTGCCATTACCATTTCTTTGCTGATCCATATATATTTTAATATTAGCCTAAATAAACAAATAAGACAGTAAAGTGTTATATAGTGTGGTGTCCCAAATAGGCCCTAGGTGCAGTGAAGGGTTTATTAAGTATCAATTTTCAGGTCCAGTTCTTTACAATTCTGATTTAGTAGATCTGAGGAGTTGTTGCCCAAATTGAGTTTTTCAAGCTAAATTGATTCTTACAACATAAAAAAAAAAATTGGAAAACCTTGATTCAAAATCATTCCGAAAACACATAAAGACTTTTGTGTTCTCGCTGTTTTGAATCAATCATACCACTTATTGCATTCATTAATACCGACAATTGAATTGACTGCATATGATATTTGAAATGACTATCTCTTTAAAATTAGGAAGTCACTGCTTCTCTCCCAAAAATCAATATTTTACTCAAGTCTCATTTTCTGTAGCAGGGAATTCACTCAAATATATAATGCATTAAATCAAATAATTTTTTGTATATATTAGTCTTTAGGTTAATTAGAGAATTGCAAAACCATTTTATATGTGTTGATCTTCATAAAAATTAAGATATGATTGAACTTGCATAAATTTATATGTTTTTGTTTTCTATTTTCAGGGTACAAGTTGAATTCTATATGAATGAAAACACATTTAAAGAGAGACTAAAATTATTTTTCATTAAGAACCAGAGATCAAGTAAGTCATTCATTTCATTCCCCTCTTTGTGTTTGTACATATATTTACCTCAAAAAATGTGAATTGTGCAATCTTTTGCAAAATTCTTTTTACATAGAAGAATAAAATTGGTAATCTTGTCTGCCAATCTGTCAGGTAGTAAAATTTTAGAAAACTATAGGCACTACATGTAGTGATGTTAATGCCTCTTGAACATCTTTAATTCTCCAAGTCCCACATCAATAACTAGACTTCTGATTGAGGATTATGTGGGTTAGCAGAAACATTAAGGAAAATAAATGAGGGGTCTCTAAATTTTAACTGTGAAGAACATCTAAGACATATTTTGAGAAAGCTCTGGTGATTCTGATAGACCTCAATAGGCAATAATTGTCTGGTTTAGTGAAGGAAGAGTTTAATGTTTTCCGGTCATGCCTAATATTAAGAAGCATATCTAAGGTGCTCTGAAATATGCAGATTCCTAGGGATGCTTAGCCTGGAGATTTTGAATCAGGAAGTGTAGAGTTAATCTCAGAGCTTAATATCCCAGTGATTTTTATCATCAAACAAATTTGGGAAACGTCGCAACTTCAAGAAGGCCTGAAATTGGCATAGTTACTGCCCTCCTCAGCCCATTCAAGGTTAAAGTGTCCATAATACTTGTTGTCTTCCATAATACCACGTGTTTTAAAAAGCCATATGTAATAAACCAATATGTAATTTTTTATTGCTTAAAATGTCAACAAGAAATGGAGAGGTCTGTATATTAGATAGGTGTAGACTTTGTGAATTTTGACCCCTGAATCCTCTTGGAGTGGTCAAAATTTGGTGCCTCTTTTAGGTAGGATTCAAAGAGAGAAGCCGGATTTATGGGAACTTATCCAAATGCTGACTGTAGCGTATACTTCAAAATTTAAGGCCTAATGGTCAGATACTCCTAATTGTAGGCTAGCCTCAGGGTTAAGGCTAGTAATAGCTAATGCCTTTCTAACCTGGTTTTATAGAATCTCCAAGGAAACCCCATCAACAGATATTACCTAAAGGGTCCACATCAGCTGAATAGAAGGTTTCCTTGCTTTCAATACTAACAATCCTATCTTTTCAGGCCAGAAAAGATGAACGCATTGTTTGAATACTTCACCAGTAGTCATCTTTGACTAAGCAGTCTTTTGAGGAGATCCATTTCTATAAAACCAGCACAATTTGGTTAATGATTTAAAAGACTTTGTGAAAAAGCTAACCCATAAAATGTACTCAACATTTTAATAGGAAAACCTAGGGAAAATGCCACAATTAATAAGCATTAACCTTTTTACTGTTAAGAAATGTTACCACAAGTACACTCACATACAGCAGAGTAGAAAAAAGTGACATTTCATTTTTAGATTTTATTAAGTGTAATAATTATAGGAAGGCCTTTATCAAAATTTTATTCATAATGCATGAATCAGATACCACTGGATAATTATAGAAAAGGTAATGCTCCTATTAATCAGACTTTTGCATATTTTAATTAATTACTCTTCTTCACCATCATTAAATATCACAGGCTACATAATCGTGACCTACACAGTTTAAAAGATACATACATGGCAGCCGTAATTCAACAAGATTTTTTAAGATTTCATGGGTGTGTATAACCTAGGTAAAAATAAGATTTAATTGGTTGAGCTAAAAATTTGTGTGTGTGTGAGAGAATTTCCCAGCATATGCTATTATGATTTTTGTGTAATTATAATTATATGATAATTATAATTATATAATTTATAGATATCATAATTATATAATTAATATCAAATGTATAACGTATAATTATATAAGTATAATTACAATTTCTCTGTGATAAAATCTACAAGGTGCTCTGAAGGTACAAGATTTATAACTTAACCTGTGAATCTATAAGCAGCTAGATTTTCTAGCTAGCTAAACTTTATCCCAAAATTCATGGATATATAAAATGCTTTAACTTGATAAGCATACTTGAACTGACCTTGACTGGACATAAATTTTGTAGCTTTCGAATGTTCAAACCTAGATTTACTCTCAGTAGATATAATATGCACTGTCACTGGCAGTTCATGCATTCTGTCAAACTCACTTTTTGTTTCAATATTCAGATGATTAAAATTCAGCTACCAAGAACTTCAGAGAGTTTAGACAGTTATAGTGTTGTAGCTTCTAAATACAATTTAACTGCTGTACTTAAAGTTGATATTTTTGACAATTCTTTTTAGTCTTTTGTAACTAAGTTCAAATGAAAAATCAAACTTTTATTTTTTGTTTAAAGGTTTAAGAATACGCCTGTTCAATTTTTCTCTCAAATTATTAAGCTGCTTGTTATACATAATCCGAGTACTACTAGAAAGCCCTTCACAAGGAAATGAATGGTAAGATATCTTTGACCTTCAGCAAAATTCTTTGGATTATTTTGAATTGTATCACATTTTAAAGGATGTAATATAGAACCTCTTTTTTCAAGGACATTTTAGGTGTTTTTCACAAATTAGATTGATCTGATTTACAGGCACTTCATGAATACAATTCTTGTGGATTCTTTGTAAGCATGTCTTCTTTTATTGTTTATCTATTTGTATGATGCTAATACTGGACTTTGAACCATAAAAATTTTATTGCTAACGTGCTCTAAGTAATTGTTGTTTAATATGAGTTGGTCTCTTTAAAGACCTGAATGACTTTCTATTTTTGATTTACATATATTCCTAAAAGGTTTATTCTACTGTATGCCAGCTTTGCAGATATTTTCAGTTACACTGTAGTTAATACCCTTGAATGGAAATACTCCAGCATTTAGTGGGATGCCTAACTATCTCAAGTCTCGGTGTTCGCCTCTGCAGTTCTTTATCTAATTTGAGTTAAATGACATTAATTTATTAATTTAACTTATTTTTCATTCATAATCCTGTTGCTGTTATGAAATTGTATTTCTTTTCATTTATGGACTTTCCTTATTAGGCTCTGTCCTTTACTAGAAGCAGCAGGGAAGCAGACTGCTTGTGTCATTGCATGCATCATTTTTATTTTGTCACCATCCCCGATTCCTGTCCAGCCTACTAAATTTATAATAATTTTCAAAGAAGAAAACTTAAATTTGATAACTAACTTGTGTACAATTATTTTTTTACGTGTAAGTTTTTGCTAAGAAAATTTTAAAATGAAAAGATCGAGGTAAAATAGAAAGTGAGCTCATAATATGCATTTAAATTGGTTACTCTTTAGCTTGTTTAGATAGTAAACATTCTGTACTTATTCAAAGGTTTGGAGATAAGTTAAAGATTAATAAGTTTTATCTTATAATAATCTGTGTGATAAGTCTTTATAAAATAATTTATTTAATGAAATATAAATATCTTCATTGAATATTTAGCACGTACCTGTCACTTTGCTATGAATGAAGATATACAGAGATGCATAGGAACATTCAGTACCCTTTGGGAATTTTCAGCCTGTGAAAAGATTGTTTATTTTGGAGCTCCTGCTATTTTCTAGCATTAAACTAGCTGCTTTACGTGTGTTATTTCCTTCAACATATACTTAATCTTATTATTCTCCCCATACACATAAAGAAACAGAGGTTTTCTCCTATTTGCCACTCTCTATTTTGAGACCCTCAGGACTAATCTTGGTACGTCTTCTATCCGTGTTTAACTCAGTGACCACAGGAAGACAGTGCCTTCTCATTTCCCCAAATTCCAACTGCATGTTCAGCTTTTCTACTTGGATGTCTAATAGGCATTTCAGACTTAACCATGTTCCAGTCAACTTCTTCTTCATCCCAGTGAATGACAGCTCCATCCTTCCCCCAAACCCTGTTCCACTCACCGCCTTCCACATTTCAAATGATGACAACTCCATCCTAACAGTTGCTCATGCCAAATGCTTTGAAGGCATTCTTAACTTCTCTATTCGTCTGCAGCATATGTAAACTCCTTAGAAAATTCTGTCATTTCTGCTTTCAAAATATACCTGGCACACAGTCACTTCTCCATGCCACCACTCTGGTGTAAGCCACCTTCTCTCACCTGGATTACTGCATAACCTACCTCCCAATTAGTCCCACTGGTTCTGCCTTTTCTCCCTTTTGGTATATTTGTAATGTAGGAGCTATTCTTGTTAAACATAACTCACATCTTGATGTGACTGCTCTAAATGCCAAAGCAATTACCATAGCCTGTGAGCACTCCTCTTTTCCCTTTGACTTCACTCCCACTGTTCATCCCTCACCTGCTCTGCTCCAGCCACGTTGGCCTCCTCTCTGTTCCTGGATCATGCCAGACACCCTGGCGCAGGGCCTTTATAGGGACTTTTCCTTCTGTCTGGAATTCTCTTCCATCAGATAACATAAGGCGCACTTCCTCAGATCTTTACTCAAGATCATATTAAGCATCCTGTTTAAAATTGTAATCTCCTCATGAGACTCCCTGGAATAGTTTTTTTCCTCTTTTTCTTTATTTCTTTCTCCAGTGCCTTTATTTCTTTTATATATTCCACTCATTTTTCTTAGTTTGTTTCCCACATATACCATATGTATTAGAAGAGATATTCCATGATAGCGTGTATCATTGTCTAAATCCCCAGAGCCTGGCACAAATTAGGCAACCAGTAGTATTTTTTAAATGATTGAGTGAATAAATGAAATGATTGAATAAAAATTTCTTTATAAACTAATTTTGTTTACCTCACCTCACCAGCCTCCTACTCTAGCCATGCTCACCTGCTTGAGGTAACTTATACATACTTTGCTCTCCCTTTCTCTGGGCCTTTGAACATTCTGCTCCCTCTTGGAAATCTGTTTTCCACTCCTGCTCCTCACAACCCACCCTTTTGTGACTTGCTTCAGGACTCCTGGACCTTTAGGAAAACAACTTCTTGGATAACATTTAATCTGATACCATTCCCAGGTATCATGCCCTATAGCCCAGTTCCAATTTGGGTTAGGATTACCTTCTGGGTACTCTGTGAGCATCTCCCACACTTCTCTCACAACATCCTGTACAATACCCTTGATTTTGCCATTCACCTCTTTGTGCTCTGTGTGTGCCCACCGAGGGCAGGGGCCATGTTGTGTCTGGCTCTGTGGCTCTCCTACTTAGCACAGGACATGACAGTCAGTGAATGCTGCTGAATTAATGGAATGATGCTCAACAATTTTATTGACAGTGATGCCTAATGAAGACAACTGAGGACCACTGCCTGGACCTGTCAGTGCCTATTACATTTATCACATTTTTCTGTCTGTGTCATTAAAATGGTTCACATAACAAATTCTTCTGTAGTCGTACCAGAATTGTTTTTTAAAACTTGGTGATTTATAATAAAATGTACACTAGCGAGAGCTGAAAACCCTAAAATGAGTCATGATTGAATCCATCTAAGGGTAAAAGGGTACTGGTTGGTGACAGCAGAGTACAATCATATTATTTGGAAACATTAAGAGGAACAAAGTTTCCTACAATTAACTTCTATGTAATATTCCTAAGAATATTCAGCCATAATTATAGAGGATATACATTTAAAAAATCAGATTACTGTAATTAAAAAGCATAACAAACTAACTTATGGCTCCATTTTAAGTACAATGTTCTGTTTTGTTCCCATTGTCAATGCAGTATTGGTTAATGAAAAACAGAAATGGCCTTTATGTGCACAGGCTCTATTTTAAAATAATGAGGCTAATTAAGCAGAGATTTATTTAATTAGAGCTTCTGACATGATAAATCTGCAAGTATTTTGTGCTGCTTTGCTTTATTTTTAAGTCCCTTCTTAGGAATCAAAAAGGGTAAGAAAATGTTGCAATGCGCACGAACTGAAGGATATGAAAAAAATTTTAATGTTAACGTATGACATTGTCCAGTGGCAAACTCTGGTGTACACACAGTGTGTAGTAAATGATTTGAAGGTGTTAGCGAAGGAAACACACCTGCAGCATGTAGTTCATAAGTTACACTGAAAGATGAACCATCAGCATTGATTCACTGCTGCTCATGCTTCCAGTTCTTCACTGTGTCAAAACTCATGCATCTGTTTCCACTTTTAAAATTGTTGAAGTGATTAATACTTTTTAGCAGCAAATGGTAGAGGCAAAAGTAGGAAGCCCATGAACATGCTTATATTTTATGGTATTTGGATTTGCATTTAAAATCAGTGCCTAATATAGCAAATGGTGTTTTCAGGTGACATTCAAATTTTAGAGATTATTTCTTCCTTAGGGTAACAACTTTTAAAAGAAGAAATAGTATTTTGACCACATCTTTTAAATATTTGATGACCTACAGGAATAAATGTTTTAGTGTAGACCTTTTCTTCTTTCATGTATATTGACTATTTTTATAGATTAAAGTAACACCAAGTACTCTAACGTAAAATCTCAAAAGTTCAAAAGAATGTTTTTATTTACTAGAGAGTCTAATACGGATGTTTCTAGTCAGTGTGGACCCTTTCTCCAAATAGTGATTCACACACACAAACACACATAAATACACATCATCGTGTGGTAGGTGTAATATTATATGTGCGAACCACTTGCATTTTGCAGCTACATGTTGTCCTAAGGCCTGAATCCTTTGCATTCAACTTTCAGAAAGAGAAAAAGAGCATGGAGATGGCACATGTAATTTTAAAAATTCCTGGCTAACAATGACAAACGCCGCTTTTACTTGTATTAAAATATTTTGTACTCAGATCTCATGTGAGAGTCAGTCACATCCTCATATCTCAACACAGATTGAGAAATGTAGTCCGGCTGAAGAGTGGTTTTGTGCACTCAGCTCTGTGCCATGGAGGAGGGCGAATGAATATCGATAATGAGGGAAAGCCACCTCTGCCACACAGCCAGTGTGTGTCAGTAGAAAGGCCCTTGATGTCCATTCTCTCAAAGAATCAGCAAACGGTCCTTGCTGCAACACCCTTGACAGTTGTTTGTCTAACCTGGGGTTAAGTATTTCCAATGTTTTGAAAGGATTCAGTTACTGAAAAGTCTTCTGAATATATTGGCAAGACTGTAATATGCGTTTGTATCCTGGTCACCTTGTTTTTGGATGCATACTAAAGTTTGTATGTTATTGAAACATGGGCCTAGAACAATACCTAGTACTCAGGTCCTAGTGATTGTTGTGGTTAGGAGAGTTTTATAATTTATGACCCTGGTTTATTTGTTTATTATTTGTTAATATGATACAGGCTTGTGTTAGTTTATGTTGGAGCACTATCAATCTTTGAGCATGCAGACTTGAATAAATGTAAGACTGCCATGTCAAGAGTTTTGGTCTTTATCCTAACAAAAGTGCAAACCCATACCCCGCAGGGTAGTGTGATCTAAAGTGCTTTTTGAAAGAATCAGTGTCATTGCAATTTGGAGAAAAATTGTAGAAGGCAAAAGAAGGTGCAGGGTCTCCACAGATAGGTTTTTGCATGAGTCCAATTGTGAAAAATGGTAGCTTAGAATAAGGTGGTTGTAGAGATGAAAAGATTAGATGAATTTTACAGATATTTGGCAGGAAAAGTTGAAAAGATTTGATGATTGATTGATTAAATATTTACAGATACAGAAGAGGAAAGTATCTATGATGATGCTTAAGTTTTGAGTAGCCAAACACAATCAGATTTTATACCATTTACTGAGATGTAAAAAACAAAGAGGACCAGTATTTGGAGAAAAGATCATAAGTTTTGTTTAGAACAATTGACAATGTCAGTTGGCCTGGTAGAAGTGACATTCTGGAAGTTAAGAGCACTGTAATATGCGAGGTAGCTATTTTGAGTGGTTTTTTTAAAGTTTTGCCATTCTTTTTAAAACAAGAATTTTGAAATTTATTGCTGTTTGTTATTGTTTAACATACTACTAAACAGAAAATGACTTAAGGATTTAAATGTACACTTAATACTTTATGGAACTCCTGTCTTATTTCATAATATAAAGAGTGAGTGAGGCCGGGCACAGTGGCTCACGCCTGTAATCCTAGCACTCTGCGAGGCTGAGGCGGGAGGATCAGTTGAGCTCAGGAGTTCAAGACCAGCCTGAGCAAGAGCGAGGCCCCGTCTCTACCAAAAATAGAAAAAAATTAGCCAGGTATGGTGGTGCATGCCTGTAGTCCCAGCTACTCCGGAGGCTGAGGCAGGAGGATCACTTGAGTCCAGGAGTTTGAGGTTGCTGTGAGCTAGGCTGATGCCATGGCACTCTAGCCTGGGCAACAGAGTGAGATTCTGTCTCAAAAAAAAAAAAAAAAAAAGTAAGTAGGTTTTGTTTTATTTGTTTTGGAGAGTTATTATTTATATTTTTGGGGGGATAGGAAAATGTAACTATTTTCATCTTTACCCAAGTAGGGTATATTGCCGTGAGTAACTCCAGTTTGAATCAACTGTAGATCAAATGATGTAGTTAGAGGTAGGGTAAAAACAGTGGAAAATTAGAATTAGTAAGACCATAAAAGTGTTATTGTGTTCTTGGTGGAGGATAGGCATTTTTTGACATCAGAAATGATGATTTTTAAGGACAATATAGCTCACCTAATGTTCTACGCTAACCCTAGTCACAGGTTATTTTTTTTTGTGATATGTTAAATATGTTATAAAAATTGAAATCTGAAATACTATTGTCCTGTGTATTCAGAGTTACTGACTTTATTATTATTATTTACACTATTGAACTTGTAATGCCTAAATATTTAAACCAAATGTTTGTAAAAATGAAAAAAAAACATAAAACAACAACAAAATTTTAGTTTATAAAAATAGCAACAAAATTTTAGAGTATACAGAAGACTCATAAGTGACTTTTCAGTGGAGAATTATCTAGTAAAGGGTTTGAGGGTTTTTTGCCCTGCCATATCATTTTTTAAATGATCACTTCTTGTGAGCATTCATTATTATAACAGTGACGACAAGTGAAATTGAACAAGTTTTTGCTGGAATATAAATGAACATTAGCAGAAAGAAAACTAAAACAAAAGTTTTTATAATGTTAATGTTGATAGTTTGTCTTTTTTATGCTAGCATTATTTTAATATTTTCAACTTGTTTGAATTTTAACAGTAAATTGTTTTTTCAAATTTTTAAAACTAACATCTTACTATTCTTTTTGTAGGTCTCATATCTTTTGGGTGAACAGAAGTCTACCTTTATGGGGATTACAGGTTATGTACAATTTTGTTTTATTCCTATATTTCTGGGTTAATCATATTTCACAGAGAAATATTATTAGAGAGAAAATTGTTTATATTCAAAACGAGTTTGTCTTCCTGTTGAATTAATCTTGATGCACATCTTAGACTAACATTTTTATTTCTTTCTTCTTGTTTACCTGAGACCTGCATTCTACCTTTTGCGAATTTCCTGGTTTTCAGGATTAGATTTTTAAGGAGCTCTTGAGAGTGTGGAGAAAACCAAAGTAAACCAGTATTTTAAGGCTTCACAAGTTTTCCCAAATTACATTAGGTATTCTTTTTATAGAATTCTTGTAAAATTACTCAGGAGTCCATAGCCATATTTGCTTTTTTACCTTGTATCCTTGGTGCTTATTAAATGAATGAACAAATGAAAGAACAACTCATATTACCAATAGTAAGAGCTTAGTTCCTAGCCAATTAGTTTTGTAAATAAAACAAAAACTATGCCATGGCAGAAAAGGTGTCCATAAGAAAAAGTGAAAAAAAAATGAGAGAGAACGAAATGTCTAAACTGCATTGTTGAGATGTTCCCTAGAGTCCCCAGTACCTCTTCTTTGATCCTTTTTCTACTCGTTTTCGTGCACAGCAAACTTTTTACAAGTTTCTACCTCCTCTACTTCTGTTTACCTCCTACAGATCCTTTTTATTTTCTATTTTTTTTTAAGTACAAATAAATTGGAAGAATAGGATCACTAACATAAAAAAGAATTGGAGATCAGAAGACACTTGAGTCTTGAGGAAAGGGAAAGTCTTTAAGACTTATTGCTTAAAAACAATCTTTAAAATACTTTTAAGTTAAATGTTTTATTTTCCTTTTAAAAGCATGATGATTGTGAAGTTTGTACATTTTGTATGTGTTACCGAATTCTTTTAAGTATGTATGCATTGTGATCATAACTATGAAATCAAATTTTTACTATGTCTGGATATTTCATATTTTGTTGAAGACAAGTTATTTTTATTTTTTTTACACTGACTTTTTTGTCATGTCACATTAATTTATAAAAACCCTTTCAAATATTAAAGTGTTCATTAAAATGTCTAGTCCTCTAAATTCAGATCGAGGTTTCTTGATGTTTATATGTGATCTTGTTTACACTGTTAATGTCCACATGTGAAGCCATTGCACAAATAAATAACCAATGATCAATGTTAAAATTAAAAAAATGCAGCCATTTAATCTCTGAGCTAGATTCCTATATTATCCTTCAATTGAGTCCACATTTAAAATAAATTAATATTTCATAAATAGTCATATGTCATCTTGAAATATATTTTGATCTACTAACATTGTTTTATTTAACAGTAATATTTTAAAATAATAATGCTTATTTTTAAATAGTACTATGAGTTACTTATGATAAAAATATTCTAGCAAATATTTAGCATTGTGTACCTCTCGAAAAGAAAACATAGATGGTTTAGTGGACTTGTGGAGAAAAGCAAAGAAGTTTGAGTTTTCTATCATCATAAATTTCTGGCTACTGCATGCACTTCTAAACATATTTTACTTAGACTGTTATGCATTCATCTGTTTTTTATTATTTTCATGTTTGAATATTCACTTAAATTCAAAGATTTATTCAAGATTTATTCCAACAGGAGACACAATTTAATCCCAAGGGTATCTGTGTCTTTCATTCAGATTGTCTTAAACCTCAAAAATCTATAAACAAATATATTTATCAGAGTCATTTCCTGTTTATATTTGTGCTTATTTGATTCTATTTATCTGTCCTTAAGTGCTTAGAGTATGTAACACAGAATAATTTCGTCATCTTTTCTAGTTACTTTTTCTGTTGCAATGATAGATTTTTGGTGAACAGTAGAAATTGTATGTACAATAGAGCATACAGAGAAAGACAAAAGAATGTCTAGGAGGATGCAGGACTTCCATCTGCACAAGGGGGAGTGGTTATGAAGTTCATTGAAATAAAATCTGAAAGTATCTCGAAGTGCTGATATGGTCTGTTTTGTTTAGTGTTCATGGATGTTATTATTTCATTTTGTTTGATGTGGATGACAGGATTGAATATATTATTCACCTCGAAGCTTGAATTCTTTTATTTTCTGTATTTTCTGAAGTGAAATGCCTATTTTGGCAGAGCTGGTGGTACAGGTGCTGCAGAAGGGCAGTTATTTGTGGCAGGGCAGCGTGTGATGGTGTGTTGGGACACCCAGATGACCCTTTTCTGCACATAGCTGGTCTGACTATTCTGATCCTACCTTAACATTTTGAACAATAAAAAAGATTTTTAAGGAATATTAGAAATTATAAAAACTATGCTATAGTGCAGGGGAGCTCATAGCTGCCACCTTTTGTAGAAGTTAAAGTGCCTCCTAATACCTCCTATATCATATATATATGTATTATAAAAGTAAAGTTAATAGTATAATCACAAATATATATTTTAATTTTATTGCATATTCTCATTAAGTTACAATTTATATTTTAGGTTTCAGTGGCATTGATAAGCCTATTTGAAACAATACTACTTGGTTATCTTAGTTATAAGGTAAGTTATTTTAATTAGCAGTTTTCTGCTGATAGAACGTGTTGCTAGCATTCACTCAGTATTCCTCTATTTATAATTCATACTTCGAGATAAGGCAGGCTCTTCATAATCAGCTTAATTATTTTTAGCCCTTTTAGGGGGTGATAAAAAAACTAGTGATATAGTAATGTTTTCCTTGGTGACTTAAAAATGCTCCACTAATTCCCATGGATTTACTTATCCATTATATGCATATTGTAGAGAGGAAGTCAAAGGGAATGGTCTAACTTTTTATTATTCTCAACCTATTTTCTTAACCTGTACAAAAGTATTGAGGGAAGCAACAACAAGTCTGCTAGGTATTATTTTAATAAATTATTTTAATTTTTGGTGAAGCTTTGTTTGGCTAACACAATTTAACAAATATTTACAGAGCCCCTGTTTGATAAAGAGCTGCCACTTTGTATGACTTTCTTCTCAATGAGTTTAGAACCAAGAATGGGGAGTAGGCAGGGGAAATTATGCAGATAATAATAATACAAGGCAGAATATGACTGCTTTCAGCGAGGTACAAAGAAAGTACTATGGCGATTCCTAGAGAGAGGTCATATCATGGGATGAAAAGGAAATACTTTACTGACTACAGCAGAGTCCTTGAATCATAATGATTTTAATAAGGCAAGATGAAGAGACAGGGCAGTAGGGACTGATAGGATTAGCAAAAGCATAAAGGAAGGATTGTGCATATAAACTTGGAGGAATAATAAATACGTGTGGCTAGAATATGGGGGCATTGTGTGGCAGCATATAACGGGAGGTTGATGGGGGCGATTAACATGCGAGTTCTGTAATTGAAATTCGGTTTCGGGTATATTAGTTCAGAACCTCTGAAGTGCTGTAGGTCGTGTGCTCGGTTAGGAAGTGTTGCAGTCTAGAAGGGAAACCAACAGTGAGATTTGGCTAGGTGAAAGGAATTGCCTGATTTGATGAAAAATTAATTATGAAGGTAGAAGCTAAAAGAAATACCATATTGGTTGAGAGAGAGGTGAGAAGCATTCTAAAATTTAGAGCCTGAATGGCTGGAAATATGGAAGTAAAACTAACAAAACAGTTATTTCAAGAAAAAAGTCAGATTAGAGTCCAGATAGAGGAAGTACTGGAATTGGTTTTGCAGATCATGAATCTGAGGTGCTGGTAGACAAACAGACGTGGCATGCGGGCAGTTGAGAATGAGGATCTAGAACTGTGGAGAGAGGGGGATGTATTGAGAGTTGGCAGTCGTTTTTACAGAGCTGGCGAAGGAGCTATGAGAGTCCCCCACACAGGAGGTGATCATCAAGACGGAGGTGCAGCTCGGTTGGTGGAGATGCTTACATTGTGCGTTTTGGAGGAGGGACGGGGCAATCAGAGAAGACGAAGACAGACAAGCAGGCTAGAAAGGCATCGAATGGCTGAGTGTCATGACCATCACTCATTTTGGTTAATGGTTTCTTCACCTGCTACTGCGGTCCCCACCCGCTGCGATCCCTGCTGGTCCGTGGCCCGACAGGAGCTGGGCCGCCCCGCAGGGGGTGAGGCAGCTCGCCTGTGTTTGCAGCCGCTCCCCGCGCATCTCCGCGTCCGCTCCGCCTGCGGTCACAGGAGCTCGGGGTTAATTGTGCTGCGCGCCGCGGCGCGAGGGACCCAGGTCCCGCGGAGGTGTCCGCTTGGCCCCCTGCGAGACTCCAATGCCCCGGGCTCCGAGGCGGGGGTGCCAGCCCGGCAGCGGCTGCACATGCAGAGCGTCGCTAGCAGAGAGGCCTGCGCGGTGCGCGTGAAGCGCTCCCATCACCCTGAAAGCGCCCCGCGCCCACCCCGTCTGCGCCTGCGGAAAATTGTCTTTGTGAAACCGGCCCTCGGTGCCAGAAAGTTTGGGGACTGCTTATCTACTGCATCAACAAGTGTACTCAAGGTTATGTTCTTGGAAAACTGTTAGCTAGTGTATCAATTTCTTTTTCACTTTCTAAAACATAGAGTTTTGAAGATGACATTTTTGACTATTTTTTAATCCTAAACTTAGGGTAAGAAGGTTTTACAAACTCGACTTTTTTCAGGCTTTATTTTTTTCTTTTTAATTCTCATTATTGCCATCTAAAGAAAATAATGCCAATATCTAAGAAGGTGAGATTAATAATAAGAAAGTATAGAAAGAAAAGAACGAGGACTTACAAAAATGGAGACAGATTGACTAAATATTTATGAAAAGAAATAGGATGTTATAAATGTCTAAGAAAAAAAACTGTCATATGAGAGCATGTGAACTATAGCAAGTGTAAGAAGCTTGAGAAAAGGCCGTTGAGTTTAGAAATTAGAAGATCATTTGCTATTCACCTACAAGAGACCAGTTATACTGGGGTACAAAGGAGAGTAAAAATAGTTAGAGGGAGAATGTTGGTTGACTGGGGCAGGAGCTTGCTAGAAGTAGCAGAATTAAGCAGGGATGACCACTTAATAATGGAAAATATCTGCATTGTTTAAAGAGAAAGTAGAAGGGAAGAGAGAAATATGAGACATGAAGCAAAGTTTCTAATAAGAGAGAATTCACTGGAATAGCAACCTTAGGTTTGATGTTCAGCTTTGGAAAGTCTCCGTTCTCTTATGAGAGTACAGAAGATGGAAAGTGATGTATGAGGGAATATTTGAAAGCTAGAGAAGGGAGGTGAGAGAGCTTACATGTGGCAGTCACATAGCCCTAAATTACCTAGAAAGTACTAGATCAATGATTAGCAGTATAGACTAAGATATTGAGGAAGGGTCTTTTAATAGTTTATTACTGTATATTGGTATCAAAATAAGTGCTATATAAATATGTCCTGATTGACAAATCTGGATTTTGAGTACTTAGAAAAACAAAATAATAATCAAATAAATTAATATCCCAGATTTTATCTTTAAATTTCTTTAGTATGCAAGTATATGATGAATGTTAAATGTAATATATAAATATTTAGGGTTTTGAATAAAATTAATTATATCTCCTTCACTAGTATAATAGTGTGTACAGAAATATAATGTGGCCAAATGTTAATGTGTATTGTGGATACATTTGTTTCAGCTTCTAGCTGAAAAGTAATGTGAAATTAATGTTGGTGTTTTGCTAATAAAACTCTTCACTCTAATTTAAAAAGTCATTTTAAAAGCACACACAGATTCAAGATAATTTTCCATTGCAATCATATGATGATGACATTTGTAATTAATTACTTCCTACCATTTATAAAATGAGAGCAGAACATTATAAGACTTAGCATGCAGAGCTGGATGATATATAATATTTCCATTATGACCCTCATAAACATTAATGGCTTAAGAGGAGGAGAGGTAGATGGTAGTTAAAAACAGGGTGTTACAAAGGAAACAGAAAGGATAAAAAGGGGTTATGTGACAGCAGGATGGGTTGCTGTTAATTATCTTCTGTTTCCTCTCATAACTTTAGCCAAATTATGAACTCTTTTGACTTGTTCAACAGAGTGTTGGATAATTTTTTTGGAATGAATAAATTAAGTAATTGGTAAGTATTTATGATATATAAATAAGGCATGTTTGGATAACAGAATCTAAATGTACTCCCCTCATTAGATTTTTAAGAAAAATAACAGACAGGCATGCAGAATATTGCATTGCATCAGCAGTGTATCCGTTCCTAATATTATTCTTTGGTACTTATAGTTCTGAATTATCGATATTAATAGTAAATCACATATATTTTTCATATGTTTAAATATGTCACTATACAGAGACAATGTATATACTTATATATACAATATATGTATATATTCAATATCTAAAAGTACATTTAATACAATATTGTACAAGCACTTTGTAGATCTTGAAATTAGACATTGTAAAATAGGCATGACTTAAGCCTTAATAATTAAGACAGTTTAGACAGAGACGGCAGCTTTCGAAAACCAGACTAATGAGTTGAATTGAAATTAGCAAACTCTTAAAGTACCTGTTGACGTTAGCAGATAATGAATTAAAATCCATGACATTTTGTCTTCTGTCATATAGAAGTGCAGGTCTGTGCTTAAATTGTCATTCCATTCATGTTTATAGCTAGTTGGCAAAACAACCATGGTAATCACTCAACACTAAAGTTCTTATTTTTCTGTCACCATAAATACCCTAATTCTTTATTAACTGCTTTCAAATAGAACTCTATTTATACCCACACATTCATTAAATCAAAAGGAAACAAAAACAAACCCCAGCACAATTTCCAAACTTTTGCAAACAAAAATTCATCACACCTAGAAGCCTTTTGTTAAATCTACATTTCTTTTTCCTATAATCAATGTTATAAAAAAGCAACAATTTTAAAAATTTAACATCATGCTGCTGGCTTATTTCTGGAAAAGAACAAAGGTTTTAGTCTAGGACTTCTGGATATGCCTAGATATTGCTGATTCTGCTTATCATGCCCAGGAAATGGTAAATCTCAATATTGTTGAATTTACATTTCAAAATACAAAGTAAGTACTGTCATACTTACTACACTATTTTAAATTCATTCAAATAAGACAAATTATCAGCTCTTTTCGTTAGCTATTTTAAATATAGATATTCTTAACATTTAAAAATATTTATACAAAGTACCTTGGTTCAACCTGGGCTGAAAACATCTGAACTGCTATAACTCATATAATTTTTAAAGTGCTTTTTAGAGTTACCTAGATAATAGCTCCAAGTTTCCACCTTTATTGATGATGAAAATAAAAGCCTTATACATTTTAGAAAAGCACATATTTTCCTGCATTTTGATTGATTAAGGAATAATATGCCCATGCCAAATGTAGAATGGTTGGATTAAGGTTTACTTACATTTTATTGAATTCTGTCAATGAGAAGGGAACAGAGTATTATACACTTAGAACAGATAAAGCTACTACTTAGAAACTATTTTATAAGAAGCTTTCTTTTGGAAGTAAACCAATGCTTTTTATTTCCTTCATGAAAATCAGATTAAATAAAACAGTATTTAATATAATTTGAAAGGCCTGTGCTTGCTTTTTGGATTTTGTTTCATAGGTCTCTATATATTGGCATTCTATGGATACATGCTCTCTTTTTTAATCATAATTGCTTTTGTTCTGTGGATTTTTATGATGGAGGCTTATTGGGTCTCCCTAATGGCCAAGGAAACTTATGGATCTTTTTTATATTTATTTTTCATTAGCTATTTTTAGGGGAGATAATTTATGACTGTATTCCTTAGTTCAGAAGACAAGCTGAGATCTTAGAATTAAGCCTAATGAATATAACTGAAAAGACATGCATTTATTTTCAGGAATAAGTATATTGTCTGCTGTAAAATTTTAGACCATGAAAATCAGTCCTCAGTGGGAAGTTCATTCATTTGCCACAAAACACACATGCACACATGTGTGTGCACACATGCTGTGAATCAGCCATAGTGTGGTTGACATGATGTAGTCACAGTTTTTATTTAGGAGCTTCAGACTGTCAAGCCGTTGTGCTGGGAACAGAGCACATGATCCTAAACTATAATGGTTGCTGCCCTTGACCTCACGGAGTTTACAGTCTAGTGTTGTAGTGTATTAAATATGAAAATACAAAGTGAAGAAAGCAATGTGAAAGAAAGTGATGGAGAATCCAGAAGCCTAATGTGAGGATCATATCTTTCCCAAAGTATGTAGGATGAAAGGGGAAGCAAAGACTCAAAACACTCAAAAGATTCTGAGTTGAGAGCTGAGAGGCATATGTGAGTTAACATGGCAAAATGCCATTGGGAAGAAAGGTGAAGATTTTCTTAGCCTCTCGAAGAGTTATATGCAAAAGTATGTTATATGCAAAAATACTAAGCCATATTCAAAGACCTGAAGGGTCTGTGGAAGGAGAGACCTATAAGGGCAGAGAATAAGATAGTGCCTTGTAGGTTGCAACAGGATTTTTGTCTTTGTTGTGAAAGTGTTTGAACAGTTTTCAAAGTGAGTGGGCTGGGGGTGGGGCGAGGCCTGGGGAATTGGTAGCAGTGCAGTGAGTGAATTGGAGTGGGGCAAGAATGAAGGTGCCATAACACAGGTGCCATAAGTCTTCTAGTCTCTTCATTCACATGGCAAATCTCAGTTTAGTATTCAAGGAAATTATGATCAATATATGCAAAAGTTTAAAATGTTCATCTGAGAAGGTTTCAGCCGGGCCTCATCTCCAGGCCTGCAAGGGGCAGGGAATCATCACAGGGGCCATCTCCTGCGTTCACTTCCTCTCTTTTTTGACGCCAGCTGATTCTGGCCCTTCCAGGGCTGAGAAGGAGCAGGGGGTAAAGTGCAGCAAGCATCTGGAGGAAGTAGCTAACTGGCATAGTCACGGTGTGGAGCTGGGTCACTCTGGGCGGGCGCAGGGGCTGGCTCTGTCTCCCAGGCGGCGCGCTGCAGTCCTGCTGGGACTCTGCTGGAGGCTCCAGAGCCTCTGGTTGGCCGCTGGGGCGCTGACACTTGGGCTCTGAGGTGCAGTGTCTGTGGGGGTTCCGTTTCACCTGCAGGCACCCAGTCTTGTCGAGTGTAAACCATTTAACAATGATCATAGGTTCCATTCTTCAGGGTCTATATCTGGTTCCCACAAAACAGGCACCTTTGTCTTAAAACCGGAGGGATCGTGGCTTACTCTTATCCCAGTCCTCTTTCCTTTGCTCCCTTCATTTTTTAGTGTTTCAGGCATTAGCCAAATGCAGGCTCCACGTCTGAGCCATGCTCTCTAAGCGGTTCCCTTGAGCCCCTGGAACCCCTAGGCGGTTCCCCCACCTACCTAGAGGTGATGAAAGAAACAGCACAGCACCTTTAATATCTCTGTATAGAGGAGTTCTCACAGTTTCTTTCTTCCACCTGCCCCTTCCTCTGCCACCTTTTTGTACAGCCTGGAGGAGAGTGATAAACTAGTCCTAACAAAACCTATTAGTCAGTATATTAGTACACCGATGATAGCTGATCCAGAACCTTGCTTTGGGAAGTGGAGTATATTACATCAACGTAATGTTTTAAGTCTTTGAAATTACAAGGAAATAAGAAAAACTCGCAATTTTATGACCGGTGTTATAAGATAATTGGAAATTACAAGGATGCCAGATTTCAAAGTGCCTTTCTAATACAGAGATCTCTTCAGAGAAGAATAAACGGCTGTAGGAAGTTCTGAGTTCATTGTCACTGGACACCATTCAGGAAAGTTTCAGTGGTGACCTATTCACATCAGGGTCAGCTTTACCGGCATGTGGTCTGTGCAGTTGCATAGGGCTCCACAACTAGAAGGTCCTCATGCTTAATGCTCTGATGTCACCTTGAAATTGTTAAAGATCAGTCAATAAGAAGCCTCACATTTTCATTTTTGCACTAGGTCCTGCAGATTATGTATTCAGTCTTGATTAATATGTTTGTACTGTGTGGATGGGAGATTAGGTTTTAGATGATTGAAAAAGCCCCTCCTTTAAGTTCTATTAAAGGAAAAACAATATTAATACCAACGATCATTAACAAACGTGTTTCACAAACTATTTTGTATGCTTTACAATTAGTGGATATAATTATAGTGAAAAAAATTTAATTGATATTGTAGGTTTTGTTAATGTTTTGTTTTTATCAGTAACTGTTCATTTATGACATATGATTAAAATATTATGTGCTATATTCATGGGCTATGTGAACATTTGTTTTACTTCTTAAACTTACCATAAAATTGAGAAAGCACAGTTAGACTGAGAAAAATAATCTCCAAAAGTCCTTGCTACATCTCTATATAATATTCAGTATTCTGTCAATGTAAGTATCCTCACTGCAAGAGAAATTCTGACTACTGTCTTTTTCCCCCTTTAATAGAATTTAATATAATTGACTTTCTTTTTTATTCATTCTTTCTTGGAAGGGAAACATCTGGGAACAGATTTTACGAATACCCTTCATCTTGGAAATAATTAATGCGGTTCCCTTCATTATCTCAGTAAGTCCTAAAAGAAGCTTAAAAAATAATTGCGTAATTAGATTTAAGTAAAATCCTTAAATCTAAATACTGTTAAATAATATAGTAGCTAAGATAAATGAATTTAGGCTTTGATTAGAATCATGGTACTAAAAAATAGTAAAATCAGTTGGATAAGTGGATTGTGTAATTAAATGAAAACTAACGAAATTTAATACAACAGAAAAATGAAATGTTTTTTTAAAAATATATGCTCTGGAGGTGCCATTTGAACAAATATCAGTATTGTCTAAAAAGACTAGTAATTTCTTCATTTCTTGTTTATATTGTGGAATTCTTTAAAAAAAATAGAAGCCAGTTAGAACCAAGTTTTTGTAAAAGTTTCTCATACTGAGAACATATTTATCTCTAGTTTAACCATAGGATTTACTAATTCCAATTCTTTTCTTTGGTAAGGAGGTTGCCAAGAGCCAGATAACCAGCAATTTGCTTCTTTGTCAAAGCACTGTGTAGTATCAATTCCAAGATGATCAAATTCAACTGCTGTGCCATAAATATGTAATTCAGCACATTCCAATTTACAAAACTATGTTTTAATCTCAATTTGATAGAGTTATAATAAGATCTGTTGGGGTTATACTTTGTAACATTTTATTTGGAAAAAAATTGAAAGTAAGTAGATATTATCTGAAACTGTTGCTCACTTCTGATAATTATTCTAATTTGAGTGATTTGTCTAGAGGAGTAACTGGAACTAGATTATATGACAGGCTAACCTAATATAATTCTAATCGAACGTAGCTCCCCTGTGTCACTTGAAATGGCTGACTCCACAGAGAGTGAGTGGTAACGTAATGAAAAGACACGTCTTCTCTCTTCATTCCTGCTTAACCCCTTAAGTTACAGAGAAGAGAGAGCCCATGTCTGTTATAAACCATCAACCAAAAGATTTAATGATTGAATTAGCATAGATATCTGGCATCAAGTGAGAGTTTATTATGTTCTCTCTACTTTTTCAATAATTTCCTTAAGAGAGACTTAGACAATGAATGAAAGATCATATCTGCTCCCTGCATTTCATTAATAAATAAAGTATTTGTCACATGTTTTAAATTATTACATTGCCTTTAATTACTTTTTCTCTGTTTTACATTTATTTTTAATCTGCTGTATATGATTCCTTGCTTTGAGATAAAAGTTTAGTTCTTATTTGTTTTTCAGATATTCTGGCCTTCTTTAAGGAATCTGTTTGTCCCAGTATTTCTAAACTGTTGGCTTGCCAAACATGCCTTGGAAAATATGATTGTAAGTATAAAGTGATGTGCACATACAAAAATATTTTTAAACCATTTTTTACTTTCAAGGTTTAAACAGAGAGAGATGATTTGGGGTCTAGTCTTAAACTTTCTTGCTGTGTGTTCTCCCATAAAATATAAACTTATACTATTGGAATTTATTTAACTATAATTAAGTTTCCAAGTGTTTCATTTTTAATATTCTTACAAATTAATTTAATATCACAGTAAATAGTTTTATTTAAATGTTTGTACAAATGAGTCTTCTTGGCAAAATATTGTTGAATAATTAAAGTGATACATGATTCAAATTAATAGACCTTAAGCAACCAGTGTCCTGTATCATAATCAGAATGAAAGCCATAAAATGTTCATATTACCAAGTTACTACCTTTGTAAGGTTCTGTGACTGGTAAGCAAAAATGATTCCGATTTCCTTAATGTCACTAAACCAAATCCTAACTGCTGTTCGGACTGGTCCAACTAGTTAGTCAGTCTTCTGAATAGCCTTCCCTTCCAAGGCAATCTGTTGATGTGTGATGGGACCCCTGGCTTTAAGAATTCAGGTAGGTGATTTTGTCAAACTGCTCTTAATTGTAAGTAGTCACATATTCTGTGAAAACCTGTTGAGTTTTCTAAGACCCTTCCTGGGATCTGGAAGTCCCTCATTTAAAGTCATCCTTTTAGATTTGGTTGAGTTGGGTTGTGAGTGGGATATTAGGAGGGAGAAAGGGAAACAGGAGGTAAGAGTAAAAGCTGCAGAACCCAGAGCTATGCCACGGTTGCATTTTTCCTCAGGCTGACCCTGCTTGGAAGGAATGGTTTATAATTATGACCAAAATGTGTTTATGATAGCCTTCAATATTTAAAATAAGCAAGCTGCAAGACATTTTCTATTGGGTCATTCATCCTACAAATGTTAATACAGGTCCACTGTATGCTAAACACTCCGTTTGGCAAATGATTTAACTTCTTTGCTAATATTTTCTTCTGCAAAAGAAATGAAAGTACCTACATTGCAAGCTTCCTGTAATAATCAAATTAAATTATGCATACATTCGTATATATACATACATACATGTAAAGTTTGTGTGTAGTATTAACATTTTATCTGGTATAAGCATAGCCGGGCTCAAAATTATTATTACTGCTCTGCAAATTATACTAGTTTGGCAGCAAACTTGTTTTTCATTTAAATGGGTTTTAAACAAACATTATTACAGAAGTTTTAGCCCAAAGTAGTATTTGGATAACATTGAGTATTCGTTTCTAAACATTTATATCACATGTACTGCTGGAGTCTCATGAGAGTACATGGCCAAAGGGTGGGAGAACATGGTTTGCAGAAACATTGGTCTATCTTAATTGCCCCAAAGAAATACTGTTTGACTAAATATAGATTGCCTAAATTGCTAATAAAAAAGACACCAGGAAAAAATAAACTTCTTTGTTAATTACTGCGTTATTAGTTGTTGGAAAGAAATAACATAACTATGACAGGAAACATTAGTCAGTGAGAATAAAAGAACTATTTTGCAATATTACTTTAGGATTCATTTTCCATTTCATTTCTATATCTCTTCTCACTGGATGCTAAATTTTTATTTGCTTTTCTATTCCTTAATGCCTCTCCTATAAGAAAATAAGGAATGAGAGATGTAATTCAAATCATTCGACTTAGTTATTTGTTTTTATAACAGTTATGGTTAAATGAGTGGTGAAAGAAGATAAGAAAGTGAATGGTTCGTTGAGTTTTTTTATTGGCGAAGTTTATCTCACGCTATACTGATTTTAAGACTATTAAAAGTTTATTGTAAAAAATTTATGTCAACAGAAAACTATAAAGTAAAAACTTATAAAAATCAGTAAATCTGTCACAGATATTACTGTGTATTATTTTACATTTACATATAATAATTTATATCATTCTATTTTCTATACAAAAACACTAACACCATACGTGAAATTGTATTATGTGTTCAAATTCATAATTGGAATTTTCATCATATACTAATATGTAGTGAACAAGTTCCTATGTTATTAAATATCCCTCTTCAAATTATTTTTGATGGATGTAAATAAATTTATAAAGATACAGATCAATTTATTTGACCATTTTATATTGCAGTTATTTTGATAGTAATGAACATGCATTATTTCATATAATAAATATTATAATTTTATAATAACGATGAACATACATAAACATTGGTGTCCATTTCTGATGGTCTTCGTGTGGTTAAGTTTTAGAAATTATGTCGTTGAGTAAACACTTATCGAATGGATGAATGGATGTGTGAAATAGAAAAGACATGCTTCTGAGTTTTGACCTATATTACCAAAGTGCCTTCCAGAAATTTATAACAAATTACCCTAGCAGTATCATATCTTGAATTGACTCTTTTAAATATTAACAAAATTAAACTTTAAAAATTTGTTGATTGTTTAATTTTTTTTCTTTTTATGATGAATTGCCTGACCTAATTCATGGTAATTTTCCTGATAATGAGCTTTGATTATAGTTTCACTCAGCTATTACTTCCCCCTTAATTGAACATATTATTTCTTGATCTTTTGCAATTAGAATTTACTATGAGAAATCATGCTTACCATAAGGGTTTTTGGGGAGTAAGTGCAACATCTATTCCGATGTCTGTAAGGCAAGTAAACTGAAATTTAGTGCTTTGGTCGTCTTCCCAAGTATTGTCTTTGCAATATGAATGCTATAGTAAGTTATATTTAGATCTAGACAAAAATGAAAATACACTGCTATTTCTATTTAAAGTATATGCATTGGATATATTCAGGATAATTGAAATGAAATACATGGTAATAAATGTAATCAAACTCAGGCACATTTAGTATTTATCAAAACTTACAATATGTTTTTTTCTGTATTATTTTAGAATGATCTACACAGAGCCATTCAGCGTACACAGTCTGCAATGTTTAATCAAGTTTTGATTTTAATATCTACATTACTATGCCTTATCTTCACCTGGTAAGATTGTACATATTAGCATTTTTATTGTCTTTCATCTAATTATAATTTCTAATGGAAACCATATTATAAACCATTTTTGTTAATGATTGGCTAAAAATAAACAAACACACAAATAAATATTCACCATAAAATGTAACAGATTACCAACAGAAGTAAAAGTAAAACCCTTTCTTTGGTCTCATGTTTTTTACAAAATGAGAAAGCACATAAATCATTTGGTATTGATATTTACTGCAACTTTAACATTTTCCCAAATATGCAAACGGCCAAATCACAAGAATTTGTACTGCTTGTCATAGTTGTCAAACAAGAATTTTTCCTTCAAACCACTGACATGAGGTGCCCTCATCTTTCTGCGTTCTTCAAAGCAGAAACACTGTTGAGAAAATTGTTGTCGCCCATCACAGTCTCTGCCCCTGCCTAGCTACATGATTTTTAGTGTGCAATCAGGCAGAAAGCAGGGGCAGATCTCCTGACAGGGTGAGACAAGACTTGGCACTTTGCTTTATTATAAAAAGTTATTTCTCCTTTTCAGAAGGTTACATTTTTACAATTATAGCGTAATCCAATGTGAAATAGTGCACTGCACATAGGGATTCATGTAGATCCTTAATGAGAGAAAAAATGTGAAAATCAAAAATGAGGTAGAATAATATGTCTTTTTTGCAGGAGTCTTAGATAGTATGTGTAATTGTGCTGTGACCTGGATTCGACCCTACTGAGAAAGAGAAAAAGCTAATAAGGAAGTACTAAAAAAAAAAGACTGCACACATACACTAGTATAACTGAGCTAGGTATAAACATAGCTATAGTTATATGTATGTAAATATAGATATGACAACTCTTTGCTAGTATGTAGTTAATAATTTTATTAAATGGATTTCAAATATATTTTATGGCCTACTTTTATATTTAAAAATAAATAATTTTAGGATATTTAATGCCTTTAGAAATAAAATATCCTTATAAAATTGACACAGCCATCTTTTAGATTATTTTTTTTATGTTTCACAAACCATCTTTATGGTTCATCTAGTAAGTATCTACATAAATATGAAATATTAATGGTAATGACTTCCCTTCTAAAGTCACTAAAAATTCTTAACTTTAATGTAACAATGTTATCTGGGTAATTTAGCAGTTTTGTCATGTTACTTAAGGAAAAGTACTTAAAATTTTTATGTTTGTATGGTATGTATATGCTAATTTTTCAATTGCTGGAAAATTATAAAAACTAAAGTTAATGATTTCTAAGTATAACATGGGAGTCTGTTAAAGTACATTTAGTAAAGAGGTAATTGAAATATTAATGCCAGAATAAGGACAGATTATCTTTACGTGATGATAATTAGCAATACTTTGTTCTGGTGGCATCATCATCACAGTAAATCTTCACCTGCAGTGGACTCTCATGGTGCGCTCCTCCTTTCTGACTACTACTATTTTTGTTTAGTTTTAATTTCTAAGGCAGCAACTAGACAAATTTTGCCACTTTCTTATGTCAAGGAATACAGGAGTGCTAGAGAAGGGGTTTTCATTATCTTTGTGAAATTTCCTTTATTAAAATCATTTCTGTTTCATCTTTTTGTTTTATTTGGTATTATAGTTGTTTTTTGTTGTTGTGTGTGTTTCAGTTTTAGACAATTGAGTTGTGGTTTTGACAGATGTTACCTAACGTTACAACTGTCACCGGTATGTGGATATGTCTCTTAATGTGCATTAATTATATAGAATTAAGTTTAGCTACGTAGAATGTTATTGTTTTAAACTGAATGTTCTTAAATTATAATATCTAGAATGAAAAAACTGAGCTTTGATTTCTTTGTGTGTTCTTCTCTACCTTACAAGCAGAATATCTTCATAAATCATGATCATAATAATAAAATTAAGTCTTATTTGAATTCAACATCAAAATTGTACTTATCTACCAAGAAGTATATAAGTACTGTCATAATAGTCATAATATATCATAAGACCGTTTTAATAAAGTATTACACCACACACAATGTAAAATACAAATATACATGAAAATATAGCAAGTTAAACAAATAGAAATATCTAGGTAATCTGTCCAGAACTGGTTCACTAGCTTGATACTGTTGGGGACTAAGTTTGCTTATATCTTGTTTTCTGCCATTTCCAAAACATGGTTTCCATCTCGTGGTTCAAGATGATCACTCTGTTCTTGCCATTTAACTCTAGCCTGTGGGAAGGAGCATAAGACACAACGAAAATTTGCACATTTAATTCATGGTAGAATTTGGTTATATATCCACACGTGGCTGAAAGGGGTCTTGCAAAAATGTAGTCTAGCTGGATAACAATATACCCAGCTGGATATTGAACTATCACAGAAAAAAGAAAAACTGGATACTGTGGAACAGTAAGAAGTCTCTAGCAGTGATAAGTCATAAAAGTTCATATGTCCATCGGTTGTTTAGAACTCAAGGCTGTACTAGTTTGGAGCTCTTGGACAACTTTTTTACATATCATTAAATAAAGATAGTATTAATCATCCCATAAAGTCATTTTAAAATGAGGATTAAATTAGATATAAAGTGTCCAGCAAAGGGCATGGCATATGGTGTGAACACTACAAAAATTTTAGGTTTTTCCCACTTCAAATGCTGTCTTTATATAAAATGATTAAGTTCTCATGTGAGTCCACAAAACTAATATACTTTAAAATATCAAAGCATATTAATAATATGACCTATTAATAATGCTATAAAACTGTACCATTATGCCTAAAATATATATTTAACAGGAAATATTAGAAAACATTTTTCTCCACTGTAATATATTCAGGTTTTCTCACTTCCTACATATTTCCAATACTTGTTTCCTCTAGTTGTCTCCACTAAGTTAAAGTTAATGGTAGCATCTCTCTCTCTCTAGGTACATTTGATACTTTTAATTTTATGAACACATCATCACAACATGTCCGTGGTTCTAGTCTCACTCTGTTCACAGCACTTTTAAATTTATCTTAGAATAAGATGACAGGTAAAAACTAGGGGCGTGGTAAGTAGAGGACTGATCTTAGGCTTCAGACATGAGAGTGACTGTTCTGTAAAGATAAAAGTAAACTATTTTTGGACTATTTAGGAGTATTTCTCCTATGAATAAAGATACCATAATTTTTTACCTACTTTCTGAATATTGAGTGGTATACCACGTCACAAATTAATATTTTTTCCTACATGACTTAGAAGTTTATCTCATATGTATGTTTTTTTTTTACATTATAGTGAGATTAGTTATAATTAATTGCTATTACCTTATATCACACAGCAAAACTGTCAGTGCTTTTCCAAATAAAAACTTCTAATATGTACATTGTAATTTGATCCCGAAAGATTCAGGAACTAATGTTTGAATGAATTGGCTATGTTGTTCACAAATCTCTCAAGATTACCTGTTTTAGAAAGCTGTTATATAGATTTAAAATGTCTCTTTTCTTCATCATTATTAACATTACAAAGACTATCATTAAGCATCTGTCTGAAGAGACACATGCTCAGTGCCAAACTGAAATAAAAATTAAGCTGCCGACCCACTCTCTGTAGGGAATGTGCTCAGAATTGTTTTTCCTGTTACTGCAGTGGAATTGGACTAATATGTCCACACGTCGGCTGTGTGCCCCTCTTGATCAATAATGCACACTCCCAAGACAGCTGGGAATTGTGATTCATTCTGTGTCTCTGAAACAAAGCAGAGTAAACCGGTACATCCGGGAATTAAGCTTATGACTTTAGCTTAATTATCAACATATTCTAACCAATAATAAGTACTATAATTTATGATGCATTTGGTGTTTCTAATTTTACACTGATAGATTTATTTCGCAGCTACTGTGTTTCACACTTTAATTTTGCTTGAATTAATTTGTGTTTATATATTTTCATATTATTTCATAGAGTTATAAAGAACTATATTATGTTAATTGATATTTTCTGTTTCAGTTCAATGTTAAAAATTCAATTCACCTCAGTCTTATTTCAGGAGAAAATAAATATATTTAATCATTAGTTTAAAATACCTAGTTAAGTATTATTATTATGTTTAAATCAAAAGTATTTGGAATTTCCTTATGCATGGATTAACACTTACTTGAATGCCAGATGCTTAAGTTCTTAAACTATGTTTACTGGTTCAACTGCTAAGGCAAATAGCCACTTGGAAAGTGGACAGTGAGAAGATAAGTACTGTGGTTTGGAAAAGGTATTACAACATGGTCTGTGTTAATTATCATCACCATGATATTTGATTCCTAGTTTTGTTTTGTTCAAATTATTTTTGCATATATTATAAATGAATGACAGAAAGTGCATTTATCTGAAGATGTAGCAATTGGCTACCAACCCCCAGTTTGTATTACACTAGAACAAATAGAAAATTATTTGTCCTAACTCATTTTTGCATATGGGCAGTCAGACTTTAGGCAGTTAATTAGCCAAGTAAGGTAAGTTCAAGTTTGGAAAAAGGGGAATATGGTTAGTATATATAAATAATACTATAATTATTATTAATATTAATTTCTAAGAAACATGGTTTTGAACTAAAATTCTATATCAAACAATTCATTTCTGAATAATGATAACAATGTATCATTATTTTCAAACATGCAAATAGTGAGAGTAATAACTAACATTTCAAGTTGTTATGTCAAGCACTTTTCTGAGCACTTTATATATGTTAACTAATTTAATCTTCAGCAACCTATAAGGTAAATTCTATTATCCTAATTTTATAGATGAAGAAATTGAGTTACAAATTTGATATCCATCTTCCCATCTGATCTAATAGTTTCTAGAACACTGCTCACAAGTTTCCAAGATAAATTGATTCAGAATCTAAATTTCTGTTAAACCAAACCATCGTTGAATTATGAGGGTAATGTATAGTTCATTTCAGATGTGCAAGAACTTAGAAAGTATGCTACCCCCAAATATCACTAAGGATGTAATCCAGAAATAAGAAAATAAAAGATAAAAGAATAGGAATAAGTTATAGGCTATGAGAAAGAGTCATATATGCAATAGCAACATATTGAATCTGTCCCTGAGAAACTCCGTTTTCACACTGCATTTTATTTGGAGAAGTGCAGTTGAAAGACTTAAGCAGATAGAGAACATTAGAATCATTGGTTCTCGGTTAGTATGGTATGACAATTTTGGCTTTCCCTCACTCCTTCACCCTAGTTTATAACTGGAGACCTTGCTTGGGTAGGAGTCTAAACCATAGAAAATAAAAATGGTGCCTCTGTCTCATCTTCTAGGGGAAAAATTTTATGTTCGCAGTAATGATAAAGCCAGTCTTTCCTTTGTTGAAAGAAGTTTCTCACTCTCCTGGGCATTGTCTTGTGTCTGTGTAAAAAAAGTTAGTGAATTTTGCCATAAACCATAACCCTGGAGTCAATATGCAGTGCAATCTAATAATTCATGAAAACTGATCATGCTTCACCTGTGCCCTGATGCACACTCATACATTTTCTTTATTTCAAAATAATGGAAAATGAGCAGATTTTCAGGAGAGGATCAGGATTTAGATCAGATGGGGGAGTCAAAGTGAAATTTCAAGAAACAAATAAGACAGAAGTAGAAGAAAAAATTAAAAATCTTAATGATGAGAGGAGAAAAACATGATGGCACATTTACGATAATGTTCCTAGTGTGGTGATAAACCAGTTGTTTTTGTGCTCAACACAGGAGTTGATAGTTGCAGTAATTTTATTAGCTCCCACAAATTCTAAAATTAAGAGAAAAGAAGGGACAATTCTCAAGGCATAAATTCACAAGTTATATAGAGACAAAATTAACAGCCAAAATTTTATTTATCATTTTTATGATAAATGATAAATATAATCATAAAATCATAAATGTGTATGAGATTTATAAAAAATTATTTCAAAGGATATTTTCTTTTTTACTAAAAGATTGCAGAAGTTTTACTACCCAGTTATATCTTTTTCTCAGAAGCAACAATCCTAGAATACCATTTTAATAGAATTGCTTCAAAAACAAAAATTTCCCCCCAGAAAATGTATTATAAAATCCCAACATCTTAAATTATCTTATGTTCCATGGGAATACTGGATGTTAGGCAGATACTCTATAGGAAATGAAAATGATTATTTGGCATAATTTAATTGGTATTCACTCAGTAAACTCCAAAGTGCAAGTTGTGGGCTGCTTTGAATGCTAATGTCTGAATTACAGGCATGGAATCAAAGTGTTAGATGCTTTCAGCACAGAATGCCCTTGCTAATTAAGTTTTTCCAGCAATGGGATTCATGGGGAGTACATAGATATTTAAGGTTATTTATTCCTGCCATGTGACTTTTTTTTTCTAAAAACATTTTGTTGTACAAATTAACAATTACCAGGTAGTGGAAAAGTTTACAGTCTCAATATTTCCTTTCATTAGAATTAATGTTTTCCTTTTAACCTGTGCGAAAGCTTGAAAAGCTTATATTACTAAATGTATAGTTAACATTTTAAAGGAAGCACATTTTTAAAAGCACAGAGTAAGTGATTAGTAATTAAGGTGCCTTTGTTATTATATATAGGGCCTATTTAAGTAAGCATATCATTTATGAGTTTCCAGCTATTTCAAGAGGATAACATTTGCATTTGAATCCTAATTAAATGTTCGGATTTTGTTTCAGAATTATGTAACACTGAAATTATTTTGTATGGATTTGTGTCAGAGATAACACTTGAGAATGTTTTGTAAAGAAGCAAACCTTGCAGCCGTTTCTTAACTCAAATGCAACATTCTTCATGAGATTATCTTGAAATATTTTAAAAAATAAAATGCATTTTTCTAAAAACAAAAAGCTAACACTGAAACTTTAAAAAAAGTGTATGTAATTCATTTAAATTCTTTTAATATTTGAAATGTATACTTACCTAGTATAGTTTTCAGTGTCTATATTATTTTCTGATTTTTAATATTGCCTTCTTATGAAGCAGTCACCTACTCAGAACTGAGAATATTTCACCTATACATTTATTTTGTATATATTAAAAAAAATATATATAACATTGCAGTAGGCTAGGTTTGACCCAGTGGGGGTTGGGGCTGAGATGGGGGGTAAGGTGGGGAGTCTCATTGCTCCAGGCAATCATCTGCCCTGGGAGCTTTGCCTTGAAAAATTCCATAAAACTTCCAAGTGCCCAGGGCTTCATCTTCTGGCTGTGGTTCTTATCACCACAAAGAGCTCGGGCTTTCCACTGCGAATGGTGCCCTCTGAGGCCACGATTCCCCTGGGGGCCCTCTCCCCTGTGCTCTCAGGCAGCAATTGAGTGCAAACCCCTCCAGGTCAGGACAGGCTGTTCTCTGAGTTATGCTAACTGCTGGCTCCTCCTTATGAATGATGGGTAAGAAACTTTGACTAAAAATAGCTTCCCAATCAACAGTAAAGGCTCTGTTCTGGTTCGGTCTGTGCTCAACCTTTTCCATGTACCATGTGCATTTCATCCAAGTTGTTTTTAATACGGTTATCTTATTTTCTGTCACTTATTAATGAACTGTCTCAATTTCTGTCTTCATGATAACTTCGGTTGTCACATCAAAATGACTACAGAGAGTTGCCTTCTTCAGTAAGCTTTTAAGGTGTGCTTGCCATTCGGTGTAATGGTAAAATCATAAACTATGGAAATAGATAGTCCTGGGCTCATATTATGTCTTTTTCATTAATTCAGTGACTATAATTTCATATCATTTAAGTATTCTAAGTTCAGTTCAGTTTAAGGTCCACAATATGTGGATAATAATACCACATAGGATTGTTGTGAAAATCATTGAATTAATATATAAATAGCAAGTAGTAGAGAACATAATTCATTCTATGAACCAATAAATTATCATTATTATTATTAGATTGTTAGTGTGAGAATAGTGTTTTGTTTGGGAGACATTATGGTTGCATGAAACTGATTTTCCATCCTTCTTTTCTAAACTGGCTACTCTATATCCTTTTAAAAATTGGTTTTATTATCAGGCAGCTTGGAGAAAGTACATAATAAGTGTGTGTTAAATAAATATTGACTACAAAGGTTGGGAGTAAAAAAATTATTTTGTTGAGAAAATGGTTCATTTTTTGATTGGGGTATCAGTTGAGAAATAAATTCCTTCCACTGGAAAATTAAAAGAATTAGTTTCAGAAAGCTTGTATTAAGACGATTAATTGTACTTTTTTGCATAAACACCCATAATCACACACTAATATATAATCGTCTCTTTACATCTTGAGGGCTTTTTAGGTAATTTTTCTGTAAGATATTTCTGATATGTCTGTGTAATGCAGTACATGTGTGTTTAACACTTGGTATATGTCTGATAGTAACTATGTGTACAGAGGTGAACATTTTTGGTACATGACCTTAAAAATCTTACGATGTTTTGGGAAAATCTTGAAGCAGAGTATTATACTAGCAATATGAATAAAGTGATGATGGACCACAGAGAAGGTAAAATTTAATTTCCCCCAATAATTTCTTCCTCTATTAGCAAGTTACCAGAGGAGACAAGGGGGCATAAAATAAGGACTCTAAGTTAAGACTTAGGAATTGTTAAGGGCACTTTGACTTCAGAAAATGGAAAGACAAAATCTGGAGCTGGTTAAGAAAGATGCTTTGATGATGAGAGGAAGAACACATATGTAGAAGTAAAATATATGACAATGATAGCACAGATGGGACAAATAGAATTCTATTGTTTTAATTTCTTACACTGTACATAAAATGTTAAGGCTTGGAAGCAATCGTATAAAATAAAATAATAAAATAAAATTAAAATAAAAACCAAAGAGGTTTAGCCAATAAGCCAAAAGTGGAGACAAAATGGATCATTAAACATGCTTAATCTAAAAGGAGGCATGATCTACTTAAAGTGTGGTACAAGAAAGGTAAGATACGGCAAAGTGCAAGAAGGATTCCCGGAGGAAGTCTGCTTAAAACATCCTTTTTCTCCTACCAGCTTCTACCTGTCCATGCCTCCTGAGGCAGGGCAGGAAAGTGCCAAGAAGAAAGCTCTTGGGAAATAGGAGAGTCTGAGACTAGAATAAAAGCACTTGAGTGAGGACTGGATGAATTAGATCCAAGGGATTGTTTAAACTTGGAGATCCATGGAAGGTGGACATTTGCTGAGGTGAATTTGGCCAGTTTGCTTTGGCTTCCAAAGAACTAAAGAGGAGAAGAACTAAAGAGCTTGGCTGAGGCCTCTCTACCTAAAGAGAGTGGGAAGTTTGAGTAGAGCAGGGTCAGAGAGGTCTCTGCCTCAGCCAGGGTCTCACAGCCAGTGTACTGCTGGTCCCCAGGAGCAAAGACCTCTCCACTTTCCTCAGGACTGCTACCACTTGCTCAATGAGCCGACAAAAGAAAATACTTCATTTAAGGGGGCCAGCAAAGTAGGAAAAACAAACAATAATTGGAATACCTAATCAATACTATAGATGTCAGTAAGAGAAAAGACAAAAGATAGAGGAAAGTAGTAGGAAAAAAAGGTATCCTGTGTTGAAGAAAGACATAGACTGGAGATTACAATATGAGAAAAGAAATACATCTCAGCAAATTCTGCTAAAACCTTGATGCCCAGGACAAAGAGAAACTTGTTTAAACTTTCAGTAAGAAAACAACAGGTTATTTACTTATTAAGTTATATACTGCTTATTTATAATAGATAGGCAGATGGGCCCCCATATCCTAATCTCTGTAACCTGTGAATATGTTAACTTAGATGGCAAAGAGACTTTGAAGGTGTAATTAAGGTCACAGACATTAAATTAAGGAGATTATCTTGGATTATACAGGTCAGTTTAGGTCTAAAGTTGAATGAACCCTTAACAGAAGAAAACTCTGGGGCTGGGGTCAGATAGGTGCACCATGAGGAGAGATGAGGCAGAAGGGAAAGTCAGAGGGATCTGAAGGATGAGAAGGACCTAACTGGCCATTTCCAGCTTTGAAGCTGAAGGAGACCACAAACCAAGGAATGTAGGAGGCTACCAGAAGCTGAAATTACTCCTGGCCAAAAGCCAGGAAGGAAACAGGCCCTTAGTCCAACAATCACAAGGAACTGAACTGCCGACGACCTGAACGAGCTTGAGAGCAGATTCGCTCCCAGAACCTCTAGTAGTGAGCTTTGGCTCATCAACGCCTTGATTTCTGTCTTGGGAAACTTGTAGCAGAGAAACCAGCTGAGACCAGCTGCACTTCCGAACTTCAAAACTGTGAGAAGATAAATTTGTCTTATTTTAAATGTTAAGTGTGTGGTAATTTTTTTACAGCAGCAATTGAGGACTAATACATTTTTAAAGGAAAATCAATACATTTGCAACAACCATTTTATCTGGTGTACTGGAAATTCCAAGATGGTGGAAAACTATAGGTAGACATTGGAGAGAAAAGGCCTGAAATTAAGAATTCTGTATTTACCTCTAGAGGTGTAAGGAAGCTATTTCAGGAAATATAAGGATTAAAAGTGCATACTCCATGTGAGAAAATACTCAGGGAAGAATAATGAAATATGGAAAGATGAAGAGAGAATATGAGCTGTGAATTATGCAATATATTTATTTAGTGAACACTTACTGCGAAACTAATACATTCCAGGACCCCTTTAAGGGCAAAAGATAGAGATAGGCAAGTAGACAAAGTCAGTGCTTGCACATAGTTTTTATCACGTTTGGGCATAGGCAGAGATGGGAGACAAATCGTAAATAAACAAGTATGTATTTTTTTATGTTGAATACTGATAAGAGCTACAAAAACAAAGCAGAATAAATGGATAGGGGAGGAGAAGAAGATATAATTTTATATAGTTTGGTGAAAGAAGGCTTTAAGGAATAACGTTTGAGGAGACACTTGAATGATCCCCTCGTTGGACATGGCACGATCTAAGATATGACCCTGGAGTTTTGGTGACCAAGACAAAGAGGAAGAAAAGATCATTTAATGTGAAAATATTAAAACAAACAATCTGAGAGGTCAGACTGACTGTTTCTGTCAGTGTCCAACCAGGAAAACAAAATTCACTCTATGTTTATCAAAAAGGAGAATTGTTTACAAAACTATTAGAAGTTCTGAAGGAACAACAATGAGAATATGAGGTTATCCCACTTCTAAAACTGAAGTAATGAAAGTGAAAATGGTGGAGTTGGAGGAATCATGGCTGCTGCCCTGCAAGAATTCAGGAGCTACATGATGACTGACCTTGGAGGATCCTGGCAGTCGGAAGACACCCATCAGTGGTTCTGCAGCCAGCTGAGCCAAAGTCCTCAAGTGCCACAGTGCTGATGGTATGGAACATCCCCTCCCGTGATTGGAGCCTAAGAGCTTTGGTTGCTGCAGCCTCTTGAATGCCTTCTGCTGACACGATGAGCAGAGGCCGGGAGTCCATACACATCAGCTGTGGCCTAAAAGGCTGAAAGAAGATGAAAAAATAGGCAAAAACAGCTTCTCACTTTCTGTGATAGTTAATTTTATTTGTCCACTTGACGGAGCCACAGGATGCTCAGATATTTGGTCAAACATTCCGAGTGTTTCTGCTAGAGTGGATTTTGATGTGATTAACATTTTCATTAGTAGAGTAAAGCAGATTGCCTTCCATAATGTGGGTGGGCCTCATCAGCTGAAGGCCTGAATAAAACTGAAAGACCCACCCTCCCCAGACTCTCCAGGAGGTTGACTTCAGACTTCAGTAGTGACACTGGCCCTCCCTGGGTCTCCTGCACCACCAGCCTCCATCATCGTATGAGCCAATTCCTTGTAATAAATATCTTTAAATATGGAACATTGGTTCTGTTTCTCTGGAGAACCTAATACACCTCCTTCTGTATTCCGGTGTGCCAGTAGTGCCTCTGTGCTGAGAGAATCTAACCTGAAGTCAAATGACAAGGGAGTTGGGAAATTTTACTTTGCAGACATAGTTTTCAACACAGAGCTGAGCATGAGAAAGCTGATATGGAACTGAAGGCAATCAGTTTGGGGAATCATCTACATGAATAGAAACTGAGAAGATATGGAAGAGTTCCTCAAATTAGAGCTGTGGTCCCTAAGCCCCAGGCTGCGGACTGGTACCAGGCTGTGGCATGTTAGAAACTGGGCCGCACAGCAGGAGGTGAGCCGAGGTCCTGAGAGTGAAGCTTCATCTGTATTTACAGCCACTTCCCATCACTCACATCACCGCATAAGCTCCGCCTACTGTCAACTTAGACATTGGATTCTCGTAAGAGCACAAAAAACCCTACTGTAAACTGCACATGCAAGGGATCTAGGTTGCGCGCTCCTTATGAGAATCTAATGCCTGATGATCTGAGGTGGAGCCGAGTCGGTGATGCTAGCGCTGGGGAGTGGCTGCAGATATAGATTATCATTAGCAGAGAGGTTTGACTGCACAGAGAACATAATAAATCAGTTGCTTACAGACTGATAATCAAAACCCTATCAGTGAGTGGCAAGTGGTAATTAAGCTGCATCTGATACCAAACAGGTTGGGGACCACTGAGTTAGAGGGCTTTGAGAGCTGTGGAACAGAGATACAATGTATAATTTTAGACTTTAGTGGTGACTAAGGTAAAGAGAATGAGAGACAATGGCATTAATCATCATCATCTTTCATGTAAAGGTCGATCTTCAGTCTCAGGGTTTCTTTCTCGGGAGGCATCTCATAGGCAGTTTGTAGCAATGAAGTAATGATGGGGTGGTAGCTGGGAGTGGTGGTTATTACCAGAAACACACAGAGCTTTATGTGCCTTTTAAAATCTTGCAGAAATAGAGGACTCTCTTAAGTCTGTGTGAATTTAAACCTACGTGGGTATTATTTTGTAGGATAATATAACTGCAGTGCGAGAATACTTGCCTATTAGACAATTCTGACAAATGTCTTAAACAAAAGAACTAAATTATCTGAGCAAACCTGGGAGATGGGGGAAGGGAAGCTAGGAAAAGTATAATAGTATTCCAGAGATTTATTTGGGAGGATTTATAGTGGGTGATACAGAAAGGAAGTGATATCTTTTTTATCAAACCCATAAAAATAAGGGCAAAAATGAGTAACAACAAAGTAAAAGAAAAACAATAATGAACATAAATAATATTTAAGTAACAAAATAAAAAACATCAGCACCCCTGTCTTCCCAAATATTAAGGGACTGAATTTTCTATTGAAAAAAGAAAATGTCTGTTAGAGTGAAAAAATAAATACTGTTTATAAGAAGTATACTTAAAGTGGTAAAGAACTTTTGTAAAGGGCTAGCAAAAATGCAAAGAGGACTAACAATATGAATATTTATTAATTCATTCAACATAATTTTGAGTTTCTTCTAGGTGCTAGCGTTGGAGCAGTAATTAAAATGGTCAAGATCCCTGTCTCTATTTAACTTAGGGATAATGACAATAAACAAATAAATATATTAGATATTAATAATGTCAGTTAATAAAAAAATGAAGAAGAGAAATCTGAGAAGAGGATAGAGGCAGATAGGCTGTTTTTTTTAAGCTGGGATGCTCAGGAAACTGCTCTCTAAAGAACTGGAATTTGAATAGTGAAATAAGTATGTAACCCATGCATATTTCTGGAAAAAGAGTGTATGAGGCAGAGGAGCAGTCAGTGCAAAGCTCTGGGATGGAAGCTTTACTTATTTGTGGACATGCTCAGACAGATATTTTAATGAAAATTCTTCAGCTGTTATATGGAGGATAGCTGTGGGAAGATAAGGACAGAAGCAGCACTACTGCCTGGAAGTAGTGTGGGACTCCAGGAAGAAGTTAATAGAAGCTTGACCTAGAATGGTAGCAAGAAAGTAGGCAGTGATTGGATCTGCAATCTTTGAAGACAGAAGAGAAACCATTTAATTACAAATTGGATGTAAGATGTGAGAAGAAAAAAAATATTCAAGAATAACTTTGAGGTTTGTATTCTGGAAAACTGTATGAATGATGATGCCATGTATAACAAGGTTGGGAACATCTAGAAACGAACATAAAAAGGAAGAGAAATAAAATTTTCAATATGTTTGAGATGCCATTTAGAAAACCAAGGTGAAATGTTAGACATTTAGCGATTTAGCTATAGGAGCCTGGAGTCCAGGAGAGGGCTTGGGGCCAGAAGTGTAAGTTTGGTAATCCTCGGCATACATGGGGATGATCATTGAGATCAAAGGATAGAAGAGAGCGAGTAGCAATGACAAAGTGGAAGCTCTGATCAGGAGGCTCTGGTCAGAAACAAAACAAAACAAAAACCTTAATAGGGTAGTGAGAGACATTATATAAGAATAAATGGCACAATTTATAAGGAGATACCATCTTCATTCACCTATGTGGCCAAAAAACGTGATCATTAAAATATACAAAGTATAAATTAGTGAAAATGCAATGAAAACTTAATAAAAATGTAATTGTAGCAGAAGATTTTTATAAAGAATCCTATTACTAAAATGGATTCAAGAATTTTTTTTTTTTTATTTTCCACTTCTCCAAACATAGCCCTTTCTATAACGTCCAACCCAGATGGTTGTCTATTTTAAACTGTTGTCAACGTCAGAGCTTTGATAGTACATTTTTATTGTTATAAACACATTTTCCTACTATCAAGCAACGAAATCCATGTTGAATTCATACACCTTTTTAAAAAAACAATAAATTCTATTTTTTTCTATTTTAAAATTCCTTATTTTTTCTTTCTGTCTTTCCCCCCTCTTATTAATTTTTCATCTGTTACCTAACTCCTGAAATTGTTTAGACACTTTGGCATTTCAACTGAGCACAGAATTCTTATACTGAAGATAATGATTATTGCTGTTCTTCTCATAATTTCCTATTAGTAAATTCTCTAAATTATTTCACCATATTATAGGTTGAGCTCTTTCTGGCCCATAATCTTTGCCAATGATTTTAGAACATTTTGATTCAGAATGTGTTGAGAGATTGATGTTAGCATGTCTCCTTTTCCTACATGCATTGCTTAAACTGATGCTCTCTTCTACCCAGGTTAATGTACCCGGGTTATATTGACTGTCACCATCATTTTGCTATGCAAATATTATAGAGAATATTTCTGATTTTTCCTAATAATCCAGCCACTTAATAGTCTTTTTATAGTCCTCGTCTGTTAGCCCATTGGATACTTATTATAGATTGTTACGTTTTTATATATAAGTTTTGGGTATTTATTTTTAGGCTCCTGGTTTGTTAGCAAATTGATTTTAGTATGTTCTAAATATCTCATTTGAATTTCATATGAGCTTGTTCTCTCTAATGTGTCTACTGCGAAGGTGGAAAACCACTTTCAATTCCCTGCTTTATAATTATCTTTTATATGGACATTTGAGAGCTCTCAGTCTCAGTCCTTCTTTTCTCCCCAGGATTTTGTTTGTTTGTTTGTTTGCCTTTCTCAAAATCTTTCCTGTTTTATAATTATAAATTCAAACAGGGCCCAGTGCTGAATAATGACAAAGATCAACATAATTTATATAAAAGCACTTTGTAAATTATAAGGTGCTATTCAAACATATGTAGTCTTTTTTATTGCCATAATTTAGAGGAAATATTCCTAGTTTAGCAAAATGGTTGTTCTTAGGTTTTATTCCTCACAGGAGCATGTTTATATATAGCTATCTAGAGTGATGTTATGTTAAAAAAAAAAAGCCATTGGATTCGAAGATGTCTTGGTTGTGTCCTGGCTATGTGACTTTATTTGAACGATAGCCTCCCTGAGCCTTAATTTATTCATTCATCAAATAGAGCAAAATATTATATAAACTTCAACAAAAGATTTGAGGTAGTTTTAAAAATAGAAATTAAATTAGGTTGATATAACAAACAGAAAAAAGGCAAATCAGCATAGTAGAGATTAAGTGTAAACCTTATGTAAAGCTTATAGGCAGCTGAGGTGGAGGGAGAGATGTAATAAGCACTTTTTATCAGAAAGAAAAAAAAATATATGTTCCTTGTTGGAATTAATGTTTCCCCCCTGCAGAACTCAGGAATTTTATTCTATAGGCAAAATGATATAGAATGTTATATATAATGTAGAAGCACAATATATGTTATTCTTATAAAATTTTTATAATGCACAAATAGCGTTGACTTCCTGCCTATTGGCTTAGAGTTTTACTTGTATTATCTCATTTAATTCTTATAATAGCCCTGTGACACTATGAAGTATATGTTAATAATATCTCTAATCTACAGAGGAGACAAAGGAGGTCAGAAGAAGGAGTTAAGCAATTTTTTAAGTAAGTGGCCCACCAGGAATGAGTCTGGATTTGTCTGACCATGTCCTGTCTTCTTTTCCAAGTATATAAAGGCTTAACAGTAGTTTGAAAGTAATTCTTCTTTCAGGGGACAATGTGTTTTGGTACAAATTATGGTGTTTTACCAGGTTCAACTTTATCCTAGGAGATAAATTAGAAAATACAGAGAAGTACAAGAATAATTTATACTTTCACTTAACTTTTCCCAACGTTATCCTCTTTCCAGACCTTTGTTAAGAGTCAGAGAGGTTATCAAAGTTCTCGCTGCTGCCAGTGACCTGTCTTCTCCATCCGCCTCCGTTAGCTCATAGATGCTGATGGCTTCCAAGACCATCTATAAGCTGATAACTTCAGGAATTTAAAACAACATTCTTGATTATTCTCTCTTTCCAGAGAATGTTTTCTTTTTCTTCTCTGTCAGTTATTCACCTAGTCCCTTTAAAAAGTGAAAAATCTTGGAGCATCCAGACTCCTTTCCTTTCTTCACATTGAACATCTGATCTTTCAACGAACCCCGTTGGCTCTACCTCCAAAATCTCCATCCACCTCTTTATCTGCGTTGTCATTACTCCTGTCTAACAACCGTTGTCTCTTGCTTGGATGACCTGATCCGCTTGCTGATATCTTTGCTCTCTTGCAATGCTTAACTCTCTGAGCAACTTAGACTGTACTTTCTCGCCATCAGTAAGCTTTCTCGCCAGGGCTTTCTTTTTGTGCCTTGATGATGTTAGGATGAATCTGGATTTGTGGGTTTTGAACTAAGTGTTGCCTCTGGCTTGCTTGTTCTTCACTTAACTTTTGGTCTCCCTTAGGTCTCGGCACCGTATGTTAAATCCGTAAAGAAACCTTTTTTGACAACTCAGTTAAGGGTCTTAAAAATACTGCTACACCATCTATCACCAGTTGCTCTGTAGTACATTAGCCTCCTCTATTATCTTTAATCATTTGTCTCTAGCAGAAATTAATTTGTTTCTTTTATTTATATAAAATATATTCTGGAAATGAAACTGAGTTTGTATAGTACATTTGGGGCAAAATATTTAATTTAAGATGGAAGAGTAAGAGAAAGGAAAAATAAAAGTTTTTTTATTTTAAATTCGATTACATCCAAAGGAATTGACAATCAGGACAATTTATAAACTATCATTTTCCCCTCTACTAGCCACGTTTTAAACCATGCCACAGGTATTTAAAGCATGTATGAACGTTTAGAGATTTACATTTCAGATGGATAAAGACAGGCTGTAATAAAAAGATTGTTGATAAGTGAGTCTTTTTATATTATGTAAGTGTATATATTATGTTATGTAAGTGGAAGACACTATAGACAAATTTTTTGCTAAGGAAAGACAACATAGCTTAGTCAAATTTCATTTTATTTGGCATATTCTTCCTAGTTAATGAGTAGCTAAATAACTGTTAGTCATTTAGTTCACTAGATAGTGAATCTGGTTTCCTTTCGGTCCAGAGGACTTAGAACTTAGTGCCTGAATGAACAAAGTGTTCCTAGGTAACTGTCTTTCTTTCTAACCGATTTTTCTCTTAAATGAAGACATGTCTAATTTCAAAAATTTTTCAAAGAAGACTTACATTATTTGACTTCTACAAAATTGGGGGGGAAATGATGAAAAACTTTGTTATATCCTTAGTGCTATGTCATATGAGTAGAATGAAACTTGGTCAAGTTTTTGACCTTTTCTGCACTAAGATGCTGCTTCTGTAAAGAAAGCGAGCTGCGGTTCCCCAGCTTGCCCCAGACCCTTCATGCAGTGCCATCAAAACTTTGCCATTCTGTGACATTGATAATTGCTAAGAATGAGTTTAAATGGAATTAGGATAATGTCTGTTAAATGAAATTTTGAGCTGAATGAGTCTCATGGTGAGAAAAATTAAAGGATTCAGCATATTTATTGTACATGTTGGATTTCAAAAACACTTTTTTTGGCTTAGTTAATTTCTTAGCATGCAAAAAAATATAGAATAAAAATTTTTCTTGGATGGTAGTATCTTAATTACAGTATTAATTCCCATTCTAATCTCTTTGAGTTTTAATAATCTGATATGGTAAATCTCTTTCAAATTTTCTAAAAATTAAAGGCATAGGAGCAATGTTCATTAGGTAAATCTTAACACAAATAATGTTTTCCAGAAAGTTTCTTTAGTTTAGAATGTGTCATTGACCTTCTTGAACTGCCCTTTGAACAATATCATTGATTAGAAAAACAGTTGTAATTTCCAGTGAAAAGGAGTTATTTACTTAGGAGATCATTTTACATAGATACTGACATATTAGACATTAGCTTATAAGCAATTAAATAAACCATTGATAAAAAGGTTAGTCCAGTGCTCAAATGAACTGATCAGCTCCTTCTCAAGAGTGTTGTTACTCACATATGATTGTGTTTCTATATTATGGAATTATCTTTGAATATTATGCTGTATGAAATAAATATAAGTTCATTAACCTATCTCTTAGAAGGGAGACATTTTTCAATTGATTTTAAGCAGAAATCATTACGAAAGCAAAAGTGCTATCATTATGATGAAGTTTCTTTGTTGATGAACATGACGTTTTAATATTAAATTTTAAAAATTGGATTCATATAAATGATTACATAAAAATAAGAGTCACTTTTGCTATGACAGTAATTCTGCTTGCTTATAATGTGAAGTAGAATGTTAAACTCTACTTTCTCTTTTATTTTTAATGGCTAAATTTGAACCATTTCTGATAGAACTAAATAAAGCTTTATTTTCTGTCTAATTTAATTTCCAGAAAATGTTGGCTAAAGACTATTTGGTCTTGTTATGTGGCAGTAACTAGCAAAATATTCTTGTGGGAACATGTTAAATGAATATAAATCAGCTTAAATTAGTTAATATTTATTTGGTCCCATTTCATATTTCACATTTTCAAGGACATTTAAATTGAATGTTCATTTACTAATTCTTGATGGTAAAATAGAAATACATTGATTAAATCAAACCTTTTCTGAAGACAGCTGGGATGGATACATATATTATTTTATTTTTATCAACTCTAAACGTGAACATATCTTTAAGCCTATAATGGAAATTAATGGTTTATAGCTGATATTTTTATATCACTTCTTAGCTATCTACTTTAAGCAAAACCAAAATTAAATTGTAGAGAAGCGAGGGCTCACAATTTAGAAAATGCTTTAGGACTGAATTTAGTGGCTTTTCTACGTCCATTGTTTCCCCTGGTCACAGCTGTAACTTTGCTAGGATGATTTGTATGGGCAGAGTCTTAAAAGTGATTTTCAGTCTGAGACTAATAGTCTAGTGTAAATATAGCTGCTGCTTGGGGCAGTAGTAATCACTCTGGGTATCAGTAGACTTTTATAAATGACCTCAAGTACTACCCAATGATTTCATTCTCTTGCTTAAAATTCTTCATTTGTTCCTTTAGAGTCTTCAAGATAATGCAGATTTCTTGGTCTCGTATATAAAGTAATTTATAATCTGTCCTTGCTTCCTTCACTGACCTGATCTTCTGTTATTTGCTCTACTCTAAATGCTATTGTTTAGTCACATTGCACTATAGTAATGCATTTTACAGTTCAGTTTTTAATGCAAATGTTCATTCTGTCGTCTTTGCAACCAGTAGAAGATGTTTTGAAGTGGTCATGATTTTGAAGCTTTTACTATTGAGAATACCTCTTTTTTTTTTTTTTTTTAAGTAAACCAATGAGGAAGTGCAAATAAAGATGAAAGAACAGTCATTCTGCTTTTTTTGTTTGTTTTTGAAGGTTAAGCCTTAAAAAAAAGGAATAAATAAAAATATGTTCCTTGGAACTGTTAACTTTTCTTAATTATTGTATTACTGGGAAAGGAGCAAAGATATATTTAGAAGGGACCTTTGATATTGCTGTAGGCCTCAGAAAACCAGTGTAAGCCGCTCCCAATATTAAAGTCAGAAACGTTTACATGAAGAAACATTGACATGTGCATGGAGATCATGAGCATGCCTGTGAACTGTGTACACCTGTAGACCCACACATACACTCCATAGGTACACACACACACACACTCTCTCTCTCTCTCTCTTTTCTGTCTTTTGCAAGCTAATCTTCTTCTATAAACCATCATTAAATGATGTAGTTCCTCGGGATCAGTTCTAGGCCCTCTCATAATTTTATCATTTTATTTTATATTTTTCACCTAGGAATATATCATATATTTTAGTTATATTGTCTGTAATTGTGTAAATATATCACCATAGATAGTGCGGTATATATGTGTCCATACAGCTTAAAATTTAGGGATGGCTAATAAGCATGTAAAAGACTCCAATCAGGAACTACTCAAGGGTATTGCCAGTTTCATGAATCAATTAATCTGTGTCAAAATCTTTTCAAATTAACATAACGGAAATTAGAAATATTTTTCAAGGCCTGTGGTTGGCAAGAAAGTATTGTTTGATTACTTCTTCCCTTGCATAACTGGATTATGATTATAAGAGCACCATGAGCTTAGCAGCCTAATGCTTCAGGAAAGTGAGTGGTTCCTTAGGTGTAGAGATCCTTTCACACCTGTTTCTGCTTGCCAGAGGGTTCTGTCACCTGATTCCACAAGCTGGTTTACTGGACCTGTCCTTAGTACATTTTCACACTTTCAGTGGTATGAATCCTTTTTTCAATGTGTTTGTTGATATGCAAACCTCTTTGATCTTACAGAACAGTGATTAGTAAGTGTTTTTCTTATTTGGCAGAGTTTGAATTAAGATTTGCTGTCATTGTGTGTATACAGTTTGGCCCCAAGGCTGTGGAGGGCGATGAGAGTCAAGCCAAAGCCTCAACTTTTTCTCTTTGTGTGGAGGTTATAAACATGCCCCCCAAATAAGTTGATAATTATGAATAGATAAATTGTCTTAGATCAGTTTCTATGGCTTTAATTACAACCTTTATATCCAAATATTTCTGTGACATTTCCTCTTAGAGTCATCGAACTAAATATACCCCCCCAAATTTATATTTCTTCCTAAATTTGTCCACATCTCTGAAATAACAACCATTGCCCCATTCTTTTGGGCAACCCACATAGCTGGGAGTCATTCTTAACACTTCCTCTTCTGTTACACAACACACAACCAACAAATCCCACAGATTTTACTCCTAAACACCCTGTGAATCTGTCTACTTCTGTTCCTCTCAGTCACCACCTTGTTAATCTGAACGATCATAACATCTCTGTAGTAACAGCCGTGTAAGTGGTTTGCCCATATCCCCTCTGGCTCTATCAAACCGTTCATCTCGTGGCAACCGAAATGACCTCTGTGACATACAGATATGACTGTGTCACCACATACTTGTTAAAAATATTACACGTGTCTCGGGATGTAGACAAAGCCCCTAATTTGTTCTGAATTTCCGCGTGATCAGTATTCTCCCTATGTTTTCATTCTCACCCTACATCCAAGATTTTTTCTCTTCTCAAGTGTCCTGGTTTTTGATTTGTTTTGTTTTGTTTTTGCTTAATCCATCATGCTAATCTTCCTCTTCCTTAGAATGTTCTTCCTTCTTTCTCTTCAGAATAAAGTCTGAAAGCCTGACTCATCCTGTGTTTGTTAAGCATCACTCTTTCATTGAAGTCTGACCCACCTGATTAGGTCAAATTCCACTGTGACCAGAAGTCATAGCTCTGGGGGGGGCTTTCCTTTGTGTATTTTTATATATGTCATTAGTCATCATTTTCCGTCTCTTCCACTAAGCTCTTAAGTTGCCTCAAGGAAGCAGTCATGTTGGTTTTTACATACCATTGTCTTTGCCAGTACTGAGTACTGTGCCTGACACTTAGTAGCACTCAATAAATAGGTGAACAAAGAATGCAAAGCTTTTGCAAATGCATATGATCTACAGCAGAGAAAAAATAAAATTGTGAGCATTTATATCACAGTTTCAGGAGAGGAAAATCCTAACAGTTTTCCAGGAAGCAAGAAGTAGTAAATAAAAAAAATTTTTTTCATTTATTAATAGGAAGATAGGTGTTAAATACTTAAGAATAAAGTACTATGTTGCCTTTATTTTCTGCCTTAACCATGTTATTTTGTTTTAAAAATACAAAAATAACTATAATAGCTTTTCTGTTGGTGACATAGCAGAATACCTATTTCCCAATAAAAGTTTAATTGCTTAATATAGGAGTCTCCTAGAATGGAAATTTCCAGAAGAAAGGGATGATGATTTTACTTGATTCTTGACAATATTAATTAATTGCCTTTAACCAAAATAGTTTTTTCTCCTTATTTTCACCTGCTTTGATATATTTTAATCATTACTCATGCCATTGTCCATCTCTTTGTCTACTTCCTTCCCAATCATAGAAATACATTCAACATTGACACAGTACATATTTCTTAATAAGTGTTCATGAATGAATATGAATACATGCTTAGTATAGCATATAACCTAAGGAATTCAAACAGAACAAAACACTACACAATTAAAAGTGCCATCCTTCCTACCATGAACAACCAAAAAAAATCCTACTTCCATTTGCATACATAATAGTAATGACCCACGGGCTGATGAGTCTGTGAAAAATTTACAAAGGCTGTCCAGCAGATGCTTTAGTTTAAATCATTAATAATAAGAGAAGAGGAAATGTAATAAATATATTCTATAAGAACGGCAATGTGGAATCCATTTAAGTGAAACATTTACTATATGAAAGAACGCTTACCACTCCGGTTGTTGCAGCCTTAGATGATTTCTTACACCCTGTTGATTCTTCTTCACTAGGTGAATGAGAAAATGCAGAAGGAAATAGATTTTAAATATGTAAAATAAGATGTTAGCTCTTCTAAATGGAGGACTATTTAGTTAAAATGAGACCAAAAAAGAATGGTTTTTTTGATAGTCTTTTTATATCTAATGTTAATTAGAAATTAAATTCTTGATATGATAGATATCATGGCTCTAGATATTTAATGTAAAATGGGCCCTAATCTTTTCCAATTAATGTGGTTAAGATTTTTTCATAGGTGTTTGAATAGTTTCTTTAACTAAAATTATTCTTAATAATATTTAGCACTATCCCGGTTAACAGAAAGGTAGAATTTTAATTTTTTTAATGAGTTACAATTTTGAGTCCTCCTTTTTCCATTTGGCATGCTCGAACGTGATCCACATTTCACATAATTTCAATATTCATGAAAAAAAAACCTGTTTTGTTCTTTAAGCTTCCTTGTGAGCGAGATGAGGAAACTTCCCCTATGCTTATCCATGCTCCGTATGGCTGTTGCGGGCCTGTATAGACTGTACTTTGTCTGAAGTTCGGATTTGTAGGAAGTCCTTAAAGACCAGGGAATAATGAGTAAAGCAGATTGATTTTTGTGGATTTGTGGAAGGAATGATGCTCAAGCCAAAATGCATACCTGTGGGTTTTTCAGTAGTAGTAAATTAAGATAAAGAGCCAAGATGGAGCACTTTTAAAATGTTGCATTTTAAGTTATATTTTTGATCTCCATTGAAAAACAAAAAACTACAGGGACCGACAGTTTCACTATTAAATTCCTGTAAGGAACGGTTAATCTAGGATTGTTAATCCATGGCATAGACAAAGGTAAAAATTATCTGAGTCATTTTATTAAGCTCAATTGTGATTCTAAAATACTATGACAAAGCACAAACTGTGGGCTCACGTACTCATAGTTTAGTCCATAAAACCAAGACCCTTTGAGACACTTTATCAAAACCAAAACTTTGGCAGATGTGTTTGATAAATCCTATAAAAATGAATCTACTCTCATAAATTTAAAATTAACATTAGCTCATTAAAAGAATCTGAAACATACTTTGGTAAAAAACTATGTTTAACCCAGAGTTACCAAACGTATTTGATGGCATAATCCTGAATTTGCTTAATATCTACTTCCAAATTGGCTTTTTAAGGAACATATACATACGTTGAGCTACAGAACTGAAAACCAAGCTCACTTTAAAATGATGGGTATAAATATCCTGTAATATTAAATTGCTAAACTGAAAGCAAAAGTGCATTTAAATTAAAACTAAAAACAAAACAAAATATTAAACCAGTAAAAGGACACTTACTAAACACTAATTACTTCAAGGGTAGATAGGATTGGGATGATATTAATAATAATTCATTTTATCTTTATTGTCTTTTAATATAATAACAAGTGCATATTACTATTTCTTAGGAACTAAAAAGATTAGAACTGTAAACAAGTTCAAGTAGGGTATAAACCAAGGACTGTAAGAATGGCTTATCACAGATGTATATTTGTATAAAATATAAAATCGAAATGTATCACACATGTATATCTCACAAGAATATTAAATTCAACATGTCCAAAAATGAAATATTTTCACCATCTCCACCTGTAAGATTTTCCCTAATATTCTTTACCTACGTCATTATTACCTGTTGCCTTTATCCCCTGATATCCATAGGTCATAGTGGAAAATCAATAAATATTATTTGAAAACCAAATAAAACATTATACCTCTCAGGAGCTGAATTTGTTTCATATGGCTTTAGTCAAATATTCAATCACTTAATCATATTGAGTGTGGAAGTATTAGAGTAGGTGAAATTCCCAAGGACATTTCTCCATTTTTTTTTTTGAGACAGGATCTTGCTCTGTCACCTGGGCTACAGTGCAGTGGCGTCATCATAGCTCATTGTAACCTCAAACTCCTGAGTTCAAGTGATCCTCCTGCCTCAGCCTCCCAAGTAATTGGGACTACAGTCCCAGCATGCTGCGCTGTGCTTAACTAATTTTTATATTTTTTGCAGAGACTGGGTCTTGCTTTACTCAGGCTGGTCTCAAACTCCTGGCCTCAAGCCATCCTCCCTCCTCTGCCTCCCCAAATGCTAGAATTACAGGCATGAGCCACCATGCTGGGCCAGAGGATTCAAACAAATATGGCAGTTCAAGTAGATAGCCCTGAACCTGGCATATAAGTGCTTCGTAAATCATAGTAGTTATGATTATTTAATATCTCCAGAATGGTCCTATGCGATGGCATTGGAGGCAGTTGTGTATGAAGATGGAAATCCACACCAGATCTCTCTTGTTTTTCTGCTGTATGTTGGTAGTAATCAAGTTCTGAACAATTTATTTAAGGATATATTTGGCTACTTGGCATTTTGTCCTCTAGTATGCATAGTTTAAGTGCATATTTACTGTAATTTTGGAAGAATTACCAGAGTACCATGCTATAAATTTCCTAAGGGATTTTTATTCTATGACAGTGTTCTTTAAAATAATCATTAATATGAGTGGCTCTTTATGTAAAACCAAATTACAGTAAGGCAGAAATGGCTGGGTGAATTAGTTTTCAAAACACAGGTTAAGCTCAATATTGTGAATATTGACCACAATTATGCAAAAAAGATAAATATTTGAATAGCAGGAATTTTCTGCTTCATAAAATGCATTCTGTGCAAAAATGCATAGAATTTCAAAAATAGGTATACTTAACATTTTATGAATCTAAAATCCGTAAGTCACATAAAATTAAATACTTATTTCAATGTTAATAGTGAGTGTGACTGTATGTGTAAAGTAATACAAAAAGAAAATCTTATTGGTTTTTTTTCAAAATTTTACTATTTTAACATGTAAATCTTAAAATATCACATAATGATATACTTATTAGTTATATAACTCAGTGAACTGTACAAATATATACACATAGGATATACAGATATGCCATCTTTTATTATATATAATCAGAAGTGAAAATCCTTCATTCAAGTAATCTCAGTGATAAGTAATTGTTTAAAACGAAACAGTAGCCTAATGTTGACATTCTGGGCCAGAAATAGTGCCTAATCCTTTTTTGCCCTTAGTGCTTTACCAAGAATTAGTTGTCAGTTTCTGGAAATGACAACAGTGAAACCTCCAAAGGTCATCTAATCTCACCATGACTACTCTTTCTAAATAGTGAAAGATTATCGGTTTACCTTGCAAATTGCCTAACTCTTCTTTTTTGGAGCTCTCCATAATGATCTGTATTTCCACTTCCCCATTGGGACTTGTAGCACTGAGAAATTGCACAAGATTATAGCTACTCATTAATTCATGGGTGATTTCCTTCTGCTAATAATCCTTTTAGTGAATCCATAGGAAAGAAGAATAGACACATTATTTTCTCATAGTCACTCTCTTTCTCTATAATCCCTATCGTTAATAGTAACATTTATTTTTTATCAAATAGAAAACAACTGCTTTGTGACACTTTTGTGTATATATTTGGTCCTTATATTTGACTTAATTTTATGCTTCTATTTCTCTCCTGTTGGGGCTAGAAATAAATAACAAAATTACTACTAAATTCATTGAACGTTATTCTGTGTGAGACATTTCACGGAGCATTAGCTCATTTAATTCTCATAATAGCCAAGGAAGAAGTTAGTATTACTACATTTACTTTTCAATTGAGGAGTATGAAGTTTAAAATGCTAAAGTAATTTACCTAGGTTAGCACTGAGCAAGTAAAAAAACATTTGATTTTAACTTATTAGTAATACTGTTAAAGACCAGGTAATAATCATTCACTTTAGGTTTTAGAGACTCTTTTTTATGTAGACTAGGGGGAAAGATCTTTGTCCTATTGATATCTGTACCTGTATCATCCAGCACAAGGTCTGGAATGAGTAAGCCATCAACAAATTTATGTGTATGAATAAATGTGACTAACTTTTACAATATTAGGTAGTCTTTTTCTATTATGAAACATTTAAATAATATTTTATATCACTTGGTAATTTTATATAAATTATTTTATTATTAAAATTTATAGGTATTTTTACAATAGAGAAATTATAAGAAAAAGATTCATTTGCAACTTCCCATTTCGATTAGTATAAATGAATCTGAAGTAACTTTTATATATATTAATGAAGAAACAAAAAAAAGATAAAAGGAACATGGTATGATATCAGTTTATTTTTTATATTTTAAATTGCTGTAAATTATTTAACTCAAAATGTTTAGGCAGAGCGTACAGGATAATAAACAAAAAAGTTGTTACAATTAGATATCAATGAAAACCAAGTATTTTAAACAGGCTTACATACATATACACACACATGCACACACACACATATACACACACGCACATATATTGCCACCCAGTCAGAAAACAACATTAAATTTGATTACTAAGAAATATAAAGATAACAAAGTATTTATTAAAATTCACCAGCTATGATTATTTATTTTTTAATGCTGCATTATTAAATTCATCTGCTACTTTCAGTTTAGGTAATAATTTAAATTGTTTAATTTGGTCTTTGAAAAATTGTATCTCCTCTATTACAAGGCAAAATAGGATATTTTGATTATGAATGTGTTGTTTTTGACTTAGATTTAATTTATCAGAAAATCTGTTCCCATCAATACAATTATTTCTGGATACAGACACAAAATAATGATTAACAGAAATTCATCAATTATGATAAAGAGAAGAAAATTTTTATTTATTAATGACTCCAAAGACATCTGTGAATGAAATAAGATAGAAATCTATATTAAAATGCTTTATTAATCACCATATGGCTTCAAATCTTTACATAGCATGATGCAGGATTCGTGGTTCTAGGCAAAATAACTAAAATATAAGTAAATATTTTTACATAATGCAAACCAAGGATGTTTTCAATGCTAAAACTGTTTTGGCCTTAAGAATTATATAATAAATTGTCTGTGTATCTACCTGTCATAGAAACACACTTTCTTCCCTTCTTTCCTTTAACTAGCTAAATTATTTTTTGAAGAGATAATTTATATGAAAAATCTAAAAATGTACTTTATTTGAATAATTATCACAGAGCAGTAAATAAGTCTTTTTATTTCTTATCTTCAAAACATTCCTAGTTGTGTTGCCTGTATCCAAAATAATATGCAATAAATCAGCAGGAACACTTAACGTTTTCTACATGTTGCATACAGATACTCTGTAATAGGTATCAGAAAGTGATGCTATAGCCACATAATGGGAATCAGAGCAGCCCATCCTCAAACTTCTTTATGTCTTAGAATTCACTCTTGTAAAATAAAAAGTTGGAACAAGTAATTTTCAAAATACATTTTAAATTAAAAAAAAAGTTTTTTTGGAGATAGGGTCTCACTTTGTGGCCCAGCCTGGGGTGCAGTGGCGTGATCATAGCTCACTCACTGTAGCCTCGAACTCCAGGCCTCAAGTGATCCTCTTGCCTCAGCCTCCTCAGTAGGCAGGACTACAGGTGCTCACCACCATGCTCACCTAATTTTTAAAATTTTTTTTTCTTTTTTGTGGAGATTGAGTCTCCTTATGTTGCCTAGGCTGGTCTGCAACTCCTAGGCTCAAGCGATCCTCCTGCCATGTCCTTCCAGAGTACTGGTGGCCTTAGGCACTATGCCCAGCCTAAAGCAAATTTTTAAGATTTTATGAAGTTGGAAGACTATTTTTTCTTGAAAAGTGAAATAGTCTACCTTTAGAATTTGATAAGCTAGTGAAAATTTCTGCAAATTCCTTTCTAAACTATTTTAGCTCTCCGAGAAAGGTGATTTTTTGCATAAACACAGGAGAGCAAAAAAGGGAAATAGTTGGAAAAGTTAATGTGAAAGTGACAGTGGAGTTCAGATTGTTTACCTATCGCAGGAAAATCCCTCCCTAATATTGGCAGTAATTTTTTCTTCAGTAAAGCATAAGCTAGACAGTTATCTGAACATTATAATATGTACTGTACTGATTGACTGGAAGTATTGGAGTATGCAGTATTCACTAACAGTGACACAAATGGGATTATAGGTCAAGCATTTGATTAGTAAACCGTTTTTGTAGCAAGATTAGTCTAGTCATTAAAACACTTTTTAAATATGTTAGTGACATAGGACGTTCAGAAGGTAATGGGACAAAATAAAGACATCTTATATTTGAATACTAAATTTGTTTTGTTAAATGACAAGTTTTTAGTTACATAATTTACTTGTATTTATATATTTCACAAGCAGTATGAGTTTCAATAAGTAAGTCAAATGGATTTCAAATTTCCATCGTGGTCATTTATTGTATTATTTAAGTGTTGCTAACTGAAACAAATGCTGGAGTTATAAGCACTAATTACTAGAGAAAGTAAAGCCCATTTTACTTGCTTATAGGACTTGAGTATTTCAAATGATACTGATTGAAAAGTTATGGAAAAATTGATAGGCTTATAGAGTATTGCATCTGCCTCCTTTGACAGAGGTTTTTATTTATGTATTTATTTATTTATTTTAAGCTTTATTGAATTATAATTGATATATGAAAAATTTCACATATTTAATGTATATATTTTGATGAGTTTGACATATATATGTATATATACCCACAATATCATCACAACAATCCAGGTAAGAAACATACCCATCACCTCCAAAAATTTGTTTGTGTTCTTTTGTCAGTTTTGTTTTGTATATGTATGTGGTAAGAATACTTAATAGGAGAACTATCCTCTTAAAATATTTTAAAGTGCACAGTACTTTATTGTTAGCAGTAACTACTATGTTGTACAGCTGATATCTAGAACTTAACTCATCTTGCATAACTGAATCTCTACATTCATTGGAGTACAATTTCCTGTTTCCCCTACCTCAGCTCCTGGCAACTACCATTCTGCTCTCTGCTTCTATGAATTTGACTATTTTAGGTACCTCATGTAAGTGTAATTATAAAGTATTCATCCTATTTTCTTTTCTTTTCTTTTTTTTTGCTATTGAGTTGTAGAAGTTCCTCATATATTTTAGAAATTAATCTCTTATCAGATAGTTTGCAAATATTTTCTCCCATTCCTTGGTTGCCTTTTCACTCTGTTGATTGTTTCCTTTGCTGTGCAGAAGCTTTCTAATTTGATAAAGCCTCACTTGTCTATTTTTGGTGTCAAACCCAAGAAATCATTGCCAAGACCAATGTCAAGAACCTTTTCCCTTACGTCTTCTTCTAGGAGTTTTACTGTTTCAAGTCTTATGTTTAAGTATTTAACCAATTTTGAATTGATTTCTATGTATTGTGTAAGATAGGGGTCCAATTTCTTTGACTAAAGGTTATTTTGTCTTGCCAATTAATGGTATTAGATTCCACAGTGAAGGCAGTAGACAGATAAAAAAGATTACATGCTTTTACTTTTCTTTCTGAATTATTTTTAGTTTGTATCTAGACAGGCTAACTGGCTTGGTGATTTAAATGTGGACAACAGAGGTGGTCTGTATACTTTACATTCAGGCCCTCATTTATTTATTCAACAAATATTTATGAACATTATTATGTGCTTGGCACTATTTTTTTTAGGTGCTCAGCCAACATTGACGAAGAAAGCACATGACTCTGTTCTAATGGACCTCCTCGATAATAAAGGAATGCAATAAATGACTATTGATATAAACGCTATAAATGACTAAATTATTTTTTAAAAAGTTAGGCAAGAAAATAAAAATTAGGAGTATACACAATGGTCACAATAGGCCTCATTGATAAGGTGGCACTTGAGTAAAGAGTTGAAGGGCGTGAAGCGTCAGCCATGAGATTGTTCAAGCCCGTCGGGTTCCAGCCAGAGGGAACAGTCCCTACCAAGGCCTCTAGCGAGGAACGTGCCTGGCATGTTGGCCAGAAAGCACTAATGCCAGTACCTCTGGGGCAGAGTGAACCACAGGCAGAAGAGTAGAAAGTGAGCCTGAAAGACAGTGAGGGGTCAGATTGGGTAGTGTACTGTAGGCAAATGCAAGAAAATTAGCTTTTAGTCTAAGTGAAATAGTGAGGGTTTTGTGTAGAGGAATAGCATGACCGAATCCATGTTTTCAGAGGTAAACCTGGCTGACATCTTGACAGTAGGTTGTTGAGGGAAGGGTGTGAGCATCTAATGCAGTTCAAGGAAGAGACGATGGTGGCATGGATAACTGCAGCAATGAAAATAGTGAGCAGTGAGTGTGGATTCTGGTTAATTTTGAAGCTAGAAACTGTAGTTTGCTAAGAGCTTGGATGTGAATTTTGAGAAAGAGGAAGAGTGAATTCAGGATTTTGGCCTAAGTAACCAGGAAATTATATTTACTGTCATCTGATGGTGAAGAATTTGGGAGGAACAGATTTAGAGAAGAAGTTTAGAATTCAATTTGGACATGTAACCTTTGAGATGTCTGTTAGAAATCCAAGAGGCGTTGAGAAAGAAGTTGGGTGCATACCCGGCATGTGTAAGGACTAGCACCGAGGCTGGAGAAGAGCCAGGGGCTTTTGAATTTTTTTCCGAGTGTGATAAAAATGCATTGAGAGTTATGAACAGAGAGGGGAAAAAAGCTGACCTATAATTGAAGAAGATTCCTCTGTTCTTGGGCTGGATATTTAAGTATTATCTGCCTTATTTTTTTCTTTTTTGGAGGGAAGAACTAAATTCATTTATTATGAAAAGTATTTATTGAGTTAGAAGATATTTTTAGTAATTTTTAAATGTGTTGTCATTGTTATCCATGAACAGAAGCAGTGGCCCATTGAGTGAGACCCTAGATGAAACAAGGTGGTGTGCCTATTCAAAGTTGGAGAAAATCTCTAATTTAGTGCATTCATTTTTATTAGTTCTCTTAAAAAGTTGATTTTTGTTTAATACCAAGCATATAACTTATACCAAGTTATTAATATATGCTTGTAATAATACCAAGCATGTAATAGCTGATGTGGGCATCTTCATTTTCATACTGATTCAGAGAACGTTAAGGCCTAACAGTTCCCTTAAGCTTATGTGCAATATTAATGTATATGTGATAGATGTGCAAAAGTTTTTCAGGTCAAGTATTATAAAATGGCATTTTACATAAGTATTTAAAAAATATTGTTAATCATTATAAATATGGATTTAATTATAACTATCAAAGAAATTAAATATCTTTGTAATGTGGTTTATTAAATATTTATTAAGATTTTTATGGGTTATGATAGATATTGTCATTTATATGGTTTGGTAGATTGAAAAATATAATGATCATATTTTTTATCTCCTCTCATGAAGAGATGGAGTCTGTTTCCACACACATTCAATCTGGGCTGACCTTGTGACTTGCTTCGACAGAAAGAATAAAGCTGATGAAAGCTAGGTCTTTAGAGAATTTGTAGCTTCCATCTATGTCCTTTTGGACTGATGCCCAGGGAAGCCAGTCAAGCCTGCTAGAGGATGAGGGGACACATGAAGGAGAACTAAGGCACCCCAGGCAATAATGAACATGGACCACTGAGCACAGGAGTGAGGCCATCGTGGACCTTTTGTCTTGGCCGGATCTCTAGCTGAACGCAGCTGTGTGAGTGAGCCCAAGAGGACCAGAGAAGCTTCCCACCCAACCCACAAAATTATGTGAAAAGATAAGTTGTTACTGTTTTAAACCTCTACATTTTAGGGGGTTCAATATGCAGTAATGAAAAGATGAAATATATGCATGAAATATTTTTTGGAGTATGTTTGGAATATACTACTTGGGAATGATTTAACTAGTTGTTCTTTTGTTTATTTTACAGTTAGTTACTGGGTGGCTACTATGTACTTTGTGCTAAGTGTTGTAGGAAATAAAAATACAAATATATAATTATTGTCATCAGGATAGATAACAAGTGAGTAGGGTGATAATATTAAACACTAAACGTAGATACTTTTGTATCACTTCTCGGCCTTTTGGCTAAGATCAAGCGTAGATATTTTTGTAAAACTCTGGCTAAGACGTGAACTTACAGGTGCTATAGGAATTTAGAGGGAACACTCTGAGGTTCAAGGAAGGCTTTATGAGGGAGATCGTATTTGTGCTAGGGCTTCAAAAACAGGAATTGTAGTAGGTGTTGGGTAGAGAGGGCTTTCTGTTGAAAGGAACAGAAGGGTAAGCATATAAGAACAAGGGTAATATATTGTGATACGTAAACAGTCCAAATAGTAAGTGAAGGGGAGATAAATGAGACAGAAGTTCAAGAAAAAAAATATTAGATCCAAATGCTGTAGTCTGTAATTCTGTATGTACCAGTTATCATCTATTGCTGAATAACAAGGCACCCCAAAACTTAGTGGCTGGAAACAGCACAATTTGTGACTTTTCACAATTCTGTCTGTGGTTACTAAGCAAGGCAGTTTCTCTGCTGGTCTCACTTGTGATTACTCTTTCGACTCCAGTAATCTGATGGCCTGAGAGGAGCTGGGGGATCCGAGATGGCTCCACTAGCACGTCTGGCAGTGGGTGCCGGCTGTCAGGTGGCACATCGTAATTCTTCCCACATGGCCGCTCACCCCCTGCAGGAGACTGTACCTGCTCCTTCACACTGTGGTGACCCCAGGGTTTCAAGAAAGCAAGAAAAAGAGCTACAAGGTTTCTTGAGGCCTCAGATCTGCAACCACATAGTGTCATTTTCACCGTATTTGTTGGTCAAAGCAAGTCATTCGTGCAGCTCAGATGCAAGGATGTAGAGACATAGACTTCTTCACATCTTGATGTGCACCAAAATCATACTGCAAAGGGAGATGAAATAGGGAGACTTGATTCATTGGCAGCTACTATAATAGTATCATACCAAGATTTGGAGAGTGTTCTTTAAGCAGTGAGAATCCAATGTTTTTTTTTTCTTACCCTGAAACTGACATACCTAAGCTGTGTTTAAAGAATGTAAATATGGCCATTATGTGTATGTTACAGTACAAGGAGAGACTAAAGCCCAGGAGACACAGTAGGAGACTGTACTGGTAGTTCAGGTCTAGAACATGTACCTCTGAATTAGAAAACGTACATCTTAACTATTGTCAAAGATTGGCTTTTAATGTACAGTCAGGCAAAATGTAGTAAGCCCTCAACGTTTGAATCATGAAAAATATGTTAATGAATTTTTTTCTCATTCTATTTTCTAGTGAAATATAAAAGATTGATGCATAAATTGTTTACATCTTCAAATATGTTATTTTAAATAAAATAACAAAACTTGATGTTACAGAAATATCTATTGTTATGAAATTCTCTTCTTTGGTTATTTTAGGCTACATCTGAATGTTCTTACGATTAGTTTGGCAATATTACATAGGGACAGCTGAGAAAATAAGCAGATGGAAATCAACTCATTGCTTTGGGTGTGCTTATGACCTGATAACTCACAAAAAATTTCTGAGCATAAAACAAGGGAAATTTTACTGAACCATTTTGGAGACCTAGAGTAAAAAAGAAGGGAAAAAAAAAAGCAAATAAACAAAAAAACCCAAATAGTTTTTTTCTTCAGAATTTAAATGATGACATGTACCGTACTTCTTCTGTCCCTTGATCTACCTGTGTACCTACCCATCTGCCTATTCTGTTCACCAGCTTATTCTTCAACTTTACAGAAAGAAAGAAAGATTAAAGACAATTGAATCTGTATGATATGTAACTTAGATAAATAAGATTATCTTAACAGTCTGGAAAAGGAATTTCTGGAATTTTAAACATTAAATATTACTTTATTTCTTCATGGTTGTCATAATTGAACTGTGTGCTTATTGTGCACAGAAGCCGTAGTGAATGTCCAAAAGTATACACTGATTTTGTTGACAGTTTTATAGAAGTATAATTACACACCATAAAATTTACTCATTTTAAGTGTAAATTCAATCATTTAAAATACATTTTCAGAGTTGTGCAGTCATCACCACAATCCGGTTTTAGAACACTTCCATTCCCACATTCCCACCGTCAGTCCCATGCAACCGCTAATCTGCTTTCTGTCTCTTTTCTGGACATTTCGCATAAACAAAATCATACAATATTTTGTCTTTTGCATCTGACTTCTCTCACTCAACATGTTTTTGCAGTTTATCCGTGTTGTAACATACATCAGCACTTAGTTCCTTCACTTAGTTTATTGAATGGTATTCCATTATTGTATTAGTCTGTGCTGCTCGAACAAAATACCTGAGACTGTGTGATCTGTAAATGATAGGATTTTATTTATCAGAGTTCTGGAGGCCGGGAAGTCCAAGAGCAAGGCCACAGGTTTGGTGCCTGCTGAGGGCCTTCTCTTGGCTTTCGAGGTAGCTCCTTGCTGCTGTGTCCTCACACCGCAGGAGAGCAAACGGGGCCTGGTGGTTCTCTCCAGTCCTTTTATAAGGTTGCTAGTCCCGTTGAGGAGGGCTCTGCTCCTTAATCATCTGCTCCTTAGTTAATGTGAATTAATCATCTCCTAAAGGCTAACCTCTTAATAATGTTGCATTGTGGATTTAAGTTTCAAAATAAATTTTGGAGGGGACACAAATACTGAAACTATAGCATCTCATCTCTGCCCTCCCCCACAAATTCACATCCTTTTCACGTACAAAACATGTTCATTCCGTTTTAATAGTCCCCAGAGTCCTAACTCCTTCCAGCACCAACTTCAAAGGCTAAGTCCAAAGTCTCATCTAAATATCATTTAAGTCATACGTGGGTGAGACGCCTGAGGCAAATTACTCTCCAGCTGTGAGCCTGTGAAATCAAACAAGTTGTGCACCTCCAAACTAGAATGATGAGACAGGCATAGGGTAGACGTTCCCATTCCAAAAGGGAGAAAAAGGCAAGAAGAAATATGTAATATGTCCTGAAAGGGTGAATGACCCAAAGGACAGATTTCACACACGGGTTACGTGGGAGCAGCATGGCTGGTTTATTCACCCGGGTGCGAGGGGCTGAGTCCAAAAAGAGAGTCGGCACAGAAGGGGATTTAGTGAGGGTTTTATACACGGGGACAGCCGGCCCCTCCCACCTGCCCTGTTCAGTTCTTTGTTTCTGGGCTAAACTGGCAGGTGCAGAGTTGCTTCCTGCTACATACAGCTCACGTATGGCAGAGGACGGTGGGCAGAGCAGCTGCTTGTAGTAAGTTCTTCAAACAAGCAACTCCTATGACCCCTTTGCCCCAGTGGCACCCGTCCTTCCGCTCTGGCGTCGTCCTTATCAGGACAGCTGGGGAGGGACAGCCTTCGTCTCCATCAGGGAGGGAGGGGGAAGGCTGGCTGCAGCTGTCTGTAATGATGAAAGAAATGCATTGGCTCACAATTCTGGAGCCTGGGCATTCCAAGATCAAGCTGCGAGCAGTTGGTGGGGGCCTTCTTGCTACATCGTAGTATGGCAAAAGGCATCACATGGTGGGAGACAGAGGGCAAACCCACTTGTGGGATAACAGCATGAGCTCATTTATCACAGTGTAGCCTTTGTAACTTAAACACCTCTTAAAGATACCACCTCCTAACATTGGTACAAGGGCAGTTAAATTTCAACATGAGTTTTTGAGAGGACAAACATTCGTACTATAGCACTGGGCAATTGTTAACTCCTCTAGCTTTTTACTATCTCTCTTCTTCCTAAATTAAAAAAAAAAGGCTTTTGGTATTTTGACAATGATTAGATTTAGCAATTTCTGGTCTCTTTGTTTCCTTTACGTGCATTCAGTGTCTTTGTGTATCATCCATGAAATTTGGTCTGTCCATTTTACTTGTTATTCAAATATACTTTGTGATATATTGGCTACCATTTTTGGCTATTAATCAAAATAAGACCAAATCTGGTTAATGTAGGAAAAAAAACATAAATATTATATTTTCCTGGAAAAAAATAATATTGTAAAATATAAGACCCCAGCCATTAAATGGCTTTATGAAATGTACTTTGGCTTTCAAAAGAATAGTGATGAGAAATAATGTGTCTGATTTCAAAGACTTAATTTTATTGCTGTTTTTTTTTTTGTTTTTTTTTTTAGCATTTGTGGGATCCAACATCTGGAACGAATAGGAAAGAAGCTGAATCTCTTTGATTCCCTTTATTTCTGCATTGTCACATTTTCTACTGTGGGCTTTGGGGATGTCACTCCTGAAACATGGTCCTCTAAGCTTTTTGTTGTTGCTATGATCTGTGTTGCTCTCGTGGTTCTACCCATACAGGTAAACACAACTGTCTTAGATTTTGTAGAAATGTGCAAAGACTTATAAAGTTGAACCACTGACAGTTAATAAGAAATGCAGGGTGGTTTATTTATCTAACAGAAACATATTAACACATGATATTATGTGTAATTGATTGTATAAATTATGTAGAAATGCTTTTTTACATTTTATTAGAAACACTTTCTTTTTTTTTCCCTCTAGTCAAAACTGATAGCTTACATCTCACTTCAATTTTTCAAGATCCTTTCTTTTAAATATAAGGTATTTAACTATATTAATTATAAGGTAATATAGTTTTTGTTTCTTTTTTTTTTTTTTTAAAACACAGGGTTTCACTCTCACTCTGTCACCCAGGCTGGGGTGCATTGGCCCTGTCATAGCTCACTGCAGCCTCAAACTCCTCGGTTCAAGTAATTCTCCTGCCTCACCCTCCTGAGTAGCTGGGACTACAGGGGCACGCCACCATGCCTGGCTAATTTTTTTATTGTAGAGAGGTGGTCTCGGACTCCTGGCCTCAGGCAATCCTCCCGCCTTGGCCTCCGAAAGTGCTGGGACTATCGGCATGAGTCACTATGCCTGGCTGGATAGTATAGTTTTTAATTATATGACAGATCAAAGAAATACATTTGTGAAAGGTCGATTTCTCTTTGTTCTTGAAAATAAACCTAAAAATCATACACTGCATTGAATAAAAATTGATTGCTTATGTTGATCAACTAAAACAAAATCTGAACATGGTATATAAATATTGTGTAGCATTTCAGAGAGTGAATGGGAGGTTGCAAAGGGACAGGACTATATAATGGAATTAAAGATAAGTAGATGCAATCTCCAGCCCTTTCCCGTAGTGACCCCTGGGGGCCCCTGTGTGGGCAGGTCAGAAACAGGAGGTGGTGGAAGAATCGTATTTGCCTTTTCCATTAAACAGCTTTGGCCACAGTGTATCTGAACATTCCTTGTGTAGGTATAGAACCGGCCTTCCTGCTCCTGTCCAGCCACGCGTGTTTTCCTTCCCGACCTCCCTCTCTTGCACCCTTCACTGTCCTCAGGTACAGGCTACTGTACAGCCAGAATGTGGCCTTGTGCACCGTGGTAAGAGTATCTCCCACTGCGTGAGACGTGAGTAGAACTTAGCAGAGAGTGTGAGGAAAAGCCGAAGAGGCTTCACTCAGCGGGAGACACGTGGTCATGTACTGGATACAAAGCAGAGGCTCCGCTCTCTCAGTGGCCTGTTATGATACAATAGCAATATCATGTTGTGATGATATGTTTCCTTAGAGACTTGAAGGCCCCAGGAGGCATTTGCAACCTCTGCAGAAGTCATGTGAAAAGTCTGCTATTGAAGGGAACGCTGATAATTCAAACGTCAGTGAGTTCCATCTAACAAATTGAGTGTACCTAATAAACAATAGATGTACTATATTGATTTTTTAATTTCCATATCTGGTATTTTTCATTCACATGTGGAAAACACATTACAGTTTGAACAGCTGGCCTACTTATGGATGGAGAGACAAAAGTCAGGTGGAAACTACAGTCGACATAGAGCTCAAACTGAAAAGCATGTTGTTCTGTGTGTCAGCTCACTGAAGATTGATTTACTTATGGATTTTTTAAATGAATTCTATGCTCATCCAAGACTACAGGTACATTTGGCTTATATTATGCACTATACTAGATCATACCTACTAACATATTGTCAAAGTCAATTAACGGATGGTGCAGGCTGCTTTGTGGAGGATTTTTATTTATACACTCAAATTTAGAACGAGTAAATGAAGAACTACAAATATAACCAGGAACATAGGAAAAAAAAGCTGAAGAAATACGCAGTACTTTGAGTTTCCTTCTGGATCTACACTAAAAGACAGATGGAATTATGTTAATGCTACAGAGAAAAATTTTCTTTGAATTAAAGGATTGCTTTTTCTTCCTTGGGTAGAGCATAAATGATATTTTTATGAAACAGTGAATTTTATGATAAAATATAAAACAATGAAATCTTTTCAATATCATTTGCTCATTTGAATACTGTAGAATTTTATCAAGTATTGCTAATGAAAATGTGGAAGTCTGGGAGTCTCATTTTTTCTTTTGTTTCCTGAAATGTAAATAGGTCCTATTTATAGTAGCAATAAATGATCAAAAATTGGACAATAACTAGCTGAATTGAGAATATGAGTTAAGAAAAATCTCTCCATCTGTCTCTGCAGAAAAAATCCTCGAATATTCCTTCCATTTGTCATGGTACTGGGCCAGTGTAGATTTCGGTAATCTCCCTTTCTGCTTGATGCACTTAGTCCAGTCCAAAGAACAAAGAACTGTTTGAAGGTGTCGCATTTCCTCAATAAATTTGTGTTAAGAAGTTGAATAATCACAAAGATCAGCACATTGCTTGGCATATTTAATTATCCCTCCCTTACAAAACATAGAAACATTGATTTGTGAATAGTTTGGAGACTTTTAAAAATACTATATTTTTCTATTTTAAAACACCTAATTTGTAAATGATCTTTAAATTATATAATATATTCTTTTATTTTCATATAAATTAATTGCATTTTTGAGGAACTCTATTTATTTTTTGTTTGTTTATTATTCATACTGAATAATTTCCAGTTTCCTCATTATAACCCATTAAGAAAAGCTATTTGGGGGATCCCACAATAATTAACTTTGTCTGATATCAATACGGAGAATTCTTAAAACCCCCAAAACTCCCAATAGATATATTTTAGAGTGATAAAATGGTGACTGTTTACCAGAGAATTTTAATTTTTATAGATCACTTGTTTCAAACCATTTCATCACTCAGAATACTTTTGTATTTTCTCCAAAGGACCATATAGTTTGAAATATTTTGAACTCAACTCTTTAATTTACTTTGTCAGTATTTCCAATGTTTTTATGAATCCTTACTCAGTCAAATATTTATCAGAAATTGTTCAAAATTGTCAGCTCATAATAATATTACCAAATGATATAAATCACTATCATAGTTTTGATTCTAAAAGCAACAACTTGAAGTATGAATTGATACTTAAATGCCTATTCTTGGTATTCAATGTATATTTTAGGATCAGCCTGTAGTTATAACTAAAAACTTCACAGGCTGGAAGTGTGTGCCAAGTATAAGTCCTGATTACCTTCCTTTTATGGTGCTCATAGGAACGAAATAGGCAGGATGAATGTATTGATTTATGAGATTTTTGTATGTCTCAGTTGTGTTTATTACAGTGCTGTGTTATTTAGTATATGCCCAGGTGTTAAATGTGAACTTTTGTGTATTAACAATAGTTGATTTCAATTTTATCATATTTCACAATTTTCTTAGAAATTTTATTTGCCTATGTTGTGTAACATAAAGCGTTATTATTTCTAATCCATTTCCCACTTTGTTTTGAATAGGATTATTATGTGGTGATTTTGTGTCCTACTGAAATGGATGTGCAAGTTCGAAGGGTGCTACAGATCCCAATGTGGTCCCAAAGGGTCATCTACCTGCAGGGGTCAGCCCTTAAAGATCAAGACCTGTTGAGAGCAAAGTAGGTATCCCTATCTTTTTCCATCTTGTAGCGTTCAGGTTTGAGTGCTTTAATATCTTTTCTCTCCTTCAAATTTAAGTACTTTTCAGTGTTGCAAGATGTGTTTGTTCGAATATAGAATTTTACCTTAGTCTCGCTGCTGTTCAGACTGAAAGGTTAAATATATAAAGTCAGTGTATTTGCTTCTCTTTCCCGGCCTCGTCCCAGGCGAAGTTGTTCAGCAGACCGCGTCCACACAACGACGTGTTATGTGTGGCATGATATAATTACCTTAAGCTGTCAGAGAAGGGCTGGAGGTATCCAGACTCACTGTTAGAGTGGTCTCCAAATCCCTGGATACTGTTTTTATTCCACAAATAAAAATCTTGGGAAAAACTTTATGTGTGAAACCAGAGCAATGTGAGTCAAGGTTTAAATTTTAAAGAGTTTGCAATATGTACTGACCCAACAGCACTTATATTGCCTAGGGTCGGAGACAGAAGAGTCCCTGGGGGACAGAGGAATCAGAAAGGTGACAGGTCTTACTTAGCTGCCCTCTTCTTTTTGTGCATGTGCCAGCCAATTTGGCTAAGGTGACAGAGCCTTAAATATTTGTCACAGGTCATGGGGATTATACTGCATGATCAGAGTGAGAACATGTTTGGGCAGAGTGTGGACACCAGGGACTCAGGGAGCCTGCAAAACAACACCCTTCGTTTCAGAAGCCAGAGGAAAGCCTTAGCAGAAATGGTTTTGCTTGATATTTTCTGCTGTTTTTAAAGTTTTAAATAATGTTTTCATGTTTGTCCTTGAGTTGTCCTACATGCTCTTTCAGATTTAAAAATCTCCCCTATTGAATTTTATAGCATAAGGGCTTTTTATTTGTCTTTTTTCTGGGTGGACTGAGTGTGTGTGAGTAGGTATATATGTGTTTGTGCATGTTCTATGTGTGTATTTGTGTATGTGTGTGTGTAGGAGGTGATGGAAAAGAACAAAGGAAAAATAAAATGCTTTGTGGAACAGAGTCCCAGTTCCTTTTTGCTGCTTAATCCTGCAAGTGATGACTAGATACCTAGTCAGGAACTCTGATGTTACTCTTTATTTATTAATAAATATAATAAAATCAATTTAACTGAGTTTTTTCAATATTTTAACTTCTAAAATAAGAAAGTCGCTAGAAGCTACCAGGATATAGTGAGTGGTACATAATTAAAATTAAGCTATTTTTGGTGGATTATATACTTCGTATATGCCATTGTTGTATATATGACAATTCTATAAGTCATCAGGTTTTCCCAGCATCTCAAGTAGACCCTGGCTCTAGGTGTTTGCTATTTGTTATCTATACTCATTATTTGGGTGGTCTAGAGGAATAGCTGCTTAGACACTGATATAATATGGATCATTGTATTAATCTGTGTAGATAATCAGTGTGCTTAATTTATTGTATAGGAGTTAAGTTCTTCACAAAATAAGCATGAATAATGCCCATATTATATTCAATATGAATTTGTGTCATAAATGGAAGCTTTTTTCTATCTAATAAATTAATCTGTGCTATTAGTATTGGCTATTAGTATCTAAGCTAGATACTATTTAGGATTAACACAACTAATTTATTGTTAATAGTATTAAAAATGATTTCTTAGAAAAAACAATCACATTTACAAGAAGTATTCCTTCATTGGAATAAAAAAAGAACAGACTGAGGAAGAGAGGTAGCTGACTGGTAATACTCAAAAAGCTGGGTTAAGAAGGAAGTTAGAGTGACAGAGTATCCATTTTTATGTTCATTTCTAATCCTAACTTCATATAAAAGATTTGGGATTTAATGTTAACTAATACATTCTTCAACACAATTCCCCATGCAAGGAACAAGGAGTAGGATTCTCCAAACAAGTTCCAAAGGTCAGTTGCATGAGTTTTGAATTGCTTTGTTGAAAATGATGTTTAGAGAATGTTATCCAATACTCATATTATCTTAATAACCATGGCACAACATTTTTCCAGAACTGTTTGGTTTGGTCTAATTTCACAGACTTTTGTCTTTCTTCTCCATAAAAAATATTTTTTTTGGAAAGGTTTATTTCATCATAGTGAACCACAAAGATAAATCATGCCTTGTTTTGAAAATAAACATTCTTGTGCTTTTAGAACATTATGTATCAAGCACTAAAATATATTGTTTCTTTATCACTAAATTTACAAATTATTGGTGCTTAGCATGAGGGGAAGGGATTTGGAACAAGATGCTGAATCACCTTCAAGAAATATAAATATATAGTAGAGTTAACCTTATGAATACTGAGCACCTCTGTTCTAGCTCTATTAGTTTAATTGAGACGTTATACTTAAAATATAATTAATCATAAATAAAGGCCAATACCACTCCTTTAATTTAATCAAACCATATATATTAAAACATACATAATCATTAAAAAGTGAATAAAGTTGGCTTTGTTTTTTACTTCTGTCCTAAATTATTGAGTTATATAGACAACGCAACAATAACTTTTTTTGTTCAGAGTCCGATATAGTCATGATCTGCTAGAAATTCAACTTTCATTTAAGCTTAAGGATACATATGGTATTCATGTACTTTTTATGCAATATATGGACTAAGCATTGAAATTCTATTTTTCAGACAATATGTAGATATTTCAGTGTGTGATTATTTTGTTTTTCTGTCTGTATTTAGGATGGATGACGCTGAGGCCTGTTTTATTCTGAGCAGCCGTTGTGAAGTGGATAGGACGTCATCTGTAAGTTTCTAAAATCTCCTTTAGTAAGTTGTGCTTTCCACTTTAGAAAATTTTTTAATTTGGTTTTATAAAATCTGCCAACATTAAAACTGAGTGACCTTAAAATTTTACTAAAGGGAAACAAATGGTGCTTAGCTATCTTTGCCATAACATAAGAATAGTTGCCTCATTGATTGTGTCAACATAATTGTTTTTCAAGTAGTTTCTACAAATCATCTAATTTTCTGGTGATCACAATGAAAAGAGTCATACATAAACAGAACTATACCATTTTCTATTAAATATGTGCTATGATATGTAATTTTGTGAAAGTGGCCTCAATTTTCTCAACTCTAAAACAAAGCAGATGGATTAGGCAGCCTACATTAGAATCAATTGGAGAGTTTCTAAAAAATATGCTTTTGTGACTATTCTATTCAAGATATCTCAAACAGGGCCGGGCGCGGTGGCTCACGCCTGTAATCCTAGCACTCTGGGAGGCCAAGGCGGGTGGATTGTTTGAGCTCAGGAGTTCGA
>NW_012148930.1:3466110-3508052 GCF_000956105.1 Propithecus coquereli
CCGAAGTCCGTGTTTCAAATATGTCCATCCTTCAGGTAGTGCGCATTGCACTCCTTGTGTATACAAATACCCGCAATCTTCTAGCACGTGTAACTAACTGTCTTTGTGTAACAAAGGACATAGAAGCATTAAGCAATACACACATAATGTCTGCTTGAGGACCCTTTACAGTGTGAATCTGGAAGCTTTCAGTTAAACCAATGCATTCCATTTCCTCCTGAAACTCTGCTAAACCGACAGGAAATGAATACAAAGATTTATAGCCTTAAGGACAAAGGGTTTGGTAGATGAGACAATACTAATAGAATTTTGGAAGCTAGAAAGCAGATGGATGAATGGCAACTGACTTAACAAGAAAGAAAGTTAAATTTTAAGTTGAGACAGGAAGCAAATTAGAAGCAGGCTGCTTTTTGCAACAGAACTTCAAGAGTCTCAGAAAATAGAGGCACCAGATGCTTCTGAAAGTAAGGTTATACGTAGGACTAAATATATGAATAGTGGTTAAAAGTTTGTAAGAAAAGCAGATTTCCTGAACCCCTCCACATATCCATTGCTGATTACTTTCCCAACCTTGGTAAAAGAGGCTTACGATCTGGAGAATCTGATCCAGGGATACCCTCCACTCAGAGCCACTACATGCAGTTAAGTGTCCAGAGACCACGCCAAAATTAAGGAAATTAAGACCAAGTTGCCTCACTAAATGTGAGATGCTTTTCCCAAATGGCTTTGAGAACCCTTACAGCCAGGTACACATCTCTATCAACACAAGATTGGAGAAGTTTTCTTTGGGAAAATGGTCCACCATGAAAGAAAATGCCTTCTTTCTTTCTTTTCTTTCTTTTTTTCTTTCTTTCTTTTCTTTCTTTCTTTCTATCTGTCTATCCATCTATCCATCCATCTGTGTATCAAAGTGTGTGCACATCTGTGTGTGTGTGTGTTTATGTACACAGTTATAAAGTTTGGTGTTCCCAAGTGCAGTATCACAGATTAATCACCCTACAGTAAAACTCACGTGTCACAAGGTCTTGACATTCACTCAGGTCCCAACATCTTTTGAGTGTGTCAATCCTACATATGTTCAGACACCAGGGGTCACTAGACATGTGAGGAAATTTCTAACAAGAACAAGAAAGAACAAATGAACAAAACAAACAAACAAACAAAAACATATGGAAAGAGGAACTCAGAGGAAATAAAAACACCACAATACAATTCTGGGAGAAGAAATCAGTATTAAAATATATGTTTAATAAATATCTTCAAGTAACATGAGAAAATGGTATATAGACAAAACAAGAATAGTAGACTAGAAGATACAACAAAGCAAGAAACATGTATTGAACCTAAAAGAGCCCCTGGAAATTAAATATAAGGTAACAAATGAAAAATTGAATAAAAGGCCTAGAAGATAAACCTAACAACATTGGAAAAGTGAAGATGAATAAAATGAACAGTAAAACTAAATAATGGAAAAGAAGAGTCAAAAGGTGAGAAAATTAGAGGAGTAATTAGGGAGAAACAGTATTTCTATAACAGGAATCTAAGAAAGGAATTCTAGAAAACAGTGAGGAGAATATTATCAAAGCTATAATACGAACAAATTTTCCAGACCAAAATCATCAAATTGAGAGGGCCTACCTATTACAGAATAAGGACTGGGAAAGATCTGTGCTGGTCAGAGAGAAGGAGATAAGGGCCAAAACAAGAAGTAGAAGGAAAATGAAGAAGAGGAATGGTAGGAGAAAAGAAGAAAACATTCAAAACTAAGGACGGAGAATCAGAACATCTTAGGCATCTCATCAGTAATACTAGAAGTCATAAGACAATGGGACAATGCCTCCAAATTCTAAAGGAAAATATTTTTCCATTTAGAATTCTGTATCCTGGCAAAGTTTCAGTCAAATAAGAAGAGAGAAAAAAAGTTATTTGTAGATATTAAAGATTTCAAAAAATGCACAACTCTCAGAAAGCTGCCAGAAGATGTGTTTTGCCAAAAATAAGGAATGAGTGAAGAGAAGGTAGACTTGGGGTCCAGCACAGCAGAGAGAACGGGATTCCCCTGATGGTGGTGAGAACAGATCCTAGGGTCCTAGGCCAGCAGCTGAACAGCAGGCTCGGAGTAGAGCGGGAGCTTCAGCAGGGCGCCCCAGGGAAAAAGATGAATTTGCCATTACCTGATGCGGTTGAATGTATTAAAGGGAGATTTCCACTTCTGGGCAGATGTTTTAGACTGAACTGTAACTGCCCAAAATTCACATGTTAAAGCCCTAGCCCCGGACATAGTGCTTTTACATAGGTAATTAAGTTAAAATGAGACCATCAGAGTGGGCCCTAATCCCATATGACTAATGTCCTTTTAAGACGAGGACATTAAAGCATACAGAGAGACGTCAGGGGTGCGTGTGGACGGAGGGCAAACACGTGAGGAGGGAGCACAGTGACAGCTTTCTGCAAGCCCATGTCAAGGCTTCAGGGGAATCTATTTCTACCAGAACTGACTTTGAACTTCCAGCCTTCAGAACTGTGAAAAAATAAATTTCTGTTGTTTAAGTGACCCATTATGAGGAATTTTATTATGGCCGCCCAAATGGACTAATACAATAGATTTTGAATTAGTGATGAGTGGTTAGAAAACAAAAGGACCAAAAGAGACAACTATAGAGGAAAACAGATCACTCAAAATTATCAAACTATAGTCATGTGCCACATAATGACATTTCAGTCAATGACAGACCACATACACGGTGGTCCTGTAAGATTATAATGGGGCTGAAAAATCCCTACTGCCTAGTGACTTCGTAGCCACTGTGCCTTTGTGGTGCACGCATTGCTCACGTGTGTGATGACGCTGGGCAGGAGCGATAGGCTGCACCGTACAGCCTGGCGTGTGGTCGGCTGTGCCATCTGGGTGCCTGTAAGTGCACGCTGACGTTGGCACGACCACAGAATCGCCTAGTGATGCATTTTGTCACGTGACTTGCATATTGTCACGTGACTTGCATATTCAAAAGAAGGGGGAAGGGAAATTGAAGGGGGGTAACAGGAAAGTTATACTCTTCTATTCCTCAATAGGATGCTAGTAGATGATATTTTAAATCGAAAAATCAAAATATAGTAATAAAATCATATTTAGAAATATAGAAACAAGTAGAATACCCAATTTTAGGGCTATAAAGTGACTGCCTCTGTGGAGTGGACATGTGATGTGAGAGTTAGGAAGCTGCTCTTATGTGTAATGGAACTTGTAGAATTATCATTATTTGTCTTTTTGAACTGTGTACATGTACAATATTTTTAATTACATGGGATTTGGAATATGTCTTTGTCTAAGGGGAGAAAAACATTGTTTTAGAAAATGAGCCTTCCGTTGTGAGGAGGTATAAAGAGATTCCTCTTCATAGCAGCATCCATGTAACCCTTTAGATGCCAGTAAAATCATGGGTAAATTTGCAGTTGAGCTGCATATGTTTTTATATATTTTTAAATTCCACTTTCATCCAAAATTCTGATTAAATTATTCTATTGTGTATTCATACTTAAATGGTTCAGAAGTGGATCCAAGGCATGCCAAATGCAGCCTAATAAAACAGGTAGCACTGAACAGCTGTTGTACTTTTGAAAAACAATTCAGTGGAACAGGTAGCATACTGTACCTGTGAGAGGGTTAGCAGAATAGCCAGGGGTCAGTAGGTACAGTGGTCTCCTCTTTATCCTCAGGGAATACTTTCCAAGATCCCCAGTGGATACCTGAAATGGCCGATGGTACCAAATCCTATATATACTATGCATAAATTTCTTTTTCCTTTTTCACAATTTCATGGATGGAAGATTTGATCTTACCATGGGTCTTAGCAACATCAACATACAATTTTTTATTTCTTTATTAAGAAAAATGTACTTTACTGTTACTAAGGACTTTTATTAAGTCAAGACCTTTCACCTTTCACTGAAAGGGAGCACTTGATGGCTTTTCTTTGTCCTATTCTAATTGCCATCATCACTATTCTTACCCTTTGGAGCCATTGAGTAAAATAAGCGTTCCTTGAACAAAAGTACTTCAGTACTATGACAGTGAATCTGATAATTGAGACAGCTACTAAACGACTAATGGGCGGGGAACATCTGCAGTGCAAATGTGCTGGACGAAGGGATGATTCATGTCCCTGGTGGGATGGGGTGGGACAGGGCGGGATCATCATGCTACTCAGACTGCGTGCAGTTTAAAACTTATAAATTGTTTGTTTCTGGAGTTTTCTATTCAATATTTTTGGATCAAGAATAACCACAGGTAACTGAAACTTTGAAAAGCAAAACAGGGTAGATAATGGAGGGCCTATTGTATAGGAAAAGCAAATAAATCCTTAAAAACCCAGTAGGGAAGTCAAGGTCAGAATTAGGGCATCTTGAACAAAGGGACAAGAAGAGGGTATCATTGGGTCCTGGTAACTGAATGGCATTTTAGGTCTTGATACACAGGAAGAGTGTAGAAGAAAAACAAATGTTCGTCAGTGGCACTAAATATGCACTATTCTCTGCTCCTTTGGCAAAGACTGTAGAGTCTCTCAACTGCCTTGTGTTAGGGTGTGCAGGGACTTGTGGGAGTGTCTACAGCCCTTGGAGAGACAAAAGCTTTCTGGGACTTGGTTATAAAATAGAAGGCAGACTATTCCTAGTGTGCTCATATCTAGGCACCAATAGGCTGTATCGTGCATCTCTGTTAAACCGTCTTTACATATAGGTGGGAACTGTGATCCAAATGAAGAAGATGTAGACAAATTGTACGTTATGCTAGGTGGCTAACAATGTTAGCCTAGAAGCCCCACATTGCTCGATGAGGAGCGTTCTCCCATATTACGTATCATTTCTCAGGAAGGATCTGGCATGGCTGCTGTTGCAGAGAATGCTGCAGTATTCTCACACAGAGCTCTATTAAACACGTCCCACAATCCACAGCCCTCCTCCTCCAGCATTTGGCTCAGAACCAGTCAGGAGGGTTGAAATCTTTACTCTTTGATTCCTCAAAAGTTAGTAAATAAATCTTTTCTACCGTTTGCAAAATTTCTAGGTCAACTTGTTTTGTTTATATCATTTTATAGAAACCATATTGTGAATACATGAGTGCTTCGTCCAGACAAATTATTTTAGTAGCCTCTCCCCAAGTAAGTTGTTCTGTTGGGGAGGTAGGTGGATGAAAAGAATAAGTATTTCCTCCCTTATGATTATCCAGTCCGGCTATCACTTAATCATTCCACATGCCGTAAACCTTTCTTGTATCTTCAACTAGAGGAAGTGAACTCTTTTGACTTTTGTCCTTGATATGATCAAGTCAGCTTCACTGTCACTTTCCCTGTGGCCCGTGTGCAGTGAGTTCTTGGGAGGGCCCGGAGGCCTGGAATTATGATGTTTTCTCACCCGATGTAATGAACTTCAACTTGGCTCAGGATTGTCAGGTCTCCCTAATTTTAATCAAGCTCACTCACAGTAAATAGTTGAACGACATGGAAAAATTATAAATTGTTTGGGGAAATTCTCTCTCCCTTTTACGAAGTGTAACAAAAAAGCTCATTCCTAGGCTGCATACTTTTCAGCATGGGTTGCAAATTGTGTTGAAACCACTTTTGGATAGTGAGACTAAACACGCATGATTATATTCTACCGGCACAGTTAAGTATAATAGCAAAGGGAAAATTCTTTGCTTTAAAAAGTGACCCAAAATATAAGAATACAGAGTTCAATTACATTGAACTCTGGAGAAATATTTGTAAAATAGGTAAAATTCAGCAAACTTCTTTTACTTTCCTTGGCCTCAATTCCAAAGATAAATATATGAAATTAACTAGTGAAATGCTTATGATTTCTTAAGGAAGACACAATTTAGACTAAATTTTAAAATGTTTGTTTCTAGACAGAACATTTCCAAAAATGAATTTTTTGATAGATTACTTTTATTAGTATCTTGAAGCATTTTCCACCTATTTGCATACCTGAATCAAGAAAGTCTGTTGTATATAAAAAATGTTTTGTTTTTTTTTTGTTTTTTTTTTTTTGAGACAGAGTCTCACTGTGTTGCCCTGGCTGCAGTGCCGTGGCATTAGCCTAGCTCACAGCAACCTCAAACTCCTGGGCTCAAGCGATCCTTCCGCCTCAGCCTCCAGGGTAGCTGGGACTACAGGCATGCGCCACCATGCCCGGCTAATTTTTTCTGTATATATATTTTTAGTTGTCCAGATCATTTCTTTCTATTTTTAGTAGAGACAGGGTCTCGCTCTTGTTCAGGCTGGTCTCGAATGCCTGACCTTGAGCGATCCGCTCACCTCGGCCTCCCAGAGTGCTAGGATTACAGGCGTGAGCCACCGTGCCTGGCCTAAAAAATGTATTTTTAAAATCTACATAGCTGAATTGTTGATATTAGGCATAATTTTGAAGAAATTTTCCTCAGTGTGGTTCTAAATCATTCTAACATATTATGAAACTTTTCTTTTCATATTATTTTCCTTGACACAGCACAACTTTTTTTTTTTATTTCAGCATATTATGGGGGTACAGATGTTTAGGTTACGTATGTTGCCCTTGCGCCCCACCTCCCCCCCAAGTCCGAGTTTCAAATATGTCCATCCTTAGGGTGATGCGCATTGCACTCTTTGTGTATGCAAATACCCGTCCCCTCCTCCCTCCTCCCCCTCCCCCCTACCCCCGGCCCAACATCCAATAGATATTATTCTTATATGGACACAGCACAGCTTTTGAAAAATGTTGGCTGTGCAGTAGTTTTGAAAAGTACATATTCAGCTATTATTTTTGAGTTTATAAAATTAAATGAATATATTCTTTTGTTGTTTTAATGATAACGGTTTAATAACTAGGCATACCCTGCCAATCCTAGAATTGGTTTGTGTACGTTTTTCTGATTGGAGGGAGAGGGGAGTTCTGAATAACATCAAAATGAAAACATTAATAGGCATTACGAATACTCTGCTTTGGAATTAACAATATTTTATAAAAAATAAATGTATGTCTATATCAAATCTTGTATTCATTAAAAATCAGTGGGTAATCATGGATTTAAAAGTGTCATAGCAGCTGCCTCAATAAATTTTTCTTCTTCATATTGAATGATCAAAATCATTTTAAAAAATCATTAAGTATAGCTTCATGTGGTCAAAATCCTTTCTGATTATTATAGATTAATTTTATTTAAAAAGAATAAAGAACATGATATGTGCTTTTAAAAGAAGATGCCCAGTGTTTTTCTTAATATGAAAACATTTAAAGATTTATAACATGATAATAATTTTCTGCAAAAATCTTGCATTTTGGGGGGGTTTGAGAGTTTTAGTCAACATTTCTCCTATTGGTATAAATATTTTAGCTCAATTTTTAAGTCCATTTAATAAAAAAGGAACCAAGCATTTGGCATTTATCGAGTAGGTTTCATATGGTTAGACATTTTGTGCACATTATGCCATTTAATACCACAGTTGGTTCATAGATGAGAGAAGCAAGGCTCCGAGGTGTTAATTAGATTTCTCAAAGTGGCAACGTCTGGATTTTGCCCAGGTCAATCTGACTCCAAAACCTCGTCTTTTACAACAAAACTGCCCTCCATGGTGATAATAGCTTACTATTGAAATGACATACACATTTGTATGTAAAAGTGATTCCGCAATTTAAAAATTATAATCAGAATAACAAATATTAATATACATGGTTTCAGGCATCAGCTCTCCGTTCTGCTTCTTCCTATTCTCAGTCAATCCCTTAAAAGAATATATTCACTTTGTAGATCTACCATTTGATCCAGCAATCCCATTTTACTGGGCATCTACCCAAAAGAACAAAAGACACTCTATAATAAAGACATCTGCACTCGAATGTTTATAGCAGCACAATTCACAATTGCAAAGATGTGGAAACAACCCAAGTGCCCATCAATACATGAGTGGATTAATAAAATGTGGTATATGTATACCATGGAGTTCCACTCAGCCACAAAAAATAATGGTGATCTAGCACCTCTTGTATTCTCCTGGATGGAGCTGGAACCCATTCTACTAAGTGAAGTATCCCAGGCATGGAAAGACAAGCACCACATGTACTCACCATCAAATTGATTTTAACTGATCAACACCTAAGTGCACATACAGTAATAACATTCATCGGGCGTGAGGCAGATCGGACGGGGGAGGAGGGGATGGGTTTATACACACATAATGGGTGTGGTGCAAACCGTCTGGGGGATGGACACACTTGAAGCTGAGTCAGGTGGGGCAAGGGCAATATACGTAACATTTGTACCCCCATAATATGCTGAAATTAAAAAGAAAAAAAAAGAATATATTCACTTTGCATAAATTAAACTATTAATATAATTTTTATTCTCGCTTGTAAAAAAATGACTTTTGCTTCCCTCTTTTTTCCTTCAGCTTTCTTTCATTCTCAATTTTCCAATTTTGGTCTTTATCAGTTACATTTTTACATTTGAAAACTGATACCATTTGCTTTTTGTTGTATAAACAAAATGAAATCTTCTGTCGTTATCTACTGATTGACTCTTAAGTGTTCAACATGATAAACGTTTAGAATTGTGTCACTATGTACATACTGTTCGTCGAAGATCCAGGGATCACTTTGATTGCATTTTCTTTTTCCTTTTTTTGTGTTGCTTTCCCTTTGACAACCCTGTAAATTTTCAAAATCAGCTGTACATTTTAGGCATCTGTTATCATTCAGTACATTTTTGTGTGAGGGTAACTGTTATATATAGATCTACTATTTACCACTTACTATTCGATTGTACATAAATTTATGTTTGCACTGTCACAAGTTTACATGCCTTAGTCCTGCAGTCCCCAACCCCCGGGCTGTGCCCAGTTCTGGTCTGTGGCCGGTCAGGCCACGCATCACAGCCTGAGCTCCCCCTACATCCCCATCCCCTCAATCCATGGAAAAATTGTCTTCCAGGAAACCAGTCCCTGATACAGCAAATTATGTCAATTAACAAATTTACAGGAGGCTGATTGACATCATTTGTTGCACCCCACTCAGACCTGAGCATAGTATTTTATACAAGAAAAAAAAGTGCCCCAGTACAACATCCTCATTTTAAAAACTGCTCCCTTTTTTCTTTATTTGTTATGTATCTTGGGGCCCAACACTGACATACCAGCTGAATATGCAGTTATGAACATAACAGTTGAAAACATTCTGCTCTCATGGAGTTTATCTACTAGTAGAAGTGATGTCAATATGCTGAAGATACCAGTCGGGCAATCGGAAACATACAAATGTCGTTTAAAGCCACAGGATGCAGGGGGAGGTCACACAGGGATTGCGTGTAGCTAGGAAGGGGAGTCTTGGGATTGAACCCAGGTGGCATCCAATAGTTAGAGGTCACAACGAGAATGAGAATCCAGCAAAGCAGCTTAAAAAGAGAAAAATATGTAAGGACGAGATCCAATGGAGGGTTGAGCTCTGCAAACTAAATAGAAAATGCATTTCAAGAAGAAAGGAACATTTCGAAAGCTTTGGACTGTATATCGATCATTAGATTTGGCAACGTGGAGGTCATCAGTGAACATAGTAAGAGCAGTTTTTGGTTGAATATTGGATGATTAAAGGCTGAAGCAGACTGAGAAAAAAATAGGAAACTCTTCTGTTTACAGCCACTTGGGAGTAGCAAGTATTACAGTAACCTCCTCGCACTAATGAATTTGGGACAAAATATACAAAACAATTATTTTCAGACTGAATAACAGGCAGTGTGCATCTGTGATCTATGAGGGTGAGGAAACCAGTGAGATCAGCACTCAAACAAACTACACTTTCCGTCTAAAGGCGTTTATCAGATCCTGGTGCAGAAAAGGTAATTCAGTCAGCTCATGACAGTTTTACTGAGCAGAGAAGACAGAGATCTGAGCTGAAAGTGGGGGAAGTGTGAGAAGGAAGGAATACATGGAACAAAGTACCAAGAAGAAAGAAAACATGCCAGTAATCTGCGTAGTGGTCCCCTTGACCTTGGCCGAATAATCATATGCAGGATGAGACTTTGCGAGGCTGTTGCCCTTATTCCTAACCAGAAATGACACTAGTTTAAATTCAGGTTGTGGCGCTGGGGCTGGAGAGAAGTGGACATCTTAAAGCAGTACTTAGAGGCATAATCAACAAGATTTGAGGACTGACTAAATGTAAAGTAAGCAAGACAGAGGAGTTGAGGGTTTGGTGTCTGGTACTGTCTTCCTTTGGGAAAATCTGCCTGCTTTAGTTCATTTTATAGAACCCTTATGTGATTATCCTATAAATTTCATCTAGAGTTTATAGTTGTTATCTGCAGGAGGGACGATTTAGTAAGAGCTTACTCTTCCATGTTGGTGGATCTCCTGGCCTTCTCTGTGTCCCCTTCTGTTATTAATGTTACGTTTGTTGCTGGTGCCAGCTGGCAAATCTCAGTTTAAACTCTTGCTAAGAAATTTATACTTGTTCTTTATCTTTTATCACTAATGATATTACTTCTCTTATTACTAAGATGATACACATAATAAGAAAAACAGCTTGTTTATTCAACAATAACTAACTGCCAAGCTCTATTAAAAATTGTACATGTTCTATTTCACCATAGCAATTCTGTGAGATAGAAAGAATCTACATTTTACAAATGAGAAACTTTAATTTGTCCCAATACACTTAGGTATTGAAGGACAAAGCAGAGGAAGAACCCTAGTAAAAATCCATTGTCTTTAAAACCACACTAAACTAAATGAAATAAAAGATAATAAAATCAAAAACTATATGTTCATGTTTTTTAACTTAGTGGTTTACTTTCTGTCTTTTTCTTTCCATTTAAAATATTGTACTTCTAGTGAAAGAGAAATAACAACAACCCTCCACTAAATTATCTATAACCTTCCAACCTCAGGTTTAGAAGCATGTTACGTGAATTAACAGATACTCGCTTGATGAATCTTCCTAGGCATTATTAGGCTTATCATAATGTTTTGAATATTTGCCTGAGATGCATACTGTCCACTTAAGCCATTCTGGCCTAATATTCATCAGCTTTCGTGGAACTTAAAGTTACTGTCTTAATTTGGGCCGCCATAACAAAGTAGCATACACTAGGTGGATTGTAAACAACAGAAATTTTATTTCCCACTGTTGTGGAAGCTGGGAACTCCAAGATCACGGAAATGGCAGATTCATCGTCTGGTGAAGACCTGCTTCTTGGTTCATAGACTGTTGTTTTCTGGCCACATCTTTACATGGCTGAAGGGGCCAGGGAGCTCTGTGGGGAGTCTTTTATAAAGTCATTCATGAGGGCTCTGTGCCAATGACCTGATCACCTACCAAAGATCCTGTCTCCTAGTAGCATCACAATGGAGATAAGGATTTCAACATATGAATTTTGAAGGACCACAAACATTCAGTCTGTGGAAGTTACTAACATCAACAACATTTTTCTGCATTTGGACAAACAGTACCTCATATCTACGTGTATTTTTGATCTTCCTTTTTTTTCCCTAGCAGTGTTGTCAAAGAGAACTTTCCATGATGACAGAAATGCTCTATATCTCCACTCTCCAGTATGGCAGCCATTAGCCACATGCACCTTTTAGCACTTGCAATGTGGCGAGTGTGATTACAGAATTAAATTCTTAATCTTATTTAATTTTAGTTAATTTAAGTTAAAATAGCCTATGTGCTTATTGGCTCTTATATGAACTTGCTACCATAGAGCACATTTGTTCTTCCTTTTCAAAAATGTATTAGCTAACTGTGTGGCATATTTCTCTAAAAATTTGCCTTGGTTTATTCAATTTATTGCATTATTTATGGGGTGACTACTGTGCATAAGATTTCGTGTTAAGCATGATTTTGATTTTCTTTCTCAGTCTTAGCATTTTCTTAAAAAAATTTTTTTTGATATATTTTGTTATATCTGAGAGTTCTTTTTCTCCAGACAAACATACATATGCACATACACACAAAGTAAAAATTCTTTTACCTTTACTATCACATGAAAAAGTAAAATAACGTGTCCTCTACATGTACGGTCACGTAGTTGTTTTCCTCTCATCAGTCTTACCAAGTAAGTTCGTATTATAAGCCCATTTTTTTCTCTCTGAAAATTCCTTTAATGAACTATTAGTTGTGCTACAATTCTAAAAGATTCCGACCACAGGAATTTTCATGGAAAATTATTTTTAAGCCTGTCCAGGTACTCTCCTCTTAATCTCTGCTTATTTTCTAAGTGCTGGTTTTTAGCTCTGATTTAATTAAGTATTATTTCCCTCTTTTATAGAAATCGTAAGTGTCCTTAAAAATAAGTTCTTACAATAAATTTTTATGCTTAATTTTTAACTATGGATGTGACTGCACAAACTGATGATTTTCACTTCATATCCATGAAAGTTTTAATGTATCTCATGATATTTTGATTTTGGTCATTTCAGGATCACCAAACAATTTTGAGAGCATGGGCTGTGAAAGATTTTGCTCCAAATTGCCCTTTGTATGTCCAGATACTAAAGCCTGAAAATAAATTCCATATTAAATTTGCTGGTAAGTTTTTATCTTGAATGAGATCCATTGAATTTCCTCAAATTTCTATTGCAATTTAAGAGTTCTGTTTCTGAAGTTAGTGGAAACTTACTATATTCAGGATTCTATAGAACAAAAAAGGATTTCTCTTATATCATTTACTTATTAAAGAGGATTTCTTCATATATGAAGAACTATGTCACAAGATGATACTTTAGGACGAATCTTTACTTTTTTATATAACTTGGTGATTTTAGCAGCTAAACTTTTACTAGATACCTTAATAAGCCTAAAGAGATTAGCAGTGGTAGATGTGTGCTTAATATAGACACAGATTTCAAGTGCTGTATCTGTTCATTTATACCTAGGTTTACATATAGATAATACTTCACTATAGATTGTTTAATACATATATAAACTTATCATACAATAGGGTAACATATTAAAATGTATTCAGGTATATTTAAATAGATTTAGTTTCGGGGGTAGACTTTGAAAAGAATTCAAGAAAAAGTTATATATGAGGGTTTTTTTTTTTTGGAGACACTGCTTTTAAAATAATTGATCACATAAGATTATGCTTTGAACTGTTAGGAAATTGTGCAGTAAAATGATACTTGATTTTTTTCTTTAAGGCTTCTGTGGGAGAAAGGAACTAATTTTGATTTAGGCAGTAATTTGTGAACATGTTTATTTCCCCAAACATAATGACCTTGTTGTGTTTTATATTATATTCTATCTTAATAGTCTAAATATTCAAGTCATTGCAATGTAATTCAGTTTAGCAATATGTGAGCAAAACATATTTTCTTCAGAAATATCTTAAAATGCTTACCTATTAGTGTATAATATTGAAATAAAAAATTATAAACTCTAAGAATTCTAAAGTAATGATAAGAAAACCATGAAATAGTTGCTGTCCAATTTTCTCTGACTTATATCTTCTAGCATGCCTACAAATGATGTCATCAATTTTTTTTCTAAAGATGTATAGCAAACAACTTAAAGTAATGGCTTCCAACCCTGGCTGCATATTAGTATGTCTTTGGAAGAATTTTTAAAGAACTGATCACAGAGATTCTGATTTATATAGTCTGAGATGGTGCCAGGGTTTCTCTAAACCTATTTCCTAAACTAAAAATTAAAAATAACAGTACCTCTTTTGTAGCAGACTTTGTGAAATTAAATGGAAAAATATATGGAAAATGCTTCATCTATAATTAGCCTTCATTAAATTCCAATTGTTTATCCGCAAAACCTTTATATCTAAGCTGTCTTATTTTTATTTTTGGCATAAGGAACATTTTTGAAAAATTTTCATTGCACCTGATAATGACTTGCTATCACAAAATTTTTGAATGGCAGGAATGACATGAGCACTAGGCAAAGTCCTAAAAACATGACTTGAGATTTGAGTGCCGCCACTGAAGACTTAGGCAGACAGATTAGTATTTTGAGCCCTATTTTCCTCTGCTATTAAAAGGCCATAATATATCTGATGTCCTTGTTCCATTAGGGTTAGCAGTAAGGATTAAATAAATAATGTCTGGAAAATATTAGGTGTTCAGTAAATGAGTATTTTATCTGGATTTTAAAACAAACCATAGTTTAGGAAGACAATTTGTAATTTTGAGTGTGTCACAACTAAAATTCAGAACAGACTTCCATTCTTTCTCCTTTGTTTAGCAAGCCATTGATATGCTGCCTCTAAAAAGATCAAACTCAACTGAAATAATCTACTTCTACAAACAAAAGATTATAAACTGTATGCATTAATCCTTTCTCAAATTCTTACTTTCCTATTATTTTGATAAACCCATCAAAATGGATGGATTATTTACAAATTCTATCCCAATAATTTATTTCAATATTTCTCATTTCGAACTCTTCTGAAATTCCTTTTAATGGTGTCTGCATTCTTTTATGGCTGAGATTACAACATTTCAAAGGAACTCTCTTTTTATATTATGTAAAGATGAAAAGCACCTTAGTTTCACTAAAATGTCATAAAAAGAGTTTGAAGTGGTATATGAGGCTCTCAAACCAATATAATATATTTTATATCTTAGCATAAGGTCACAAAGATTATGGACTTTACCTTTCAAAAGGCAGTGTATCAAACAAGCTGTCACTTACTTTGTGTAGTAGATTGTTAAAATAATGTTCCCCAAGGAACCATGCTCCCTGTATGTGTCCTATTGAGATGTGACCTGCAGCTTTTTTTCTTGAAGAAGTGAGATCTATTTCACCGCCGTTGAATATGGGCTTGCCTTGTGACTTGCTTTGACCAATAGAATGTAGCAAAAACTACATCATATAACTTCAGAAGCTAAGCCTTAAAAGCCCATGCAGATTTTGCTTTCCCCTTATTGGAACACTGCTGAGAGACTACAGGTTTAGCCTCTGTAAGGATGAAAAATAACATGGAAAGTGGGGCATATCCATCTGAGCACCTCATCTGTCCATCTCCCAACTTACTTGGCAGCCAACCTAAGAAATCATGCTGACCCCCAGAATTTTGAGAAATAAAATGGTGGTTGTTTTAAGTTACTAAGTTTTGGGGGTATTTGTTATGTAGTAATAGGTAACTATTAATAATTTTGTTTGTGATAAAATAATTGCTTTAATTTTAAATCATATAAACTTGATAATAATATTCTTTATATTCTTATCTGAGTATTTTCATGAGTATTAAATAAGCAGGTTCAAATTTTCATAAGATATAGAATAGACATTTTTATTTCCATTTATTTAAATAGTCCCTTCAATTTACCCTAAATTGTGGAAATCCTACCATGATTATAATTTATGAATTTTCAAAAGTAAATCCATTACTAAAAGATACATGAAAGAGAGAAACTTTAATATATAATTTATAAATGTATGAGATACTAGGAAGTAAAAACACTATAGCAGCCTAGCAACTATTACATTATGCACATCTACCATTCATATCTTTCGTGGATCTCTCTCTCTTGAACAGAGTGACTGTAGGCATTTATTAAAGTAAGTTATTGAAGTATTATTCATTATTTGAATGAATCATATTTTTACACATTTAATTATAATTAAGTTAGTCTTATGTACACTTATGTTATTGCAGCAATAAAAAAAGTTATGCTTTTATTCATATCACCAAGAAAAGAAGGTAAAAATAATGAGCCTAGAGAAAGAAAGAATAAAATGCTCAATAGAGTAATAGTTTCAGTAAAATATTTCTGAATATAAATTCAACTTTACCACAAATTATAGTGAGAGTCAAGTAACAGAACTATAATTCACAGATGATTTGATTATTTGTATCACCACAAATTTCCAAAGAAGAAAAGAAACTCAAATGTTGCTCATAGAGAAACAAAGTTTACTTTCAGCAATTTGTCCTTTTTATAATAAATTAGTCAAAGTAATTGCAAATTCTGGAATGAGAAATTCCTTGGTGAAATATTTGTTCATCTGTATATTAACTGCATGACCTCAGGCTTTTTCATGTCTCTAAGTTTGAGTTTTTCATTTTGCAAAATGGAGATGATAAAAGAAACTACCCCATAGGGTTGTTATGATAAAAAAAAACATAGAAGAAAAACAGCCACCAATAAATGACACCTATTAAAGTGATTGTTTTCATTCATATCAATAGTGCCTATTTCTAATTTTCATAACAAATTCGTATTATACTAGTTTCCAGGAAAAGTGACTGGGCTTTCCCATAATGTTTTACAAACAGCTTATTACAAAAATTCAGAAGGCACATAATTCTGAACTTACACACATTTTCTCAGAGAATAGAAAATGAAACCTCTGTTCCCAGCTCCTTTTATGGGACTAACATAACCTCCATACAAAACTCATTAAGGATCATTTTACAAATGACATTTAGACACTAATTTAATTGGTTAACATGGTTGAAAAATTATCTAAAATTTATTAGCAAAACCAAATAATGTATTTTAAAAAGAATATATAATCACTAATTTGAAATTATTCCAGAAAGAGATTATCATGTTAAAGGAGAATAATGATATTATTTCAAGGGATGCAGAAAAAGTATTTGAGAGATAATTTAATATCCATTCACAGTTAAAAAAAAAAAAAAAGAAAACTTTTGAAAATCGTAGGACCAAAGAATTCCTTAACCTAAGGCAAGTTATCTGTAAAATGACCTAGAGAAAATAAATATTTAATGATCACATATTGAAAGGCTGTTCTTAAGATTAGGTACAAACGTGGGTGTCCTTTCAGTATTTTTCTGGAAATCCTAAGAATTAAAGCTGGAAAAACTAAATGAAGTGAATAGCATTGAAAAGCAAGAAATAAACTTGCCATTGTCTATGTATCATCAGATTCTCTACAAGGAAAATTCAAAAAATATTTCTTTTCTCCCTAAATAACTTATCCTTGGAGGATCTCATCCATTTATATGATTTCTAAAATTAAATCTCTTCTTCGGTATCCACTATGAGCTCCAATTTTGTATCTCCAACTGCATAGTCAATATCTCCTATTAAATTTCTAACTGCTATCTCAAAAGTAAGATGTCTAAAACTAGTATTTTTTCTGATCTAAACCTTGTTTCTCCCTCATTCTTCCAAGCACTATCTACTTAGAACTAAAAGAAAAGCTGTGAGTCCTTCTTTCATCCTCTGCATCCAGTGCATGATCGTGTCCTGTTGGTTACACTCAGCCTTGTACACGGCCACAGTGCAGCCCAAGGCCATGCCATGATCCTCCCTCACTTAGGCTATTTCAATAAAGTCCATTTCCATGTTTTCCTGGGTGTTCACAAGCTGTGTCTATAAGCTCACTTCTGCTCTTCATCCCCCCCAGCACATTCGCAATAGTAACTGTCCTTCGCGTGTCACAGGTGGTGGCCACAGCTTCATACCTCCATCTCAGCCTAAACTCACTAGTTTTCTTTTTCTAGATCACAAATGGCAGCATTCTTTTACAATATTATTTTTAAAGGATTCTTTCTTGTGGATTATTTTTGGCCTATTTTCATAGTTCAAAAGCCAAATGGTAATGGAGTTTTGGTTATGTTAAGTCTTTTTTCCAGTGAGAGACATTTTTACCAATGTATTATTTTTGTCAGAAGTGGCAATTGGTACTGAAATACATGACTGAGGTAATGGCAGTGTGTTCTCCAGCTATGACTAATACAAACGTGTTTTTATAACATCTTATATTTTTTGTCAAACTCTTGTGGCACTAACAATTCTAGTAAAGCCTCTCCAAGGTTGAATATCTGATCTGAAGTCACCTGCAAAAAAATTATGCCTCCATGTTGTTGATCCCTTCATAAATTGTTTCCCCGTCGTTGCAAAACCATGATGAAAAAGGCACAGCATTATGGTAGTTCAGTTTTCAGACATGTTTTTGTAGCACAAAATTTAATCAGTTTATAATCAAGCCCATATTTCCTTTTCCACTCTACATTCCAAAAATCATTAAACACACATGCACATACATCACACCCCGCAAAACAAGCAAACAAGAAAAAATACCTACTTTAATAGGAAAAGAACTCCATTATCGAAAAGCCTCGAATGAACTTTAAAGATAAACTCTGCTCTCCAATTGATCAATTTCAGCTACAAGAAGTCTGCTGTCTGTCTCCTAGTCAGATGAGGTTACTCAGAAAATCAGTGGGAGGTGAATTCTTGTAATAGAAATCAATTAATAGCTAACTTTAGGTTGACATTCTATCCCACTGCCCACTATAAAGTCTTACGTCATCTGTGAATATTCAGTTCTCTCTGCTTCCTCATCTAGTTTTCTTTCACCTGTTGGGTCCCCTGAACATTTCCCACTTCATTTTAACAGATATAAGAAACATAAAAATTAAATTGACAAATTTTCACCTACAAGTAGGAGCAAAGAATATAAAATCAATTAGTAAATGGAATTGTGAATTATCTATGAATTTTGTTTTCCATACTTGGATTATGGTATTTCATATGTAACAGAATTTGATTATAGTTCATGCATGAAAGGAAGAACTATACATATCTCAATACTAGAGTGTTGACTGAATGAAATACTTTCTACTTCACTATTAAAACATGTCTAAAAGAATGAATCATTATACTAGAACAGTAAGAATTAGTTCTTCCAGCAATTAAAATAAACATTTTCATTATAATGAGTTAAAACTGTAAGAAAATGTATATTAGCAATATCATTGATGATATTGTAGAAACATATATCTTTGTTATAGTAGATAGTATGGCTGTCATTATAAAAGCAATATTGTTTAAAATACACACACACACATCTTAGAGAAATGATTTGACCAAAAAATTAAGGTTTTGTCTCAGCTTAGTCACCATCTATTTTTCACTAAATCACCAGACATTCCAGTGCCTCACTTCTTCCTACCCAAGAGAGAGAGTGGGAAAATATTTCCAAGCAATATAAATATTGGAAATCATCTTGGCTGTTTCTAAATAACATATGGATGTGCAGGCTTGACTTTCACCAAATGGTGAACTGTGAGTTTTTCATGTTGAATGATTTCTCATTTCCCATTTAACACCCACATAGTCATCATTTTAAACCTCATTCTTACAACCTACTTAAGAACATAATGCTTTTAATTCCTTTATTTTCAAAATATAAAATACTAAAACTTAGAACATTTTTAATTTTTTGGATGAAAATCTTATCTCTTTGATTTTTATATTATTGTGAAGATCACCAGAAACTACTTAACATGAGGCCATATTCAAAACCAGCACTATCTGCGGAGTCTTTAAATTTTTTTGTCTTTCCTCACTGTTGTTTACTTTGGAAAAAATTAAACTTACATACTCTAAAACAATTGTACTATGAAAACCTGTTTCTTCTACATTCAACAATTACTAACATTTAGCCACATTTGCTTAATCTTCTCTTTGTACACACACACGTTTTTACATGCCACGCTTCTCCTACGAGTAAGGCAATTCTGCTATGTACCCACAATGCCACGTTTAGTCCTAAGAGAGTTAACAATAATTCCATGAATCGAATTCACATTCAAATGTTACTGATTGTTCCCTAAATGTTTCTTAAATCTGTATTTTTAAATTCAGTATTAAATCAAAATTTTATTTTTACTGCATTTAATTTTTCCTTTTTTTAAGAAAATTATTGAAATAGCTTTATATTTACAGAAGCATAGTATAGACAGTACAAAGAGTTCTCATATGCCCTTCATGTCTCATAGCTTCCCCTACTATTAATGTCTTTAAATAAACATGGCCCATTTTATCAAAATGAGAAATTAACATTGTTATAGATTATTATTTTTTAAAGCATAATAGAATGTCAAGCAAGATTATTTTTTAAGTAACATATTTTCTTGGATTTTGCTTCTCCTAACAAAATGTTCATAACACCTTTGCAGCATTTAAAATTTTAATATGTGAGTCTATTAAATGGCCAAACCATCTTGTCTGTTTATTCTCTTTGACACCTGATTAAATTGGCAATGAATATTAAGTATTTTAAGCCATTTTCTTGTAGGCAGCTTACAACTTAATTAACTCAAAGAATCCTTTTGTTTTTATCCATTAATTTTCTTATAGTTATATATTTCTAAAACACGCAATTTCATTGTCTCAAAAACCAGACTAGAATATTTTTTCCTCTGTCTTTGGAAAATGCCAGGTATAATCTATTGTATCCTAGACCTATGATTTTTAGTCTGTAAAGTAGTTGCTTGATATAAATATTTTATGAAAAAGACCAGATATGTCCTCCTCTTTTGCTTTTATTTCCTTATTCATAATATTTTCTTGAGTCCTACCGTGAGCAATTTGTTGTTCTGGGTGCTAGGGATGTAACGATGAACAAGACGGACTAGCTGTCAAGTCCAATGGCAGCTTTTCTCATTTTCTTTACCACATACCCTTTAAAAACGAGTGAGACAATGAGCTTCTACATGCTTCCCAAGAGCGCCACTGCAGCTAAGCCTGTTCTTTCTAACAGAGCTTCGTTGTAAACTCACGATCCCCCTTTCCTGCCCCTGCCATCCGCCATGTGTATCACACTTGTGGTTGGAGTTACACTCTCGTCTCACTGAATATTGCTTGATGAATTTAGTCAACCTGAGAGACTACCATAGATACTTAAGGTTTTCATGGTTTAATACAATTTCCCTTTCCCAGAAGAAATTGCTTTTGCTTTGAAAAGATTTTCTTAAAGTAAAATTTTTAACCACAAAAAAATCAGTTACTAATAGTAGGAAGGCTAGAAGGTAGAGATGACATTTATTATAATGGGATATTAACTATATTATTACCTCAAATCATCCGGCATAGGAAAATCATGTTGTACACACATGCACACGCATACAAATAAATGTGTATGTGTCTGTCTGTGTACATGTCATTGTGAATTAGATTTTACTAAGATTTTGTTGGAGAAGTCATGAGAGACTAATGAAAGTATTAGATAAAGACATAAAATTTTAACTAGATAACAAAGTAAATCTAGGAGACATGATGAGTGTAGTAGAGACGACAAAAAGAACCTCATAGGAGTGATTATTTAGAAAGCTATTATAGTTGTTCAGGCGAGAAATACTGAGAGAGAAAATCAGAGCTGTGATAATGGTAATAAGGAGTGAGAACAGATTCATGAAACATTTCGTATAATTTCTGTAGACTTAATAATCAATGGCATGAACCAAAGAATGAGAAATCATTTCATCTTTGCAGCTCTCATCGTTTTTGCATATCCTCACATTTAATATGAATTCTGTTATAGCAGTTAACTAATTGGTTTATAGTTGCTTAGATGTCTAACACTAGAATGTAGTTTCTTAAGTGCTTTATATCTGCAGTGATAGCACAATGCTTAGCTCATAGCATTTTATTACTATACTATACAGAGTATAAGATTAAAAAAACTTAAAAGATCCAGTAAGAATGTTAAAACAGGTATACTGTAATTTAATAAAATAAAAATATGCCAACATGTATGAAATAGTTTGCAAATATACAAGTAATATTCCATCATGTGTGGTAACAAAGAATTCTGAAGAACCCAGAAATCTAATAAGACTCCCTGTAATTTTTTCTGAGTATTAAGTCACACATGCACAAAATGAAACTCCGAAGCCAAGATAAAAGCAACCAAGAAAGCATAGGCAGAACAATTCCCAGAGCCCACATAGGGTAGGAAGACTTTCATACTCTGACCAGACATAGTGGAGAGACCTTGGTGATCAGTAGAGCATTTGAAATCTTATAAGAAGATGGTTTGCTAGTAAGGTTGAACTATCCCTGGCATGAAAGCTACTCTAAAAATAATAGATTAGTATGAGTTTTCTCTTGATACATAACAAATTACCACTAACTTTTCAGTTTGCAGCAACATAAATTTATTGTCTCTCAGTTTCTACGGGTCAGGATTTTAGGAATGTGTTATCTGGGTCCCCTGGTCAAGGTGTCACCAGTCTGCAAGGAATATATGTAGTGGGTCCATAATCTCATTTGAGGCTTGTCATCTTCCAAGTTCACTGGTTGTTGGCGGGTTTTCGTTCCTTGCAGATGTAGAACTGAGGCCCCTGCTCCTAGAAGCTGCCCTCCCTTCTCTGCCACACGGCCTCCTCTGCAACCTGGCGGCATCCTTCTTAAGGCCAACAGCAGGAAGGCATCTGCTGCAGCTTAGAATCTCTCCCTTCTGGAAGGGCCAGTTCCTCTTTTAAGCTCAAGGCCCACCCACGATAATCTTCCTTTCTGAAAACAAAGTCAACTGACTCCCCTTTGGTACGTGTAACTTAATCACAGGCGTGCACTGCAATCATAGTCACATGCACCGCCCACACTCAGAGGGGTTATACATGGTATGTACACCAGGAGCGAAGAATCCTGGAGGCCATTTCAGAATTCTGCCACCAACAGTGCCCTGTAAAGCTTAAAACATGGGGCTTCAAAGTATCAAAATGATCCTATGAAAATGAAGAAATTTTTAAAGAAAGAAAACAAAATTTAAACATTGTAAAAGTAACATTCACATTGGCCAGTATCAAATCAAATTACCAGACAAGTCAATAAACGAGACATTCTAACTGAGAGTGATTAAGGTATTAGAGAAAGAAAACCTGCCTTGCATGAATTTACTTGTAGAAAATAAAGAAACAGGAAACACGTTTTTCCTGATTTTGTGAGGCCAGCATTATTTGATTAGGCCAAAGCCAAACAAAGACATCATGAGAGAAGAAAATTACAGACGAATACTTTTTATGAACACCCATGCAAGAATCTTCAACAAATCAATAGTAAATCAAATTCATTAATATATAGAAAGAACATATTGTGATAACGTGGAGTTCATCCCAGGCCTACACGGTCATATAACATATAAAAATTAGGTCAATTTACCATATTAATACATTAAAGGGGAAAATAAGCCATATGATCACATAAACAGATGCAGTAAGAGCATGTGAAAAAATTAATATGCATTCTTAAAAACTTGCACACACTGGAAATAGAAGAAAGCTAACATCATATTTTTATTATGTGTGTTGCTTACAGGCTGAATATTTAATTCCAATATTGAGAGCAAGTCAAAGACGTCTGCTCTTCCTACTTCTATTTACCATTATACCAAAGGTCCTAACCTATGTAATAATGCAAAATAAATAAAGGAAGAAAGAAAACACACATGTTGAAAAGGAAATAGTAAAACTGTCTCTATTTATGGACTTGCAGACTAAGTGACCTTTCTATAAAAATCATAATGAATCTATAATTAAGGAGATTAAGAGATCATAAAGCTAGTAGAGCCAATGAATCAATTAGAAAGATCAAAAAGATCTTCTTTACACAAACATAAATTTTATTTTTCTATACTTGCAATGTGAATTGTGAAGTTAAATATAACCTTTATAATTACATCAAAAATATGAAATATTTAGGGGAAAATTTAATAAAATATGTGCAAGTCTTATAAAATGAAGCTATAAACATTGCTGAGAGAAGTTTTTAAAGGACCTACATGAACTGAGAGAAATATACCATTTTCATAGGTTGGAAGACTCAGTAGTTTTAGCGGTTTAATTCTACTCAAAGTATTCTATAGATTCTATAAAAATGTCAATTAAAATCTTAGTGGGCTATTTGAAAAATTAATCTGATTTTAAAATTGATATAAAAAATAAAGAAGTTATAATAGACATAACAACTATGAAACAGAGAATCCATGTCAGAAAATCTGTAGTGTCTGGTTTAAGGCTTTACTGTAATGCTAAAATATTCAAAACAACATAGAATTATCAGCTTGACATACAAATAGATTAATGGAACAGAATACAGTCCAGAAGTGGATCAACTTACATATTTTCAATGGATTTTCAACAAAGGCGCCAAGTTAATTAACTTCAGGAGGTGTGAGTCTTCAACAGATAGCTCTGGATCAACTTCATAGTCTTTTGGAGAAAAAAAAAAAATATACCTTGAGTCTTACGTCACATTCTTGCAATCTTGGGTAGCAAATATTTCTTAGCTGGAGCACAAAAAAACACAAGCCATAAAAGAAGAAAAAAGGTAAATTTGGTTTCATCAAAATTGTACCTTCCACTCTTCACAAGACATTATTCAAAAAAAGGAAAGCCCTAGACTAGGAGGAAAATATTCACAATGAATGTATCTGAGTAAAATTCGTTTCCAGATATATATAAAGAACTCCTGCAATTCAACATTGAATCCAAACAAACCAATAAAAGTGGGTGGACACTTCACACAGGAACCGATACACAACTGACCACTAAGCACATGAAAAGACACTCAATACCACTAATCATCCATGAGCTGACAATCGCAAAGCAATACCATTTCACACACAGAATGGCGAGGATGGGCCCTCAGTGTGATGTGACTGGAGCTCTAATGCCGTCCTGAAACTTCTGTTCTCGTGGGGAAGATGGTGTTGAGCAAGGAAGCGCTTGGGTGACGGTTGAAGAAAAAAATTGCAAGCGTCAGGGAAAGCTTACGACAGGGAAACCATACAGATGTGATAGATGGGTTTCGGGGCGGAACATGTAAGGTAGAAGCAGACACAGGAATGGGTTAATTCCCTTTAGCATGTGAGTTATTCCGGAGTGTGAACACAAGAAGAAACCGAGGTGGAAAATAGTGCAGCGAGTTGACAGCAACTGAAAAAAGCATAATGTGGCTGTGGCAAAATAAAAGATAGTAGGAACCGAGGTTGGAAAACAAGGCAGGGCTGAGATTATGAAAAACTTTATAATTCATTTTAAGGATTTTGGACCTTTATCTTATGGATAAGAGAAGGTGCTGAAGAGTTTTCCAGCAGAATATCGTATTAAAATATGTGTTCTTAGAATGTCACTCTGGAGGTCATGTTTGGAATTGCTTGACGGCGAGAGTAGATGTGAGTGTGTTTTTTTGTAGAAGGTAGTAAAAGAATGCAAATGCAGAAATCCAAAGAGGAGGAGACTTCAGCTAATATGTATTTACACAGTTACTTGAATGTTTCACGAAGAAATAATATGAGCCGCACATGAAATTAAAAATAAAATACATCCAGTACAATTTTATTTATTGTAGGAATAAATGTAGAAAGAAGCAAAATATCTAGATGAGAGTGGATACATGAAATGGGGTATGTAGATAGAATTTAGTATTATCCAACTATAAATCATTATTGGAAATTATATTAAAATGAAGGATAATATAAATGAAATATGCAGGATATGAAATTCCTTAAAATGGCATAATTTTATTAATAATATTCCTGTATATAAAGTTGTAGTTCCAATTTTATAAAGAAATATGCACTATCAGGTAGATGGTGGGTCTATTGATTATGATTATTTTTAATTTATTTATAGATTTTTGCATTTTCACATTTTTCTCACAAGATCCAAATTATCAATTATAATTAATGCCATGATAAAATTTGTGAATAGTTATATCTAAGCAATGAACATGTTGTTTAACTACAACTTAGGGTTATGTTAGTGTAGACTATAATAATTTGCTTATGTGAACTGAAATATCATTTCTGTTAGTAAAAGATGATTTACATAAATTTATGAATATGTGAAATTGGCATATTGCTACATTTTATAACCCATGATCAAATCTCATTTAATATTTTTATATAGCCACTTTCATTTGTGCCAAGTTCTCATGTAGGACATCCAGCTACTCTCTATAATAAATCGTAAGGACTAAAATTGATGAATCTGATAATAGCTACTTGTTTTTGAGAATGTTAACTCAAAATCAAATAAAGCATGAAAATTAAGGCAATTTAAAAAGTGGTATCTATTTTTAATCACCAAGGAGAATGTGATTAGTGGAATTTCTAGGATAATGATGTGTGTACTTTAATTGTTTTTAATACACAATGCCAATTTGCTTTCCAGAAATGCATAACTTACCCTTGTACAAGTGGACAAGGGCATTAACTTTTACCCCTTGACTGAATGAAAAATAACAGGTGAACAATAATATTATTATTATTATAGTAATAGTAGTAGTCAACATTTATATAGTATTTACTATGTGCATGGACTATTGTTCTAAAGCACTTTTTATAGGTTAACTCAGTTCTCATCACAACCTCATGAGGTAGTATATTAGTTATCTATAGCTGCGTAATGACTCCAAAACTGTGGTATAAACAACAATGAACATTTATTATCTCACAGTTTCTGTGGGTCAGGAAACAGAGTTGTATGTTTTTGTGTATCTGTTATTTATATAATTTGTGTGTGCATTTATGTATGAAATACACCCCTGTTCACCACCCCAGATCATTCCGGTCTCATTTACAGTATACAGCCCATACAATATCCAAATTCAACATTCTATTTTCTTACTCAATCGTCCAGTACTATTGAAACACTCCCCTTCTACTTCAAGACTTCTAATGCAATGCTATGCAAAATGTGGTCCAAAGACCAGTTTTATTCCCCAGAATTTTACCAGGCTACAACATAATAAATACAGCAATTGGAAGTAAGTATTTGGCAATTTTGATAGTAGTTTGACATTGCCGTGACATTCAAGTGCATAATTGTCTCTTTGGAAACATATAGGCTGGTTTGAGTTACATCAGAATTACAGGTGAATCACAGATGGTATGAACTATATACCAGTCACGCACAGCAGAAGTGCATGTGTCTGCAGTGGGCTAATTAAAAAGAAGAGAAAAGAGGAAACTGGTCCTTCTTCATCACAAAGAGCTTGAGAAACATCCCTCTAATGCGTCATCAGCCTAGATCCCCTGTGCCTCAGCTCCCTTCTGTTTTTCCCTCTTTAAACAACCTGAACTCTGTAGTCTGCCATTTCATTCATCCAACCTCATATCAGTATACTGGTCTTCTTCGTTTTTATTTTTTTTCCATAGCTCCCGATTGAAAATAAACAAACACAAACAAATAAAATTCCATATAGATGGATCCTCATTTCCTGCTCCCTGACCGAGCACTGCTCCTAGTCCTGTTTCCATAGACTCCTGTTCTGGCAGCTCGCTGAGGCCCTTAATATTGTGGAATTTTTTTTTTCTTATCTAATCGTTCTCTTACTCTTGCAGTTAGTATTTCAAATTTATCTCATTTTCTAATTCTCAGAGATATGGAAAGTTAATACATGAAAATTTTCTCAAATTTTGCAACATATTTTCCAAATGTTATTTTATTTCACTTACCACTTCCTGCTTTTTTCCTATTGTAAGTGGAGGATCCCGTTGCCTCATACCCTGTCAGCAGCCTCCTAGTTTTTTTTTCCTCCTTATTCTCAAATCACTTTCTTTGTTAATATATTTCCATAAACACGTAAATGTCTTCCTACTTTTCCAATTTTATTTTTAAGAAAATTACCTCTGTAGACTTTCTTTACTTCTCAACTAATTTTTTCTTGATTATCCTTAAAACCTTAGTTTAAACATCATTTCCTTAGTGATTCTTTTCTTGACTGCCCCAGAGCAGGCAAGGTGTACTCTTATATCATCTTAGAGCACCTGCATTTATTTCTTTTTTAATATTTATTACAGTATTTATTTCCTACTAATAAATCACCTAGAGCTGTTTCAAAATCTCTTTGAATCAGTCACTCACAGTACTTTAATCCAGTCACAATTTTGTTTTTTTGTGATTGAAAAGGAATGAAATTGATTTCAAGGGCAAACTTGGCTACATCACCCCCAACCTTCTCTGTTACGTGATGGGTGTTTGGGGAACCTGGGTGTATTTTCTCAGTTGTCAGCTCAATTCAATGACTGCTCCAGACATCTATTCATCCGATAGCAAGTGGTAATTATTACAGAGGCTTCAGCAGAGGGAGAAACTGCTAGACTATGTTACCTACTTTAACTGCTGGTTAATCAATTTTAGAGTTGTATAGCTTTTGTAGAGTTCTTGGTTGGCAGTTTGAATTTAAATAAATAATGGATTTAGGCAGATACTTTACCTCGCTGAACATATGATTATTTATATAAAAAATGTTGAACATGACATATACATCATAGAGAGCTTTTGTAAGGTTTAATAATATATATGCATCATTTAGCATACAAGCTGAAATATTATTTGGTATTATTATATTACTAATGAGAAGCTTCAATAACCATATTTTATATTATTACAAGCTAAAAAGGAAAGAATACTTTTGGTTGGAATCTAAAGAAATTGAAGTTATGAGGACAATAATTTTTCAAAAAATATTGACTGGTATGTTTTTCTGAGAATTATAAAAGGGAGTTTTATGAAATTAAAACTGTTTTGCTCTGGGATGCAGGAAATTTGACTCGCCTTTTGAGCATTTAATTAGTCTGATTCATTAAAAAACATTATAGCATTAAAATAAGTATTGAAGCAATTAGAAAAACACAAACATGCTTTTTACACACAGTGTTATTGATGCAAAATACATCTGTTATACAGAATATTGCAAATTTCAAACTGGTTTGGATTCTACATATTTAATAAGTGTTCTTATATTTAGATCTTGTGAAACTAAATGACTTTTAAAGGTTTACTCAAATCTATTCTTAGCCATGTAGTGTTTGAATGCCTCACAGTCTTTGAATTGGCAAAATCTCTGACGAGTGCACAAGCACACACACACACACAAATTGCTTATTTTATTGATTAAAATAACAGGATCAAAATAAAACTCAATTGATTGCTAGATATTGTTCATTTTCATATAAGAAGAGACAATGTTTGTAGCAATGAACCCCACTTGTGCTTATAAAAATAACCTAATAAGCAAAGGATATGCAAAAGATTTTATAATGCAGTTTGATCAGTTGGTCTATGTAATAAACTTTTCCACATAAAATAAAAATGAACAACGTTTAATTTTTTTTAATTGACCCTGGTTTGTGTTTCTATTTAAAAGCTCTTTTCCAAAGCATATTTGATTTCTGTAAATCAAAACCCAGGACTAGATTGGTTTAGTGCATTTTCCACTGTTTACTGCTTTCCAAAGAGCTGTTACCTAGCAACTGCATGGAAGAAGCTTCTAGTACTTTAAATCATACAAGAGCTCAGAAAATCCTGTGATGCAGACTTTTAAAAAAATCTCTGACTTGGTAAAAAAATAATTATCAATTTTATTTTTTAGAGTAAAAGGGACTTGAAAATAGCTTTGATTCATATCTATCAACAAATTAGTATCTTAATTGTAATTGTTTATTTTAAAAGCTTTTAAATTGAAAATGATAAAGATAACAACAACAAAGAAACCAAGACTCTCACATAACACTACTATTTTAGAAGTTATATCCTTGTAGAACTCTTTGCCAACCTATTAACAGTTTGATGCTCATCCTTACGTACTATTTTCTGTGTTACTCAGACATGCATACTGGTATACACGTGAGCATTCGTGCAGAATTTAGCATCTTTACAAAAATTATATAACAGTAGAATTATTTTTTTTGCCAAGTATATTTTTAAAGTATATTATTGGCATTGTTTCAAGATAGTTTACTGAAATCTACGTTTTTATTTCTAATAATGCTTGATTGTGATGATACATAATACTTGTTTAGAATTCTGATTAGCATTTCATAATATACTCATTGTGGACTTTTTCCCTCAGAAAACTCTATGAGGTGTATTCTATTGTTATTCACATCTTAGAGATAAGGCCAGGGGTTCAGAGGGATCAAGAAACTCGCATGTGGCTCGGCACCCTCAGTGGTGACGCGCTTGACCTCCTGTGCTCTTGTGCTTTATCCATGAGCAAGAGAGGGGAACGAATTAAATCAAAACAAATAGAAACTTCCAACAGATGAGAAGAAAATACAAGATAAAATGCATATTATTTTGAAATAGGAAATACTGTCTTCAACAAGGGAGGGAAGTTAGAAGCCCTAAGGAAAACAATGGACAGATCTGATATTTGATAAGGAGTTATCTTTGTTTGCATAACCAACCTGGGCTTTTGTGACATATATTCTCACCAGCAAAAGGAAAGAGTTTAGGGAAAGTTGTTTTGTGTATAAAAAACAATTGGAAAGTTGCACATTTCTGCACATATCCTATCAGACAAACCCTAGTCACATGGCCATATCTGTCAGGAGGGAAGCTGGGAAATATATTTCAACCAGAGTACCCACACATCCAGCCAAAATGTAGAAGTGGGTTGAGGGGAAGTAAGAGCCTCTGCTACTAACAGGAAATAGGAAGGAATAGTCACTATGGGAGACAGTATTTCCAGCCACAGTTCAAGCCTTTGTCCACTCAAGTATCCATGATACGACACTCATTTATTTTCTACAAAGTATACTTAAACATCCCACCAAGCGCTGCATCCAGCTCAAAGTCCAGGATATCTGGATAATACAAAGTCAGATCTAGATGTGTCTTCTAACAACTTGGCAACATACCCACAAATAAATTTGCTAGTTTTTCCCACTACCACCCGCCATCTGGATATACAATGTTATAACATGATAGCTGTAATAAAATAATGGTTTTTAGAAAAGAGAAAAAAAGATGCATAACACTCATTAGCCCATAGTATATCTGTGGCACGTGAACTGAGAAACCTCCAGTGCAGTATGGTAAATCCCATGATTAAACCCAATTTTGCTCTTGGAGAGTAACCATATATATACATGGCCCCTTGTTCACTATTCTCTGTGGCCACCCCTGCAGTTGAAATTGGAGTGGATTTCTTCCAGTCCTTTCCATGTGTCAGTAACTGTGCTCAAAATTCTTTTCTAGAAACTTATTTAAACTTCCCTTATTTACTGGCTTTTGTTGCCTTGCTCCTGTCTTCTTCTTGGTTATAATGATGGCTACCTTGGCATCATCTGAAACAAGTTTGGGTGGGAAGGCAGCACGGGACATTAATCTGATCCTCCACAGATATGGCTTCATTGGTGTGGCTGAGAAGTCTTAATTGGAAGCTTCTGACAAAGGCTTTGTAAGGGAGTGTTACCTCCTGCTGTTTAAGGTACAGTTCACTTTTTCAACTCTGCAAGTGTCCAGATCCCTGGATTCTTGATTAGATTTTTGATTACAAGCAAACAATGTCCTACTTAACAGAGTTCTAGTCCCTTCTCTCTCGGCTTGCAAAGTGATCAGTTCTTACCTTAGATCATGTCTCTGCGTATAGCTGACTGGAATCAGCAAGGCACCGTCCACACACACTAGTATTCTTGCCCTTCCAAACGTCTCTTCCAGACATGTCTCTATAGACAGGTGGTTTCTGCATACAGAGGGGACAATGGATGGTAGGGGAAAATAGCAATTTCTTTTATGGGTATACTTCTACATTATGCACTTTTGTAATACTTAAATTTTATATGACTTTGTGTTTTATTTTTAATTAGAAAATTATTTGATAAAAATTGGTAGTTTATGACTTAAAATGTCTGAAAAGGGAAATATAAGTATCTGATAATCCTGAAAAAGTGCTTAGTCTCCTAGCTTGCTGTCACTCTCCCCAACATTTCTTGGTCATGATACTTGATGATATTGATAGCTATGAAAATGGTTCTTTCAATCCCCTACACTCGTGTTTCTATAATTTCCCTCCTTTCAGTATTCTTGCCAAGCATCCCATCTCAGCAGCTACTTCCAGATCGTGTCATGGCTCATGTTATTGCCAGTAAATGTGACCCCTCTGCCATCCCCAATCCTAGAGCCTCCCTCTGACCACCACTCCTGTCTTTCTGGTTCGTACACTCTAACACAGACCCTCAACTGTGTGATGACACGGGACCTACGACTCCTTTCTCCCACAACATTTTCACTATCGTTCACCCACAGGTCCTGTCTCCCCTTCTTAGCCTGTTTGCATGTCACAGCACATCATCATAATCCTTACCGTCAATTTATTCTCAGTTGCTTGACCCTTTCTCCATTAGTTTTACTTGTATGTCAAAAGTCAACCCTAGTTAAATATAATTCTCTGGGTTTTTGGTGTTAACTGCCATGCATTTGAATGTGGCTAAAGGAAACAAAACAAACGAGGAAGAGACTACCTGCAACTTTCCAACTCCAAACTCCTCCCTAATCATCATTTCTACCTGTTTCACTAAAAAAAAAACCATAGGAAGAAAAACAAAACTTCTATAAACTTCCACCAACACATCTACCCACCAACCTGCATTTATACCCATATGTTCTGCCTTCTCTCCTGTTATTACAGATGAGCAATTCTAGCAGCAATATGGCTGAGAAGGGGCACGGAAAAGGCGGTACATCATGCTAGTAAGATCACTCAAATTGTGATTGTCTATGAATCACATTTAAGGAATTTGAAATATATCCTGTATGTTTTAGGATTTATGGAAGGTCATTAATTCACTTGGCAGATCAAACAGGACTGTCCTCTAGAACTATTGGTGATGATGGAAATATCTGTATCTACACTGTCCAGTACTGTAGCCAGTAGCCACAAGTGTTATTGAGCTCTTAAAATGTGGCTAGTATGATGGAGATACTGTATTTTGTATACTGTATTTTGTTATTTGTATTTAGTTTTCTTTCATTTAAATTTAAACAGCTACATGTGGCTACTGTATTGGACATCTTAGTTTTAGAAGTGTAATTGGTTGTCAAAGTCAAAATAAAATACAGAGACCAATCTCTAATTTAAACGTTTTATTTGGGAATCACAGAATCACGGGGCATACGTGCAGATCGTAGTGATCTTTGCTATTTCCAGAGAACAAAGAGAAGTTTAGCGGTTTTATTAAAAAGATAAATGTTCTGCTTTGTTTTGAAAGAAAGCTCATTGGCACTACAGAAGCTTTGGGGAGCTGGCAAGCCCTGGTTGGAGAGGGATGGTGGTAGGTTAAACCGGTCTTAAAGTCATGGCAGGTCTTTTTAGCGGCTACTAGTAAAACTGGTCTTAGGGTCAGAGCAGGCCATTTTAGTAGCTGGCTTTGGGAAAATTAAACTCTTGGAGCAGGTGCCACGTGCTCCGAGTGCTTTTTAGCCCTGGCTCCTCGACTCCGATTTAGTTGGGTATGACAAGAGTGACCCAATTCATATAATCAACTTTCATGAAGTGGAATGCTGAAGAGTTGGAAGACATGAAGACCAGTTAGGAAGGAAGCTGTTGCATTAGCTTAGGTGAGAGTATCAGAGTTGGAATAACAGTCCACAGCCTCTTGGCTGGCTGGAATTCCAAAATCCTGAACACTCTGAAAGGGTTTTTTATTCTTCTTGGTGAGAAAATATCAACTAACCTGAAATTAATTGGTAGATGATACATATTACCTTTCTAAAATCTGAATTTTTTTAAATTCTGAAATCTGATATCTGACCCTTAAGAATTAATGGATAAGGATTGGAAATCTGTAGTAAGTTGTGAGAATGGAAATGGGGAAAAAGAGAGAGAGAGCACTTTAGTAGTATAATCAATAAATTTTGGCTGTCATACGGTATTGAGAAATGAGGGAGCATGAAAAAATATTTTCAATTTTTTAATTCAGGTTAAGGGTTAGTGGTTAGTATTAAAAAATGTCCCAAGAGGAAGGATGGATTTGGACCTGAGAGGAGAGGTCTAGAGATATAATCAGTTCCATTTTGCAGGTTAAGTTTTAGCTCTCTGTAACATATGCTAATGAAGATTATTATCCAATTGAATATTCTATCATATCCCTTTCTCTGTGTATACCATTCATAGAGATTAAATAGATTTTTTTAATGAGAACATACTGATTTTACTTTTTATCTAACAAAAACTTTCATGATAATTATATTAATATATTAACTTATTTATCTAAGACAGTAGTTTTCATTGTATCTGATCCAATACCCCCTTTTTACAATAAAATTTTGCAACACTTCCTTTACTATTTCGGAATGAAATTCAGGATAAATGTAACTATCTATACACATAAATTTTTAATAATTAATATATCCTAATTATAATATGAAGGAGAAACAGAAGGGAAATAATAACGAAGAAGCAAGTTTTTCATTAGGGAATGCTTAGGGATGAACACGCAAGAAAACACAGTGGAAAAAGATGCTTTCACCAATGACTACATGATATCCACAGATGATGACTGACAGTGATAATATATAGTAATCAAATGTCTTAAATTTATATTAATGACTCACATACAATGCTAAACGTAAAGTTAATTTTCTCTTAATTTACAAAGCAGTTGCATCCCTAGATAATTCAGTATACACTAAAGCAGCGCAAAATGCACTTTGTCTTTCTGTGTAAAATTGCCACCATTAGTGGTAGTCTATAAACTTTTAGGTCAAAGGGCTGATGGACACTGGAAACTTTTAACTCACATAGAAAAATGCATATGCAAATACAAAAATGATTACCTGAAGTTTATCAGTCTTTTTCTTCCTTCCGGTTCCCCCTGATTAGTATAGTTCTTGAAAAATCAGCTAGTGCAACACAATCTTCCTGCAGCCGTCCTCCTGCAAACTCAGATGTGCACGTTGACTGAGGAAAAGGGAAGGGAAGAGGAATTTTTTTTTTTTTACTTTTTTAACTACTGAAGGAAAATAAGATAGGTATTTTGAATGTATCACACGTGCACTACATTTTCTCACATTCCCTTACAGAAGGAAATACGGTTTGTGCAAGGGAAAGTTAATAATTGCATGCAGCATTGCTGCATGGTAATCACACCTTCCAATTTTTCTGTTGCAGTGGGGATTTTTAAAATTCTATCTTATGTCATAATAAATGTATATATTTTTCTCAGATCATATGTTTCAATTTTTAATTTGAAATTTATGGGTCCCCTGCGTATTGCTATCATATGATTCTAAAGTAATAACATCTTGCATTTAGCAGTTTTGTTACTCTACTTTCACAGAATGGGCATACACACTCAAAAATTATTTTGAAATATATTGAAGTGGTGTTTTAAAGACACTGTTCTTTCGCAAATCTTCTTAGATTTTTCCTCATTCAAATTTGGATTTAGAATCTGCTTACCTCTCCTGTGAAACATTAAATATCATGAATATATTTTTTAAATTTTCTTTAAAGGTCATTATATATTGACAAGCAAAAAGAAAGGTTTATTATTAGGAGGGCCTTGTTATTTTTGAGAGTAAATACGAAGATATAACCATACTATATATTTCTTCCACAATATGTGAAACAGGGGGAAAAAAAAGGAAATGAAAGCAAAAGGAAAAGTAGTGAGCTTTTTCATGTGCTAAAATAGGAGAGGACTAAGGTCAATATTTGCCAGACTGAAGCATTTGCTAAACCATCTTCCAAGTAACCTTTTCTTGTTTCTTCATAAATTGTATGATGCCTGTGTTCATTTTATAGATCTGGCTCACTGACAAATTCAATCTTCTATTTCTTAATTCAGTTAAAAATGCTATTTTCTGCCTAAAAATATGTATTTTCTTAGAATTTTAAACATCGTCTTTATTTTGAACACCAGCTATAATTGTTTGCTTGGATAGAGAGGTTTTGTTTTGTTTTTTCCAAAATAAAAATATTTGCTCACTTCTGTATAAATGACTGTGTGGAAGATAGACTACCTGGCATGTGAGCCGTCACTCCTGTGCGCTGGTAACGCACTCGGCCTGAGTGGCGTCGTTCTGGAGGTGTGGCCTGTGCCCTCCCACGTGCTGTCACCGCCAGCGCTGTTGTTGTTTTACGTCGTCGCACTTGAGTTGCCACGTGCTATCTTTTCTGGCTGAACCCTGTCATCTTTTGAGTTTATGATCTTAGGTCTTGAGGTTAAGGTATAATTTCAATTTCAATTTGTTTTAGCATTGATGTTTATTGATTGATATTACAGTTTTTTTCATAGTTTAAAACCTGTTACTTCTATGCTAGGCCCATGTTGTTGACTACATCTTTTAATAATTACTTTCTGAGATTTATGCTGTCATTATGACTTCGATAAATTAATACTGCTTTAAATCAAAACTGTTATATTTCATACCATAGAATGATCAGAATTAAAGGAGACTTTATAGAGTATTTGATACATTTTTCAGATTGTACTCAAACCTGCATACGACTCAACCTCCTTGTAAAGATGAGGCATAGGAAGATTAAGCATTTACCAAAAGTTGCCAACTTTGTTAAGACAGAATTAGGGCTAGACCCCTAGCCCCAATCACTTAACCCGTACTCTAATACTTTTTCTTAGGAAACATACTTCGTGGGGATAAAATTGCACATGCAAAAACATCTCTTAAACAAGTATATTTATATCGAGACTTTCACAATTTTATTCATTGTTTTAGTTTTCATATTTAAAAATATTATTCTCCCAAGGTAAATTATTCTAATTTACCTATTTTATTTCAAACAGATCATGTTGTCTGTGAAGAAGAGTTTAAATACGCCATGTTAGCTTTAAACTGTATCTGCCCAGCAACATCTACTCTTATTACACTACTGGTTCATACCTCTAGAGGGCAGTAAGTATATTTTTTCTTTAAGATAATGTATTTTAAATTATATAAAAAAAAATTTAAGTGCAGTTATGTGATTTAGAAGTATAGCAAGCCAAGGTATACAGCGAGATATGTACCTATATTTGTATTTGTTTCAGTTATCTTCATCTGATAGATAGATGCAGACATGTTAAGGAGTCCAAAACATACAGAAAATTGACGGTGATTTGCTGTCTTTTCTTAGTAATCTTGAGATAATTTGTTGCATCCTAAATTCTAAGTGTCTGCATCATTTGTTAAGCCTAAGGTTAGGGCATGATTTCTATTTTCAAGGTTAATACGTATGCAGCAAATGAAAAGAAATCCTTTAAAACAAGAATTCTGACAGTCATTAGTATAAGATCTTAAAGCCATTTTTTTCTGTTCCTGAGGTAAGTTTTTATCTTAAAGCTTTATGTACATAACTGGTCTCAAAATTACGATTTTATAATTATTATGGAAGAATAACAAAGTACTTTTATAAAATTAGTTAATGCAATATAAGCACTTTTTTATATGCATTTCAAGGTAGATGGGAGAAAGTTATATCATCAGAACCTTTTTTTTGTTCTTATTTGTTTATTTTGAAAGAGGTTCATGAAATACAGAAGTTGTTTTTGACTTGGATAATCAAAGAAAATATAAGCAGTGAACATAATCATTGTTCTTATTTAAAGAGACAAAAATGTACTGTGTTTCATATCTTTTCATATTTCAGACTTGATATTGCAGATGAAATGTTGATTTTCTAAGTACATTCCGCTGTGTGCTAGTGGTTATGATTATTTAAATTCTGTAAGTGAATTGATAGGTTTTTAAGTGATGCGCCAAGCCCAGTAAACCCAGAAAAAGGAAATTATTTTTTGAGATTTAATTCTATATGGAATAAGTTGCTAATTTAGAAATCATGAATGCCCAATGGTGTTTTAAAGTAGATTTTTACTGCCTTACCTCTACTTGCCTAATTGGGACAGTAAGAGTTTCCCAGGAGCAATTTTATCAGAGTTCTGAATAGAAATATTTTTATTCTGTACATTTGTAAGCCTTCAATCTGTGCAAAAGAAAGGATTAACAGAACTATGAAGTAAATTGTTTTTTCTTTGTAGAAGGTACTCAGTGTTTTGTTGCAATTAAAGTAATACAAAATTATTTTAATACCAATTAATCAAACATTCACAGAACTCATCCCATATGTTCATTATTTTGCTATACCATCTTTGTACAGAATCATACACTATGATGCTGAGTATCTACTCCAACTTCATTGTTGCACACACAAATGTTAAAATAAGATCCAGCGACACTGTTTAACATAGCTCATTTGTCATAGACTGAAATTAAATTACACTGTACAACTCCTAGTAAATATTATTTATTGACACACATATTGCCCAGTGAAAAAAAATTGTACTTGACATAAGTTAAAAAAGAATTTCAGTGGTCCTTAGAATAAGATTTTTCTAAATATACTCCAATGAAGTTTGCCTTATTAAAAAAGAAAGTAATGTTTTTGTAGACATTGTTATTATATAACTAAGGATTTTCTATAAATAAGATTGACCTGCAAATTTATTTCACAGCTGTGTCACAGTAAATGCTGTACCCCAACATTAGTTTTTATAGCAGCTTTATTGAAATTTAATTCACGTACTATACAATTTACCCATTTAAAGTATACAATTCAATATACTAAAAATACATTCATAGAACTTTTCAACTATCCCCACTATCTGATGCCAGAACCCCAGAAGGAAACTCTCTACCCTTTAGCAGTCACCCAGCATTTCTCTCGAATCTTTCAGCCCTAGGCAACCACTAAACTACGTCTGTTTGTATAGATTTGCCTATTCTGGCTATTTCATATAAATGGAATCATACAATATGTGTCATTTGTTTGTGTTTGGGTCTTTTACTTGGCATAATGCTTTTAAGGTTCATCCATATTATAGTATGTATCAGTACTTCATTCTTTTTTACAACGGAGTAATATTCCATTGCATGGAGATATATATAAAACATTTTATTTTTCTATACATCAGCTGATATGTATTTGTTTTTTTCTTAAACATCGTGAATGATGCTGCTGTTAACATTTGTATTAACTGTTTTGTGTGGACACGGGCTTTCATTTCTCTTGGGTCTATATCTAGGAGTCGAATTGCCAGGTCATACGGTCTTTCTGTTTAGCTTGTTTTAGGAACCATCAGAGTGTTCCTAACAGGCAGCAACATTCTGATTCCCACCAGCAGTGCATCAGGGTTCTCCTTTCTTCACATCCTCAGCACAGTGATTATCGGCCTTTTTGGTGATAACCGTCCTATGGGTGTGAGGTGGTATCTCAATGTGGCTTTGATTTGCATTTCACTGATGGCTGATAATATTGAGCATTATTTCATGTGTTTACTGGCTGATCATATATCCTCTTTGAAGAAAAACCTACTCAAATCTTTTGCCCATTTTTAATTGTTTTTTATCTTTGACTATTGAGTTGTAAGAGCTCTTTGCATATTCTAGATGGAAGAACCTTCCCAGATATATACCACCGTCACTTGAATACAAATAATCATCCAAACAGGACATAATTTAACATTTTAAAAATATTTTATTAGAATATTGACTAAAGTAATTTGTACTAAATCCTCAACATTATGCATTAATTAATATTTTATAATTTTATTTTTACTTGGTAAATAATTGTACATATTCATAGGTACGTGTGGTGTTTTGATACATATATTGATAATTATAGTGATCAGAACAGGGTAATTAGCATATTCATCATAATGCATTCATTTAATATATAGTCAAGATTCTTTTATTAACAGAATGTTCATAACTTTGCCTTTGAACATCAGCAAAAATTAAAGAGCTCCAATATATTAATTTAATAAGAAGAGAACAAAGTTGTGAGTTGAATTAAGTAGTATAATGAGAAAAAAATGTTGACTAATCTAGGAATTGCCTTATGGAAGCATTATCAAACCACTAATTGAGAAAAATGCTATACAGTAATACCCAAATTTCCTGATTTGGAAAGGAATGAACATAATATTAACAGTTGGCTTTTTAATTTAATAAGGTCCCATTTATTTATTTTTGTGGCTGCTGGGATTGCTTTGGGAGTCTTCTTCATAAATTCTTTGCCTAGGCCAATTTCTGAAAGAGTCTTCCCTGCATTTTCTTCTAGGATTCTTAAGGTTTCCTGCCTTAGGTTTAAGTCTGTTATCCATCTAGAACTGATTTTGTAAGAAGTGAGAGGTGGGGATCCAGTTTCAATCTTCTGCATGTAGCTATCCAGTTTTCCCAGCACGATTTATTGATGGACTCACTAATTACCAAATCCAACTACCATTGAGCCAATTACATGCTCCATTTAATTCTTAATAATTTTATATGACAAATTGAAATAATTTTTATTTAATACATTCCTTTATTCATTTATTTAGCAATTATTTATTGAATATTTACTCAGTGGCAGAACCGTTCTAGATGTGGTGGATACAGCAAGGCCACCAACAGAAAAATTCCTGCTCTCAGAGAACTTTTATTCTAATTGGAGAGACAATCAACAAAAATAAATAACTAAAAATATATATAATATTTAGAAAGGCCGTAGTGCTATGGAGAAAAATAAGCAGGGAAGGACAATGGAGAGTATAAGGATGTAGCAGCAGGTCCGGTTTAAATGATGTAGTCATGGAGGACCTCATCAGGGAGTTGGTATTGGATCAGTGACCTAAGCAAGTTAAGGTAGTGACTATGCAGCTATCTGAGACAGGAGTTTTCTAGGAAGAAAGAAAAGCAAGGACTTTGAGATGCAAGAACATCTGATGATTCGAGAAACAGAAAGCAGGCCAGGGTAGCTAGAGCAAAGGGAAGGTAGGAAAAGGTAGTAAAAGGTTAGATCTGAAAGGAAGCAGGGGGCCAAGTCATGTACAATCTTCTAGACCATTATGAGGATGTTGGCGTTCACTCCAAGATGAGAAATCACTGGGAGGTTCAGAACAGAAAAGGGATAGGACTTGACTGGTAAGAGGAGCAAACACCTTGGTCAACTTTTTTAGTTGAGTAAAAGTTGAGTTAGCAACCTTTTTAGTTGAGCAAAAGTAGGAGACCAATTAAAAGACTGAGAATAATCCAATCCAGAGGATTTAATATCTTGAACAAGGGTGATAGTGTGAAAGTGCTGAACAGTGCTGAGATTCTAGATATATTTTTGAAAGTATTATCAAGATTTATTGATGATTGGGTGTAGATTGGAACAGAAACAATCTAGGATGACTAGAAATTTTTGGCCTGAGCAACCGGCAGAATATAATTGTGATTTACCGCAATACAGAAGATTACAGACAATGGGGATTTTTACTGTGGACATGTTAAGTTTAAGATACTTATTGGACTCCCAAGTTTTGTCCAGTATGTGGTCTGGAAGTGAAGAAAAAGTCTTCACTGAGGATGTAAATAAAGGTGTAAATTTGGCTGGCATCAGCATATAAACACCATTTAAAGCCACAAAACTGGATGAAGTCAGCTCACAAGATTATTTTGAGAATTACACAGCCAAGCTCGATTGTAGTTGTTGATCTTTAGTTCTCTCCTTGGCTCTATTATGCTCTATCAGTCAGATTCCATACAAATGAAAATCAGTCTTTCAATCTGATGTCAAATTTGACCGTTTGAGATTGGCAAGAGGGATGCTTTAAAGACAAAACAGGAGACCCCAAACCAAATGTTGTATTTCTGATGGAGAGAAACAAGTCCCACACCTTGTACACATGTATTTTGTATCCATATCAGAGTATTTCTAGGCCTATACCAAACTATGACAATTATCATAGAATATATAATAGAATAATATAGAATATATAATAGAATAATAAACTATAATAGAATATATGTTCATAACTTTATTTATGTATTTGAAACAATGACATTAATGAGCAAATAGATACCAGAATGCTCCCACACAGTAAACAGTGACACCATATATCCTCACGGTCACCAGTGTTTTGATTTATAGTTTTGAGTATTACAGAAATTAGGATATAATAAATTTAGAAAAAGATGACTCAAATATCTACAGTGTTGAAACTTTTTATTGTCAAGTGATATAGTATTCAGACATAAGATTTTTATAGAAGAGAGCCAAACTGAATTATAGTAAATATAAACCACTCTTATCTCCTTAAAAGATGTATGTTTTTAGTGACCATGTGAAAGTTTTTGTAGAAGAAATTAATTATATGAAGAATTTAAAATTTTTAAGTTACCTTAAATGAAATGAAATTATTTGAAAATGGAGTAGGAGACCAAGATTAAACAGATAGGTATTAGAGAAAATACTGATTAAGTTATATAACTGTAAGCAAATAATAGCTGCTAGTAGATTTAGATAATGATGACACATTAGTACAAAAATATGTTGAAGGCCGGGCGCGGTGGCTCATACCTGTAATCCTAGCACTCTGGGAGGCCGAGGCAGGTGGATCGCTCAAGGTCAGGAGTTCGAGACCAGCCTGAGCAAGAGCGAGACCCC
>NW_012148930.1:3508312-3594248 GCF_000956105.1 Propithecus coquereli
AAATTTAAGAATTCCAATTCTACATTTCATAAATAAATATTAAAAGCAAGGGGAAACAAATTTGCTTTTATAGTTTTGCAGAATTAATTTTTAAAAATCGGAATTTTGTAACTGTGTTCTTTAGAGGTGCTTATTTCATAAGAAACCCTTCATTAACTTACTGGTAAAATATGTTATTTTCATCAGTGGGATCAAATAGCAGATCTGGGTATTGCTGCAATGCTTTTTGTGAAATGAAAATTATATTGAAAACACTATTAAATTTTGGTATTTTCAAAGTAATTGGTGTCTTTTAAAATAGGAGAAAACAGAATGCCTGATTCACTTGTTTTTCCTTACCTTTCAAAGTTATATTATATTCAAGTTCAAAGTGTTTGTAATGTTACAGAAAGGTGATCTTGTTCACCTTTCTATCATGAGCATTTAAACTTAAGTGAATTTTATGTTTTCTCAAATAATTATTTCACCAGAGATTGCTTAATAGTTTTGTGAAATCTGCAACCATAGTAGAAACATATTAAGCCAAAATGCAGTGTAATTAGTGTATGTGATATATAAAAAATGATTCTGTCATTTCGTACAATTGGCAAACTTGTGTTCCAAGGCACAATTAATATTTTGGATAGATGTTAATCTTTTTCTGAAAAATAAAATTACATTCTCATGGAAGATTGGAAATGCTAGGTTAAATATTATGTTTCTAATGACTTAATGACTTTTTACTTTTTTATTTGAACTAATTTTAGACTTACCAGCAAAGTTGCAAAAATAGCGCAGAGGATTCCCACATACCCTTCCCATATAAGCTTCCCCTAATATCTACACCTTTCATAATCATTGGTGCAATTATAAAAATGGGGACTTAACATGGGTACAATGCTATTGACTAAATTATTGACCTTATTTAAATTTCATTGATTTTTCCATTAATGTCTATTTTCTGTTCTAGAACTCTATCCGAGATCTTCTTTTGCCTTTAGTTGTTATTTCCCCTTAGCGTCCTCCAATCTGGGGCATTTCTTATGGACAAGATTAGAATCAGAATAAACTAATGATTTTTAATGGATATATACACAATGATTGATGCAGAAATATAGAAGTGTTTCTGTGTGTGTCTGCTAGTAAGTAAATGTCTATTCCCAGCTGTGTCTCTCAGACAGAATAGAAGCAATGACACTCTGGTAGCAAAGAGCACACTTGTCTTAGTCTGTCTTATGTCGCTGTAATAGAATACCTGAGACTGGGTAAAGAATGGAGATCTATTTTCTTTACAGTTCTGGAGGCTGGAAAGTTCAATATTGAGGGACCATGTCTTGTGAGATCCTCCTTGCCGTGTAATCCCTTGATGGAAGGCAGAGGGTAAGAGTGTATATGTGAGAGGGAGCCAGTGAGGCAAGTGGCAGGGAAGCAGGGCCTCGTTATGCCTGCTGCCTGGAACCCCAGTTCCAAGCAGACCTCCGAGGGTCCGACCACACCAAGCAAAGCCTCCATGTTCTCTGAACGTTAGGACATTGACCTCGGATGAAAATTAGTCATGAGACCTTTCTTGTGTGTTATTCCCTGACATCTATGGATTCTCCAATTTTAAACACTGTGATAAGAGAAAAGAAAAACCGAGCTAAGAAAGACCACAAGGCAGGGAAGAAAGGAAGGAAACAGAGACAGGAAGAAAGGAGACTTTTTCTCCCCTTAATCCTGAGCTCCTCACAGAGGCCCCAGGGAATCAGCTGTCATGTGGGAGGAGGAGAAAGTTTCTTAAAAGTAATAAGGATTATAATTACCACACTGACTGCAAGAAAGAAAAAGAAAAAAAGAAAGAAAGAAAAAAACCACAGCGTTGGGGAGCATGCTCAAATGAGCTATCTTTAGTTCCTTTGGAAGTTTCACACTCAGAAACTGTGAAGAGGACTATATTTTATAATCTGGCAAATCTGGTTCTGTCACCCTCCTCCTGTATGTGGATAAAATAGAGTAGCAGTGAGGACGAGAGGCATTTTGATTTCCCTTTAGATGCACACACACACACACAATTGAAGGTCTTGGTATGTTTGATTGCTATAAATTGGCTAATTGCCATTTGGGACATAGAACTTGAACTGTCGTTGATGTAACTTTCTTAAATCTGAGCCTCTATTTCCATGAATAGAGTAGTGTGTGCTTTTCAGTGGTTTCAGTCAGTTTTGGAAGTATTAACAGGCTTCTTTTCCAAACACCACACAGCTCCTTCCCACCCCTAACACGCCACCCCACTGGCCACCTGGTGGCTTCCCAGCAGCAGCAAGGTGGGGGCATGTGCTTTATCAGTGGGCTCGTCCTGGCTCTAGGCTTCCTTTGGTCTCATACACTTCCCAGGTGGATAGTGTCAGGTGGAGAGTGTCGCTACTAGTGTTCAGCTGCTGACGACAGCTGATGTCATCTTCTGGCAGCTTCCTGGTGAGCCTTAAGCCCGATGCCTAACACCACACTGAGAACACACATCTGCTCTGCTTCACACTCCACAGGGCTTCCTTGTGAGTAGCCTCACGGGACCCAACTGCCTCTCAGTCACCTCTGACAGGCCGTCCAGTTACGTCTTTCTAGTGTCTCCTTGGCTTACTCAGGTAAGCTCTGGGGCTTCTACAGTGTGAGCCCATGAGAAATAGATAGATCCCTTCCATGCCAGTCCCCTCCTGCTGTGTGTGTGTGTGTGTCGGGGATACTGTAGTGAGTCTCTTCTGGCTGCCTTGACCAACTCTTTTCCACATTTCGTGCCTGAGCATCAGCTGCTGTTGAGCTGACTACATCCTGGGAAGGAATGTGAAACTTTCTGCTGCCTGTACTTCCAGATTACATGCTAAGTCCTTTTTCATATCCCTTTCTTTCTTTATATTTTACGAATTTCACTTATCAAGAAACTATACACTATTAAATGGTTCGCACTTGCTCTTCTAAAACTCTTAAACCATGCACTAGTTTGCTCTAAACTCATATTTTTTTTTGGCCATAATATAATTTGCTGGGACTGCCATAAAACACAAACGCAGACCGGGTGGCTTAAACAACAGAAACTTATTTTTCCACAGTTCTGGAGGCTAGAAGTCCTAGATCAATTTTTGGTTTTTCCCAATTGCTCTCTCCTTGGCTTGCAGATGGCCACGTTCTCGCTGTGTCCTCACGTGGTGTTTCCTCTGCTGCCCCCGCATTCCCCGCGTCCTTTCGTGCATCCAGATCTGCTCTCCATGTGAGAACACCAGTCGGACTGGGTTAGACTTCCTCTGACACTGTCGTTTTAACTTCATTACCTCTTTTAAGGTCCTGTTTCCAAACGCAGTCATATTCTGAAGTACTGAGGGTCAGGGTTTGAGCATATGAATAGTGGGAGACAGACTTCAGCCCATTACACCCGTGGAAGTGGGAGACACCATGGGTTGTACTGGAAACATCTGCAAATTGTTGCTGTTTCCAGGATGCAAATAATTCTGCTGCTTCACAGAAGCCTCCTTCTTTGATCATGAGAATTCAGAAAGACAATATTGTCCATATAACCCTGGTTGTCCTTTCTCCATTTCTCTCATGGCAAAAAAAACACCAAAACACACACACAGCAAAAACAAAGAACCTACTACAGTTCTGGAGATATGAATTGGAGGTAATCACAAAAAAAGAAAATAATGTACTTCTTAAACATACTCATTTTTATTTTATATAAGCTAACCTGTACTGAAAATCTACACAGAAAAGCATTTTTAGGTGTCTCCAAAAATCTGTTTGACTACCTGAGAAATGTTTTCCTAAGCACGCTCATTAAAAGATCAACTGGAACAGTATTCTATTAAACATATTTTGAGAAATCTGGATACAGCTCTAGTCTGGCAGTCCTCTGCTCGGAAAGCCTTTAATAGCTCGGCATTCATCATCAAATTAGGTCTAAATATTTCTGCTTTATTTCTTTAAGGCTCTCTATGCTCTAGTACTAATTTATTTTTATATCTTTATCTCCCATGATTCTTTTATATATAGTATGTTCTCCAAATTACATGATCTTAAATATACTTTGTGATTTCCGCCTTCTGCATCTTTTTTTTTAATGCCATTTCCTCTGCCTCGAATTCATTTCTTCTGCCTTCCTAGAAGATTTTGTTAAATCAAAAATACTATCTCTTCACGAATATTTTTAAACTCCCCAATTCAGTATGATTTCTCCCTTCTATGAACTCACATAGAATTTTATTGTATTCTGCCAGGGCATGTACTTGTTTTGTTCCAGTTCTTAGTGGGAATGCTTTCAGCTTCTCCCCATTCGGTATGATGTTGGCTGTGGGTTTGTTATATGTGGCTTTTTGAGATATGTTCCTTCTGTGCCTGATTTGTTGGGGGCTTTTATCATGAAAGGTGCTGAATTTTGTTGAATGCTTTTTCTCCATCTATTGAGATGATCATATGATCTTTGTTTTTGCTTCTGTTTTTGTGGTGAATCACATTTATCACTTTATGTATGTTGAACCATTCTTGCATTCCTGGGATGAAGCCCACTTGGTTGTGGTGGATTATTTTTTTTTTAATGTGCTGTTGAATTTGGTTTGCTAGTATTTTATTGAGAATTTTTGCATCTATATTCATAAGGGATATTGGTCTGTAGTTTTTTGTTGTTGTGGTGTCTTTCCCTGGCTTTGGTATCAAGGTGATACTGGTGTCATAGAATAAGTCGGAGAGGATTCCCTCCTTCTTGATGTTATGTAATAATTTCTGCAGTGTGGGTACCAAGTCTTTTTCATAGGTCTGATAGAATTTGACTATGAATCTATCTGGTCCAGGGCTTTTTTGTTGTTGTTGTTTTTAGAGATTTTTTATTGCTGCTTCAATCTTGTTTCTAGTTATTGGTCTGGTCAGGAGTCTATTTCTTCCTGATTGACTCTTGGGAGGTTATGTGATTCCAGAAATTCTGGAATTCCAGAATTCCAGAAATTTATCCAACCAGATGAATAGAATAGCACCCCACATATCAATTCTATCAATCAAAGTGAATGGTTTAAATTCCCCACTCCAGAGACGTAGACTGGCTGAATGGATTAAAAACACACAAGCCAAATATCTGCAGTCTCCAGAAAACACATCTAACCCACAAGGACTCCTACAGACTCAAGGTTAAGGAATGGGAAAATATATTTCATGCAAATGGAAATCAAAAGAAAGCAGGTATAGTCATTCTTATATCAGATAAAGTTGACTTTAAATCAACAATAGTAAAGAAAGACAAAGATAATCATTATATAATGGTAAAGAGAGCAATTGAACAAGAAGACATAACAATCCTAAGTATCTGTGCACCTAACACAGGAGCGCCCAGATTCATAAAGCAAACCCTACTAGATCTAAGCAAAGAGACAAAGACCAGCATCATAATTGCCAGGGACTTCAATACCCCACCCACAGAACTGGACAGATCATTCTAGCAGAAAATAAATAAAGAAACACTGGGCTTAAATGGGACTCTAGAACAAATGGACCCAACAGACACTTACAGAATGTTTTACCCCTAAACTACTGAATATACATTCTTCTCATCAGCACATGGAACATTGTCGAAGATTGATCATATTTTAAGCCACAAATCATGGCTCTACAAGTTCAAAAAAATTGGAGTCATACCACGTATCTTCTCAGAATACAGTTGAATAAAACTAGAAATCAACTCCAATAGAAACACCCAATTTTATACAAAGTCATGGAAGTTAAACAACCTGCTGCTGAATGATTATTATATCAGTGATGAAATTAAGATAAAAATCAAAAGATTCCTCAAACCAAATGACAAAGGGGATACAAGCTATCAAAATCCTTGGCATTCATGAAAAGCAGTCCCAAGGGGAAAATTCATAGTCTTAAATGCCTACAACGAAAAGACAGAAACAAATTAACAATCTAATGATGTGTCTCAAGGAGCTCGAAAAGGAAGAGCAGACCAAACCCAAAGCCAGCACAAGAGAAGAAATAACTAAAGTCAGAGGAGAACTAAATAAAATTGAAAACAAGAAAATAATACAGAATGTCAGTGAAACAAAAAGTTGGGTCTTTGAAAGGTAAACAAAATTGATAGATTTCTTGCTGCATTAACCAGGAATAGAAGAGAAATGACCCTGATAAGCTCAAAGAAATGAAAAACGAGATATTACAGTGGAAACCAGAGAAATGTAAAATATCACCTGTGAAAAAATCTCTATGCACATAAACTCAAGAATGTAGAGGACATGGACAAATAAAACTTTTATTCCAAGGTTGCAAAACAGACAATCAAGACTATAGTTAGTGAAACAGAGTTTTAAGTATGTTAAGTTAAAAAGTGCCAGGTAAATCTGAGTTTACAACCTGACAACCAATGAGACAAATTCTTCCAGTAGACAGGTTTTATTTGGCCACTAACATGGTGTAAACATTTTTTTTCTTTTCAGTTGTTTTCTTGGAATTTGCTTCTCAGTGGACATGGGACAACCATCTTGCCACAACCCTAAGCACTCCTTATTGTGTTACATCTGAACTGATTCACATATTTGTACTTTGCTATTCACTCTGTAGACGCTAGAGTTGCAGAATGCTGCAAAAAAGGAATTAAAAATGGCAGTACGATTATATGAGCAACCCTGGGGGACTCCATTGTGAAATAATTCTTTTCTTTTATATCGCACATTAAGAAATCAATAAATAATACAATCATACGGTAGTAAAATTTGATAACATTGTTAAGAGATACCTTAAAGGTCTTTGAATTAAGCTCAGGATTTGAAAGCATATATTTTTTAATTTTTATTTTTGGTGAAAATGTAACCTATGAATGAGGTAAATTGCTAAAATAGCATCTAATTAAGAGTTAGAACATTGTTATGGTTTGCTCATTTATGTATTCATTTCATAAATAATAATCACATGCGTCCATACTGTGTAAGGTGCTGTGTTAGGGGTTTGGGGGACACAAACGTGAATACATTGTGATTACAAATCAGACCAGTGTCAGCATTGTGTGCATATGTATTTGGAATGTTATTATAAATTTTCCCTAATGGATTTATTTTATTAATACAGATACTTTTTAGTTATGGTAACATCAATTTGCATATTTGAGAATAAATCTAATTACAATGTGGAAAAGCAACAAAGAACTTCCTAGTTACAATTATTTTTAAAAGGACAAAAAATAAGCAAATGATAGAATGTAAATAGAAGCAAAAGGAGCTTTTGATACTCCTATATCTTTAAGTATCAGTATTTTTTAAATATAAGTCACCTAGAAAATTCACTTTGATGTTCTAACTAAAGGTACAGATATAGCAGTGTAGTGGAAATGCACAAGAGCATGAAGCACTTGAACTGAACATATGTATTCGATAAGCAAGCAGGCTGTGATCGGGGGGGTGGGGGAGCACATTGTAGCTATAAAATTTTATTAATGCTGAAGTAGAACAGTTTAAGATCAGTGAGATATGACTTATTTAATAATGGAATTAAAGAGGCGAGAATGCAGCTCCATTATTACAAATGAATTTCTTTTTTCAGCTGACAGTTTAAAAAGTTGATGAAAAGTCTTAACAGAATTTTAGGATTTTTTTTTAAATTTGGTGATAATTAATGGGAATTAAATTAGCACTTCAAAAAATTATATTGGAGTTATTGAAAGAGAAACTACCATTAAGGGCAGTGAATTTAAGCCACCTTCTGCAAAAGTAACCTTTTAAATTTAACTTTTGAGCTCTTTTTCATTTCTTACTGAAATAAATCCCTCTCAAAATGGTGTTCATTGTTTATGTTCACTGTCAGTAATGCTGAAAAACTGTACAGCACTTCTCTATTCTTGCCACTTTCATAGCAACTTTTCTTATCCTGAGAATGGCAAACAGTTTTCTGGTTCCATCTGGTGGTAGAAAAAGACTGTCATTCTTCATATTATTTCTTAATTTTTAATCTTAGAACTCAGGTTTCTATTTTGATGTCTGATGACATAAAATGTTGGAGAAGTTCTGCTCTTCAAGAAGAGGAATGCAGAAGCCTCTTCCTAGTAGACCTAGATGTTTTAATCTTGTGTTTTACTAATTCTTTTGTATAGAGTTCTCAAATACTTTTCCTTTAAAATATGGTAAACCCACATCTGTAAGTCAATTCTGTTGGAAGAACAAATGGTCACACTAAGTTATGTGTTAGCTGTTCATTTTGTAACTTCACCTGTTTGGGAATTATCTGTGTGCCCCGATATATCTCCCATCCCATAAATTATAATTATGCTTCCAATGATGCAGGCTACAATTTGTCAGAATTATTTCTTTGACCTACTATAGATTCCTAACATTGATAGTAAAGGCAAATTGCAATATTATCTAAATATTTTAATTTTTAAATAAAGTAAAACTTTGAAACCATTGTAAATTAATTCATATGTGTAATTCATATGTGTTTGCAGAAAAGAACCCTGTGAAGTATACAAACAGCTAACTGTAACCAAACTGATGTTATTTCCATTGAATATGGAATTAAATAAAGTATGTTAATTTTAATTAGACTTAAACCTTTTGGTCATATGTTTTAATCCTTTAAAATATACTTTCAATCAATATAATGAGTTAAAACATTTTATTATCTTATTTAAAATACAATGTCAATAAAGACATTTTTATTTAATTCATTTAACTTATTTATTTTATGCAAGTATAAGACATGAATGACATTTTTTTCCTAAAGCAAAAATTTTTTATAATTATATGTAAAGCCTTCTGTTACATGGTGAAGAATGAATTTTATATCAAGGATATCTATGACAAGGTACTCTTTATTCCGTTGATGTGAAAATAGTTTGATAATACAAATAAGTTTATAAAGGCAACTGGTATGGCAATCTGTATCCATTTTGGTGAATCTGAAATGAATTATTTATCATGTATTTAACTACATTATTTAGGATTGAAGAGAACAAAATATACTAACAAAACTAACTGTAAAATCACAATGCAGAGGTGTTTAAAACAACAAATACAATGTGAAAGAGGCGGATTGCCACTGATGACTACATTTTGCAACTCTTTAGCAGCGCCTCATGACACCAGGGTTGCTCTTTGGTTTACCTTTAGTGTGATGGCATTCTTACATGCATAAAGAAAATACAGAAGTTAAAAAATTAAATTATACTTTCTAAGATTTATTATTATGAGTTACACAAAAACACATAGCTTCATACAAAAGTAAGTTGCCAGTAGAATAAGGTTTTATGGTATCTTTTAAAAATGTGAACTACATTACTGAGCAGGGTAGTTCAGCACATTCCAGAAATAGGAACAGTGTTTGCAACCTAATAAGACTTCAGCATATTGTACCTGGAATGGGAAATTCTAGTTAAATCCTTTATTTCTCCCTCTGGAAAAATTCGATATGGGAAAATTTTTAAAAAACAAAACTATATAAGCTTCTTTTACTGCATTCAGAGATGTATATTAAAATACATTTCTGCAAAGAGCAGACTCAAGTGCTTATTAGTAAATAGCCTTTGTTCCACTCCGTTGATTGCATTGACGCACAGGAGATTGGCATATGAGTTAATTTGCTTTCTGGCAATAAATACCCGTTGGCCTTGAAGTTGCAATCATGGATAAATGAGAAATGTGCAACTTGTGTCTGAAAGAAAAATAAAACCAATTGTCAAAATTGATTTACCCACAATCTAAAAGTTAACTGGAGCAAAGTAATATTTCTAACTTGGGAACAATAAACAGAATGAAATAAACATATCTTTTTTTTTTTTTAAACCAATACCTACTATGTAGAGAGGGGCTTTCACGTTGCCCCAGGATTAGTGATCATAACCCAAAACCGAGGACAAAGAAGAGTGAAGTATTTCGTTGTCTAATCCTCCCACCCTTTCGTGAGAAGTGATGATCAGAGAGGGGAACGAGTGTAAGAGCTCAGTGCTCTTGCATCCGCCCCCAGCCAGGTGAGGTGAGGTGAGGTCCACAGAGTCACCTGTTACTCAGAAAAGAGGACGCATGCTCAAAGTGGGAGCTGGCATCTCATTCCCCAGTTAGACATCTGCTTATGTCATTTTCCGTGATTATTTGAAGGAGAGGGAAAAAGAGACAGAGATACCAGGGCAGAGAGCAGAGACTGCTGCAGAGCAGTCCACGTTCCGTGCATGGGTTTCCTGTGCCACAAACAATAGCTTAAAAAGGTGTAAGCTACCTTTCTACTACCTGTCTATCCCAGAAGGTAGGGCAACCCAAGAAGCCAGAGGCTATAGGGTGTGCCACTGGGAAATAACTAGAGGAAGAATGGAAGAGACTTTCTTGCCTACTGGTGATGATACACAGAGGCCCACCCCTCAGTACCCACAAAGCATTTTCACATCTCTGCAAAATGGCCAGCATTTGGTTACCTTCTTTTTAGTGAACATTAATGACTAGTTGCAGGTAGTCCAGAGAGCAGCAACAACCCAGGGAGACAAGCCTGAGATGGTAAGATTGGAGCTTCAAATTGATGGGCCTGGGTCTCATTTGAATGGAACTTAAACATGATTCGACAGAAATGGGATCTGTCTAAAACATTATTACTAAACAGGAATGGGAGATTTGAAATCACATGGCCGAAGGCTACAAAGTCTTGACATGGAGGTTGTAATTTATTTACTTCACTTGATTTCTTTTTCTTTTCTCCTAAGCAATTATCAAGCTTTTCTCATAATTTATTTTTTCTTTTACATTTCTTTCTCATTAAGACACTTATTTAGGGTTTAAAATGCAAAAAATAACAGATACAACCTTTAGTTTGTCTAAGGCTGTCATAACTATGGTATTGGATGCATGAATTCTAGAGCACTCCCTTTTATTCAGAGGAAATAGAATAGATTCTTTCAAATATCAAACATACACTGTTATTCTGTACTCCATTTATTTTCTTACTACCATGTTTTATTTTCATATTCCTATCCTTTTTCTTTATTTTTCTGCTAACATCTTTACAAACAGCCGTAGCTGGCAATTATTTTGAAAATAAAGGTGGACATAAATATGACTAGGAAGGATTCTTTACTATTTAGCTATGAGTTAATATGGTAGAGCAGCCTCAAACAGGTATGAAACAGACAACAGACTGCGCTATAATACTTCACAGGTTGGCGTGCACGTCAAAGTTAACAGTTAGTAAATACACAAGCCAATTATTCCCACTAAATATTCATTCAGTTGTTATAAAAACATCTTAAATCTTCATTAAATTTTTGTATAATTTTCAATAAGCTTTCCCTTCTGTGATTTTTTGCCACTAGTATTTCTTATGTTTTTACTACTGCTAGTTTTACCTAATTATAACATCCAATTGGTATAACATTAAATTCATTTCATGTCCATTAACGATTATGAAACTCGGTGGGCTTTTTTTCCCTTAATTCTAATGGCAAATTCATCATAGAGAAAGTAATTGGTTAGACCTAAAAAATTATTCTGGTGAAGGATAAAGGAATTATATAATTAGAAAAGCATAACATTTAGTAATTGAGCATGAAGAACATTGTTAGATTATTCTTTGTTCATTTAACAAAACATTTATTAAGCCCTTACTCTGTGTCAGAACAGATGTCAGCTCTTGGAGACATAGGGGTAAACAAGACAGGATCCTTTTTCTCATGAAGCTGATTCCGCAGGGAAGCAAGATATTTAGGATTAATTAATACAACTTAATGTTGCAGTGTTATGAGAGAAGCACACCACTGCAAAGCTGAGGAAGTAATGGTCAAGCTGAGGGTCGAAGAGTGAGAGGCCATGGGAGGTGGAGGCAACAGCCTTGTGAAAAAGCCTAGATATGTGAGCGTCTTGTCCAGGGACAGCTGAAGACGTCTCATGACTGGTGCACACGAGAGACCGAAGGAACAGATGGAACCTGACAGACGCTCATGGAATAGGTTAGCAGGGTTTGGTAATGATGACTAAAAGTGTTTAACCTTGTAAAGTGGGAGGAGGAAGACCTTGACGCGTTTCAGCAGGACAGTGACATGAAGTGATTTAAGACTTTTAAATTCACTGTTACTACAGCACCACAAGTGGATTTGTGAGAGCACTTACTGGAGACAAGGAGGCGAGTTAGACTGTTGTAAAGGTGTAAAAATTGATGATGGAGAAAGGAACAAATAAAGTGATGAGTTCAGGAGAGACTTGGGTGATAGAATTAAGGGACTTTCTTCTGTATGGCATTTGGAAATACCTTATTTATTTATTTACGGGATTATTTCTCCCTCCTTCAAAAACAATCTTGATTTAAGCCTACCTGGACACAAAAAGTAAAATGATAAGAAAAATAGTGAAGGCTTCCTTCCCCTCATGGTAGGACAATTCACGTGTCCCCAAACTCCTGGGCGATGTTTAGGCTCCTGTGTCCTAGAGAAGGACAAGTGGTACGTTTGTGCGAGGGACCTGCATTCCCTGAGGTCCAGGTCACCTGCAGGTCATGGGGGACAACACAGAGAACATTTGCCACTCGCTGCTGGGCAACCAAGAGCTCTGACTTCTCCGAGACAGATCCAGCCTCTCCCCTTCTGTTGGAAGGTCGAGGCAATTTAGAGGAGCGTGTCTGGGGCCACCTCCCGCAGCGCAGTGGCCGAGGTGAGACCTCCAGGTCTGTGCTGTCTGGGGTGGCAGCCACTGGGCACGTGAATTGTGACAGTCCCGATGGGGTGTGCTGTGTGCGTAAAATGCACCCCAGATTTTGAAGACATAGTGCAAATAAAAGGATGTAAAATATCCCAATTTTTAAAAATAGATTACATGATGAATTGATAATATTTTGGATACATTGTGTTAAATAAAATATTAAAATTAAAAAAAACAGGACATGAAGATAGAACAGTAAGTCAAAGACAAATGAATTTTTTTTACAGATCTGTAGGACATAAAATGTCCTGCATTACTAATACGCATAAGAAAAATTGGCTGTTAATTTCCTAGTAACCTGAGGAAAGGAAATAGAATAGCTGCAGCATTCACACTGAATATTACACTTACTGAAGTTCCTGAACAAGGTGTGGCCTCTTTAGCCAGACTGCCTGGGCTGAATTCTTTGACTCATCCAAGCTTGCAAGATCATGGAAGCCATTGAGACTCAGTTTCTTCATCTGTGAGTTAGGGATTATGATAGCATATTTCTCACAGATTGCCAGGAGGATAAAAACCTCTCATTAAACAGATATTTTTTGAACATCTCCTGTGTCCTAAAAAATGTTCTAGTCATTGGAAATGGCCCAGAAAACAAGGAAAACAATAGAACTCAGATCCAGTGCTTGCGTTCTGCAGAGGGCTGGCGTTGGGTCAGAGGCTGTGGCAGAAATAGACAAGTAATTAGCATGCAAACGAAGGCATAATATGTGATATCATAAAGATGTCAGTTTAATCTAAATTTGTGCATTTAAGGCCATCCCAACAATCATACCAAAAGCATTCTTTTTTAAAGTAGATAAGCTGATTTCAAGTTTATATGAAAAAAATGAAGAAATCAGACTAACAAGGAAAATTGTGAAGGAGAATAATAATGAGAGGGGGTTGCCTTACGTATTTTTAAATAGTTTACGGTTGCAATGATTGAAATAGTGTGGTATTAGTGAATGCATAGAGGTGAATACATGTAACAGGCTAGAAAGTTCTAATAGAGGTGCTTAAATAATTAGGAATTTGGTGTTTGATAATGTAGCCTATAATGCTGCCTTGAAACATAGCAAGGTAACAGTGAAAAATATATAAACAAAAAGTTTAAATCATCACTACCAATGACGTTTTTGTGTCTTTTATTTTTATTTATCATAAAATATTTTAGATATTTATACGTATAAGAATATTACATGAATATTCATGTGCATAGCATTCCCGATTAAAAAAGAAACATTTCAGATGTTTGGGAGGCCTCCATATACTGTCTCCGATTGACTTCTCTTATTTTCTAGTACCTAATTAACTCCAGTGCTGAATCTGGAGATACTTTTTTTATTTAACATTTTATATTTAAGATTTCTTTATGATGTTTTTTAAACACTGGAAATTGGATTCTCACCGGTATCAATATGAATATTTGTTAGTTCATTTACCTATCCATATTTCTCGTGGATATGAGTATTTAATATTGCTACAAGGCCGGGCGCGGTGGCTCACGCCTGTAATCCTAGCTCTCTGGGAGGCCGAGGCGGGCGGATTGTTCAAGCTCAGGAGTTCGAAACCAGCCTGAGCAAGAGCAAGACCCCGTCTCTACTAAAAATAGAAAGAAATTAATTGGACAACTAAAAATATATAGAAAAAATTAGCCGGGCATGGTGGCGCATGCCTGTAGTCCCAGCTACTCGGGAGGCTGAGGCAGGAGGATCGCTTGAGCCCAGGAATTTGAGGTTGCTGTGAGCTAGGCTGACCCCACGGCACTCACTCTAGCCCGGGCAAAAGAATGAGACTCTGTCTCAAAAAACAAAAAAAGATTGCTACATATATTTTTTCTCTTCTATTGGCAAATCCTTCAGAACACACCCACAATCTACCTGGCCCAAACCATCATCATCTGTAATAGCTGGATCTTTGCAATAACCTCATCACCAGTCACTGCCCCTTCTTCAATCTATTTTAACACATTGACCAGAGGGATTTTTGTAAAATGTAAGTCAGATCTGCTTGTGCCTGTATTTGAAACCCTCTAATGGCTGCCAAAGCATCCCACATAAAGGCCAAAGCCGTTGTAAAATTTCATAAAGTCCTAGATGACCCCTCTTCCTGGCCAGTTACCTCCAAGCCCCGTTTTCTCCTCCTCCCTCAACTCCAGCCACACTGGCTTCCCTGTGTTTCCTTGGCCATCCCCAGCACCTCCAGCTCAGGGAAGCGTTGTAGCTACTTCTGCCCAGAGCGGTCCCCTTCCGCACGTCTGCGTGACGAGCTCTTCCACCTCTCCAGGATGTTTACGTGTGTGTCGCCCCCTCAGTGAGACCTTCAGTCACACTATTTCCATTTTATTCTACCCCCTCAAATATTAGTTCCCTCCCTGCCCTATTTTTCTCCCCACCACTTATCACTTCTAGCACAACAATTTATTCTTTTGTTTATTGTCTGTCTTCCCCCACTAGCTACTCCAGGAGAAAGTGTTGTTTCCCTTTCGTTAACTGTCATAACTTTTGAATCTAAAACCCTTCGTGGAACTTTGCAGGTGCTCAAAAATGTTGTGTGTAGAAATTAATCAGTGGAAATGAGACACGCCCATTGGTATTAAGTGGAATTTCTAATGTCTAACATTTCTTAGGCAAATAACATGAGCTGAAAAGAGAAAAATTTATGTATTTACATTTAGTTGGACTTAGAGGTTCTTCTTTACCTATTAGAGGCTTTGAAGAAATCATAAGAAAAGGAAATCTTAAAGAAATGAAATACTAAAGAAACAGTGCTTCCTGAGGTGAGACGTGCCCATATAAAATAGTAAGACAAGCAGACGATTTAAAGAAATCCGTCTGAACAGTCCTTGTCTCAGGCCGTCCATTTCTGTTCCCTTTCAAGTTACCACACCGTGTTCCCATTTCAGCTTTCGGGATCAGATTTATAACTCTCTTGAATGGCTTTTAGTACCCTGTGATGATAATTATTTGACCCAGTACTGCCTTTTGGATCATAAACAAATCCTGATAAATTACCAGCAGCTTCTCTTATGTTTTCAGCCCTTTGGCTTGGTTTTGTCTTTGCCAAGTACCATCTTGCCAAACTGTAAGGTGGCACACAACAAAGATAATTTTATTTTGTTTAACAAAGGGAAAGTCTTCTCCACCAGGAATAGTCGTTCTTATGAAATAGTAGGTAAACATAGTCATATGCAATCAATAATCAAAAGTGTTCGGCTTTCCTATTTCCAAAAATATATTAATATCATAGAAGAACATGTAAAGGTTTTAAGAACATTATTGTTTGGTACGTTGACTGGAAATGTTGAAAATGGATCCCAAATTTAGCAATTGGGAGCACATAGCAGCAAAATAATACTGACAGCTAACATTTACTAAGTGTTTTCCATGATCTCAACGATTCCTAAGTGATTTCTTTGTGCTACCTCAGGCTGACACTGTTTTCCACAGAAGAGATAAAGAAGCACTGAGAAGTTAAATAACTCACAGAAAACTGCAAAGCTGGGACTCAGGTCAAGCAGTCAGATTCCAGGGCACAGACTATTGTCTCTTACGCACATTTAAGAAGGAATGAGGCACAAGAGGAGCATACTTTGAAAATATATGATTTTTTAAAACTTACCGATGCACTCAAAATGTTTACAAATGTTCCCTCTCCATAATAATCTTTTAGGCAACACTCAGAGTTTAAAATGTTTTATAAATTCTAAATAATGTAGTCAAGACTTGTCATTTTTCATCCATTAAGAATCTAATAGAGATTATGATGAAATATTTTGATTTGTATATATTTATCACTTTGCTTCTAAAATGTGCATTTCTTGTAGAGTTCATAAGCTTTATTTAGCAAAGGTAAATGAGTTTATTGTATAAAATGAAAAAATATATTTATACATTATAAATTTCTCATAAATTGAATATTCAATATATTTCTGAGGCCAATGAGTTAGGTGAGCCAAAGCAGAACATTTTAGAGCAAAAGAAAATGTACTTTTTGTAGTAAACTTGTCTACTTTTTAGAAATGCTTTGGCGTCATCTCTTTCGGAGACTGTCTTAGTTCAGGCTGCTATTACAAATTGCCTAGACTGGATTGTTTATAAGCAACAGAAATTTATTTCTCACGGTACTGAAGGCTGTAAGTCCAAGATCTGCATGCCAACCTGGCTGAGTCCTGGTGAGAGCCTCTTCTAGGTCGTAGACTGCTGACTTCTCATTGCATTTTCACATGGCAGAAAGAGAGCTGGCTCTTCGGCCTCTGTTTCATAAGAGCACCAATCCTATTCATGAGTGCTTCACCCTTTGACTTAATTGCCTCCCAAAGACCCCACCTCCAAATACCGTCACATTGGAATTAGGGTTTAATCATATGAATTTTGGGGGACATGAACATTCAGTCCATTGCAGAAGCCTTATTTTTATCACAAAGAAATGTCTTTCCTTGATTCCTGCACAATTAGAAGAAAGCCATTGTGTTGATATGAACGGAAATGAAGAGTATATTTTCTATGACATGAAATGATAAATTGAAATAGATACATTTGTAATTTTAAATACAGAGCAAAATCAAACACCTACAGGAGCCAAGCAGGTATTATCAATGAGATAAAGTTGGCAACATTATGGAGACTATAAAACAATGTATATAGAATGTACATGACGGGATATACATAAAGAGAGAATAAATATAGAATGCTGTGTCTCATTGATTCATGGTCAGACTGAATGCTTTCCAGCTTCATTAGCTGGGTCCTGATAAAACTCCCACTTTCTAGGAAACTGCCATTTCTCAAGCTTGTGTGTGTGTGTGTATATATATATATGGTGTTAACTTCCAAAATTTTGTAGGAACTCTTGCATGTCATATCACCATACAGAGTTCAAAGCACCATGCCTATACTTCTTGAAATAGTGCTTGTCAGTTCTTACAGTTGGACACAGTTGTTGTATGACAACTGGTTTTTTAACCACACTCACTGTTTCTCTTTTTGTGTGTGTGTATGTGTGTGTGCTTGTATTGCAGAGAAGGCCAGCAATCGCCAGAACAATGGCAGAAGACGTATGGAAGATGCTCTGGGAATGAAGTCTACCACATTGTTTTGGAAGAGAGTACATTTTTTGCTGAATATGAAGGAAAGAGTTTTACATATGCTTCTTTCCATGCTCACAAAAAGTATGTTTCTGTTTCCAGAATGGAATAAAAATATCCATCAATCAATGGGGCATACCATTTAAACACAATTTTCTAAAATTCAGCTCATATTAGTGCTCTTGAGTTTCAAGTATTCTGGAATTTTTGGCATGATTTTGCACCATTTGAACTGTGGCCTCTGTATGGTCTCAACAGTTTACATTGTATAAGTTAGTAGGACTATTTACTTTAGCGTCTTTTAAACTCTCATTTTAAAATATTGTAATCCATTAGGAGTTCACAAACAAATGAAAATCATCTTTACAGATCTAAATTTTAAAGTATTGATTAAAAATTTAAACAAAGTAATAATAATTTTTGTAAAAACTATCCATGAAAAAAACAAAACAATCTCTGATGGTGGCATCTGGTTTGGCCAGAGAATTAAGTTAAAAAATAAAGGACACTACCTTCCACTTCAAACATGGAATATTATTTTTTTCCTTTTGGAGAAAAAATTATTTACTTAAGAAATAAAAATGTATATATATTATGAAAATATATTATCTGTACTAAAATGTATTAATATAATATAGTTGTGGGACTTATAATATATCTAGTATATTCCACTATCTAATATGTAACATTCAGGTGGTCCCTGACATATAATGCCTTGATTTATGACTTTTTTTTACTATACAATGGTATAGAATCAATCACATTCAGTAATACCTATACTTTGATATCCATACAACCATTCTGTTTTCACTTTTAGTACAGTAGTCAATAAATTACATTATATATTTAATACTGTTACTCAAAATAAGCTTTGTGTTAAATGATTTTTCCGAGCTGTACACGATGGAAGTGTTCTGAGCATATTAAGGCGGGTTAGGCTAAGCCATGTTGTTGATAGGTTAGGTATGTTAAATGCATTTTTTACTTAATATTTTCAACTTATGATGGGTTTATTGGGATGTAACTCCATCATAAGTAGAGGTACATCTGTGTTGTACTTTGATTTTAAACTTCATTTTATAACATATTAAGACATAATGAAGTAAAAATATTCAAGATAATTTGTGTTTGAGAAGTAACCCAAAAAAAGTAGACAAGAATTTTTTTAAGTAGCCTATTACATTCAAAGGTTGTTATTTCTCCTAATTAAACTATACACCTATTTAGGACTATTTAAAAATGTTTTTTCTAAAATTCTAAGTAAACCAAATATGATAGAAACAGTATTAAAGAAATTCAGGGGCTTTGGTTCTTTCTCATGTGACCTTGGGTTTCTTTTTTCCTTTCAACCAACAGTTTTAAAACTTTTTTGACCAGCGTAAGAAATATTGTTTATATATTTTGATCAAAGTAAATGTTTCGTAAAAATTTACAAAACAATAATACTCTTACTATATTGCATGCACCCTGATGTTTTCTATTCTCTTCCATTCTTTTTCAGTAAAATATACATTTATACTGGTCATAATCAACTCAGTTGATTTTACAACACACTAAAAACATAGTTTCTTTTCCTGTAAAAAAAATTAGTCTACCAATTTTCTTACATATATAAACTTGAAAAAAGTCTAAATTGCTGAATTACAATTCTTAAACTCTTTTATTTTCTTTTTTAAATTAAGGTTTGGTGTCTGTTTGATTGGTGTTAGGAGGGAGGATAATAAAAACATTTTGCTGAATCCAGGTCCTCGATACATTATGAATTCTACAGACACATGTTTTTATATTAATATTACCAAAGAAGAGAATTCAGCATTTAAGAACCAAGACCAGCAGAGAAAAAGCAATGTGTCAGGGTCATTTTATCACGGACCTTCCAGACTACCTGTGCACAGCATAATTGCCAGCATGGGTAAGTATAAACAAGTTTAAAAATGTTATTAGTTTATTTCTAAAATAAAAATGAATAATAAATACACTTCAATTGTTATTAAAATTTCAAAGTCAATTTTCGAAATGCATGTGTGTTTTACAAATTAAGTATGATTAGGTATACAGAACAAAATTTCTAAGTTGTCAGGTTGATCAAAAAGTAAGATATTATAAAAATGCTTCTGACAATTATTTTATTTTTCTGATTACACATAAGCACCTTACACTTCTATATTTCTCTTGTAAATTGTCTGTCCAGTTACCAACAGAGGCTGTTTCAAATATTCTTCATTTTTCTCATAATGCTTTTTCTGTCTCCATCTCATTCTCACCGTTGAGCTTGGCTTCTATGACACAGAAGAAAAGAAAAATGAAAAGAAATTAGATAGATCTAGACAAATAAGAGCTTCCTTAATATCTTGCCACTAAACCACCGAAAACCTACAGAACTTTAGCTTCTGTCACAAGGAAAATATGTCCTTTCTTTTAACTAATATTATACTAATGCCTTCACTTATGCTGTGGACCCGTCCTCTTGTTCCTCCTCAGAGACTTCACTCTTTATTTCATCCTTGTTACCTAACTTTATCTTTCCCCCAAAATCACTGGCTGTTCTCTCTGTCTCTCTCTTTCTCTCTCCATATCTCTCTGCAGACATACGCATACACTTTTAAAACTCCTGCCATGACATTTTCACAGGAAAATTTCTCAAATGCGTTGTCTTCAGTGGCAGGCGTGAAATCTTCTTGTTCCCCCAAGTCTCTACCCAGTTCAGTCTGACGTCTGCAGTCGTATCACTGAAACTGGCCGGGCAAGGTCACCACTGCTCTCTTTGTCACTCGGTCTGGTGAATGTCTTCACGGCCTATGTCAACATTGACCATGTCACTCTTGAGATACTCCAGTGCCTTTTGTCTGCATTGTGCACATTCCTGTTCCCTGTGTGGTCACATCTGCTCTCATGGAGTCAACTGTCCATAAACTAACGATTCCTTTACCTAAATCATTAACTCAAACTTCTCTTCACCACAATATATTCAACTGCCTACTGGTTCTTTCTGTTTGAGTATGTTGCAGGAAAAACTAATATAGCATATTCAAATTGAACTAATTTCTCCACCTTCATTCAACATCATTTCCATTTTTTTTTCTTTTACTAAAAATTACATGACACCATTATCCTCCAATTTGTAAAGTCACAATTCTGACTTTTCACCAGCCCTCTCTTCTCATACCTCATAATTCACCAAATTCTGTTCAATCTGATCAGTAAATAGTCCCTAAAATCATTCAGTTCAGGCTGTATAACATAAGGACTGAGAAATGCTGATTGAAGTGAACAACGCAGCGATCACTATTTACCCTGGTAAGAGTTCTTGCCGTGGAGTGGAGGTGAAGAATGTCAGATCGGAGTGGGTTTGGGAAATAGCGGTAGAAGACAAATTAGGAACACTAGTTCTAGACAATCTTCATAAGTTTGCAAGCCAGGCGCGGTAGCTCACGCCTGTAATTCTAGCACTCTCGGGAGCTGAGGTGGGAGCATCACTTGAGCCCAGGAATGTGAGGTTGCAGTGAGCTATGATGCCACCACTGCACTCTAATGGGTAAAAAAGTGGGAATCTCTCAAAAAAAAAAATAAAAAATAAAAAGTTTGTTTGTAAAAAGGAACAAAGGAATGACTTGCTAGTTGGTGGTAGAAGTAAAGGGAATGAGAAAGGCAAAGAAATTGGGGATATATTAATGAATAAGAGAGTATAATGAGAGACTATGGTACTTAGGTAAGGAAATGAAAAGATATCTGTTGGTTAAAGGACACTGAAAAGGAAGTAGATTAATAGATTTTAATTCCAGTGGGGATCAAGAGGGGGAGAGCTGGCAAGAGAAGAGGTACAGATAAGTGTCAGAGAGTGAGACGCCAGAAGTAGGGATCAGGTACAGTAAAGAGTAGTTAAAAATGTAGGGCGTGACCTTGAGAGGGAATGTCTGAGCAATGGTAGATGAAAACCATGATTGGAGGGGAGGACAAAGAACTGAGTCTGGAGTATTAGAAGGGTCACCTCCATGTACAATGAAGCCACCAAGAATTAGGACAGACAGTGAGGGGAGACTAACCATGATGCAAGAGCTAGACTATCCAGGCATATCCAGTTGCATAGATACAGGTATGGGGAACGTGGAGAGTTCAGTTTTGTCAGGAGTGTGTGATGAAGCAAAAATGTATCAAGGGAGCCAAGGATATATGCAAGAAAATAATCACAGTGCTCTCAGTGGAATTTAAGATAGGTAAGAAGAGAAGAGACAACATCAAGGGAGTGAGGGAGACAATGATAAGTTGGTATCATCAATAGAACTGAAGTTACAGTAGGTAAAACCATACTAAAATTGAGAAATCGGTAGGAGCGACCTGAAACCACAGGAAGTCGTGGTGGTCGGAGGGTGAGGGCACAACATGAGTACACGCAGCACTGTCGTTGGGGCCATCACAACATCTAAAAGATGACTATGGCAGTGAAGGGCTGAGAAAAGGTGAAAAACAATTTCTTCAGTGAATTCAACGGGCTGAGAGGTCAGAGTGTGGGAAGGTTCAGCAGGTTGTGTTTTGAAACACTGGATGAGGCGAGAATCGTGTTTATGGGTCGGATTATGTCTTCCAAGATTCATGGGTTGAAGTCCTGGCCCCCAGTGCCTCAGAATGTGACCTTATTTGAAGATAGCGTTTTTCCAACATGACTAGTGTACTTGCGAGGAGAGGAAATTTGGACGCAGACATGCATAGAAGGAAGGTGACAGAAAGAGACGCAGGGAGGAGACAGCTGTCTACACGCCAAGGGGCGAGGCCTGGAGCAGACCTTCCCTCTCAGCCCTCGAAGGAAGCAACCCTGCCCGCAGCTCAATTTTTGACCTTTAGCCTCCAGAACTATGAGGCAATAAATTCCTGTTAAGACACCCAATCCACAGTATTTTGTTCCAGCAGCCCTAGCAAACGAACACAAATAGTATTGGAGAAACTGACAAGAATCATTAAGAAATAAGTAGAGTGATCAGGGTTTATGAACAATCAAAATAATGAAAGATAGTGAGTCCTATAATAGGAAGACACAATACAAAGCTGGGATTTTTGCAGAGCATGAAGGGAAAATGATCCGAAAGAGGCAGTGACACCACCGAGGATATCGACCCACCTCTGAAACACAGCCCCCTCTTCAGAGGGTTGCAGGGGAAGACCTCAGGGAGGATGCAGCTTCCATTAGGGAAAGGGCGGCTTCAAAGTAGAGCTTGTTTCTGTAACTGCATTTTCAGTCGTGTCTTCCCTGCTGAATTCTGACTTCTCACGATCATATCCCAGTGGTCAGCCTGGCGCCAGGTATTAATGTTGGCGGAATAACTGAGAAGTGATGAAAAGATGAATCCCATGTATATAGGGCTCTTTCAAGAAGTTTGCCTGTGTTAGGCAGAAAAATGATAAGGAAGTAGTTGGAGGTGGTATAGAGTAAATGTCCTGGGGAGAAGGTGATGAAAAGATTACAGTCCCTTAGGACGTAGAAGGGAGCATGACCCACAGCACAAGAATCAGGGTTAATTTTACACAAAGGGAGGTATGTCTGTTTCCTTGTAGATAGAAATGAGGGAAGAAAGGTTTGATGAAGCTCTCACGTGTTTGGACAGAGACTCGAAAGGGTTTTCTATGACAACTTCTCTTTTCTCTCTGAAGTAGATGACATGGTCAACTGCAGAGAGTAAAGGTAGTAAATACCAATTTGTGTTCACAACAGTGGGATGCAGATCATATCTTATGGCTTTCCTTTATTTTTTATAAATCAAATTTATAAAATTTAAATAAATCCACTCACTTGCTTAACAGTTTAAACTTTCCACCTCTAGGAAGCCCTCTTCCCCCCCAAACATGGATTGGATTATACGTTAATCCTGTGTCTATGATGCTACAATTAGGAAAGAGGGAATCGTCTGCAGTGTCTGACGGCAGCCTTCCTTACTTTCGCTCAGATATTGGAACTGCTGAGTGCTGGTCCCCACGCCTTGTTCTTAGGGAGAGCTGTTTCAGACAGACTCCTGTGTGTCCCTTCATAGAATACTCTATGGAGCCTACAGAACATGTGTACAGGCTGCCGTCCTCTCCCGGTACACAGAGCACTGTGCATATGAAGAGCTGCCTGCCTCTGAAACTTAACCTCAAGTTTATTCTGAGTGTGAGGAATACCGACATATTCTCACCAGTCTTGTCTCTGCCAGCTCTCACACTCAGAAGCATTCTCCTTAAATCCTTTCCTCTGAGAAGACTTTTAATTCCCCTGAAAAGGTTTTTAGACATCAGTTCCTGACCTCTTTCTATGATACAAGAAAAAAGATACTAAAATCCATTAGCCTTTCTCCCCCTTAAAAAATGATGCTATTATGAAGAAGAAAGTTGTAAAGTTAGAGGTTTGAGGGAAGTAACATTTTTTTTTTTTTTTTGAGACAGAATCTCACTGTGTTGCCCGGGCTACAGTGCCATGGCGTCATCCTAGCTCACAGCAACCTCAAACTCCTGGGCTCAAGCGATCCTCCTGCCTCAGCCTCCCGAGTAGCTGGGACTACAGGCGTGCGCCACCATGCCCGGCTAATTTTTTCTATATATTTTTAGTTGTCCGATTAATTTCTTTCTATTTTTAGTAGAGACGGGGTCTCGCTCTTGCTCAGGCTGGTCTCGAACTCCTGAGCTCAAACAGTCCGCCCGCCTCGGCCTCCCAGAGAGCTAGGATTACAGGCATGAGCCACTGTGCCCGGCCTGAAGTAACATTTTAAATACAATCATTGCCCACATACTGACGTTTCGGTCAAAAATGAATGGTATAGATGATGATGGTCCCATAACTATACCTTTTCTATGTCCTAGATACGTTTAGATACACAAATAGTTACAGTTGTGCTACAGTTGACAACAGTATTCAGCACAGTAATGTGCTATGCAAGTTTGTAGTCTTGGCGCAGTGGACCGCATCATACAGCCGAGGTGTGTGGGAGGCTACACCATCTAGGTCTGTGTAAGTGCACCCTGCAGTCTTTGCACAACGGTGAAATTGCCTAGCGATGCGTCTTTCAGGGTGTGTCCCCCTTGCTAAGCAACGCTTGACTCCACTTCCTTTAAAGAACGGGACCAAGTGAAGACTAAGGACTTTCGCAGGTCCTTCTAGGATGGCCAGGTGCCACTGAGTGCGTAAGTGAAGAGACTGATCATGAAATACGATGGCGTTCATCGGGGAGGTTGTATTATTTTCTCTGGAAGGGGAGAGACAGTAATTTTTCATAAAATTATGTTTCCATTAATTTTGAAATTCCAATAAAAATCACACAGGAAATTGTTTCTTCTGCTTACTATTCCTTGAATAATCTGAGTATTCAATAGCTGTAAGTTGTTTGTGTTTGCTGTTCTCACTCTCTCCAGGTACCCCATGTCTTTGTGTGAGCCTTACTGTCTTTCAGGTCAAAAACCAAATGTCACAATTTCACAGTGGCCTTCTTTCCCACCCAATAAAAAGTCCATTCCTCCCCTGCCCTCCAGTCCTATCACTTTTTTATCTCATCATTCTGCTTTTTCTTTTTCCTGCATGCTATTTATCATTATCTAAAATTACTTCATTCATTTATTTATCTATCCCTGGTTATTTTAAAGATAAAATCCGTATGTGTACAAACTTTGTTTTTCTTCTTCCCTACACAGCTCAAGTGCTTAGGCTAGTATTCCCATATGTGGAACTCAATACATATTCATTCAATAAAAGAATAAATACAAAATTCTGATATGAAAATCAATAAAAAGTAGTTCAGTAGAAAAGGGGGAAAGACATAATGAGGAATTTACAAAATAGAAATGATCAACAAAAAATTTTAAATATAACTTGAAACGACAAGGTATACTTTTTTACTTTAAGTGCCTATGTACTTCAGGATTTCACAAATCTTATGGTTTGTGCTATACAGAAACTCTCCGTGAATACACTTTTGTACAAATACGGAATTTCTTATCCAAGAAAATGCCCATCTGAAAAAGAAATAATTGGCTTGCAGAACTAAAGGCTAAAAAAAAATATATTTCCTTGTTATGCTGACTGTATTTCATTTAACTTTCATCATTAAATGATCAATATGTCATATATTTGGCAAATTCCTTGATGATTTTCGTATTTCGTTGTTTTAGGTACTGTGGCTATAGACTTGCAAGACACAAGCTGTAGATCAGCAAGCGGCCCTACCCTGACCCTTCCCACAGAGGGAAGCAAAGAAATGAGAAGACCTAGCATCGCTCCGGTTTTAGAGGTGGCAGATGCATCATCAATTCAAACATGTGATCTTTTAAGTGATCAATCAGAAGATGAAACTACACCAGATGAAGAAATTTCCTCAAACTTAGAGTATGTGCATATCCTCTAAAAAAGGTGTAAGATTACTGGGTTTTGTGCTACTGTCCTTAAGTAATGTCTTTAGATACTTACCAATAGGTAAGGAGTAATGTTCTTACCTTCCTGACATCCTAGAATTATTCTCACATATTTCTACCAAATAGAAGTATCTCTCTTGACTACAGAGCATTTTAAGCCCTCAAGTTTATGGCTTCAACGTGTATTAGGTTATTAAGTATGAAATGTCCGATTTCCTTAAGTACTAAGTTTGGCAGTTGATATCTCTGACATTTCACTTTGACACTTCTTGTTTTATTTTTATTGGGAAGGTACATCCTCAGTCTTGAAAATGCACAATTTGGCTTGTGATTATCTTTCAAAATATTTTAGAGAAATTTTTCAAAACCATGGATAAATCAAGAATTCGTGTTATTTTCAATTATGAGTTCCATCACGGAACCAGTGCAGCACAGACGGTTCCACATATCAACGAAGTGTTTGGGAAGGATGTGGCAAATGAACACACAGCACGTTGATGGTTTGAGAAGTTCCGTTCCAGTGCTTTTAATCTTGAAAATGAGCCACATGGGTGCCCTGAGACCAAGGTGGATAAAGATGAGCTGGAAGCTATAGTGGAAGCGAATCCATCTCAGCCTGTGAGTGACTTAGCAGCAAGGTTTGATGTTACTGTTCCAGCAATATTGGACCATTTGAAACAAATCAGCAAGGTAAGGAAGCTGGGTAGGTGTACTGCATGAATTAAATGAGCATCAGAAGAGAAATAGTATTGAAGCTTGACTTTTTTTGCTGTCATGATATTAAAGGCAAACCATTTCTACACTGTATTGTTACATGTGATGAAAAAATGGATTCTTTTCAACAATCGCAAGCATTCGGCACAATGGTTGGATAAAGATGAAGTACCGAAACACAGTCCGAAACCAAATATTCATCAAAAAAAGCTAATGGTTTCTGTTTGGTGGTCCAGCTCTGGTATTATCTACTACAACTTCGGGAAACCTGATCAATTGATTACAGCAGATGTCTGCTGCAACCAACTGGGCAAAATGGTGAAGATGCTTGTGATGAAGCAGGTGAGATTGGTCAGTAGCGACAGGCCAGTCCTCTTGCAAGACCACATGTTGCAAAAAACAACCCTGCTCAAATTATAGAAACTGCACTTGGGAACTCTGTGTCATCCACCTTATTCACCAAGCCTTACACCAAATGACTACAACTTCTTCCAGACTTTGGACCACTTCTTGCAAGGAAAAATACTCAATTCTCAACAAGCTGTGGAAAATGCCTTTTACGATTTCATCACCACTCACTCTCCAGGCTTCTTTGCTACTGACATAAGCAAGCTACCATTAAGATGACAAAACTGTGTCGATAGTTTAGGCACATATTTTGATTAATCATATGCTTCTTGTTTGAGACATAATAAACTACACTTTTGATTCAAAATCAGACATTTCATATTTAATGACCTAATATTTTTCAACCTCATTTTTCTTTAAATTATCTTTTATCCTTAAAGAAAAGAAAAAGATATCATTCCCAGGACATAAACTGCATTTTTATAATTCTATGCTTTTTTGTTATATTGTACTTTCTACTTTTAATTTCCTTTATTCCACATCCGCTTGAAGTTCAATCGATTATCCAAGGACATGTAAATGCAGCCTCCTCCATTGAGCTTTCCTCGCTTATCGCAACTTTTACCGTCTTTTACAGACAGCGTGCATCAAAGCACTGTAAATGCCTGAATGAAAGCTGTGCTGTCTCTTTAATCTACTTAGTACTAGTCGTATTTTAGCCTGCAGTAGAGTTTGTTTACATGTCTTATTCCACATATTAAATTGCCGTGTTTTGAGGAAAGCTCAGCAGTCCCCAGCCTTGACTGTGCAGTCTGAAAAACTTGGTTTTCCATGCCAGTTCCTCCTTATGCTGGCTGTGGGCAAGTGACTTTGATTAAACAATCTGGCCTATAATTTCTTTACCTATAACCTGGGTGTAATTACTACTTCATAACATATGATGATTAATTGAGATAATGGACAAAAATGCTCATGACGAAACAGTATTTTGTGCAGAGTAAGTATTCGATTAGTATCAATTATTCTTACTAGTAGTACTGGTGGTAGTGGCATTGGTAACATCATTTCCTAACATTTCTACCGGTATCTTTTATATAAGTTCAATTAATATTGAATTGAACTGAAATAAACAGAAGTATCATTGAAACTTGGAAAGATCCTCTGTTTTAAAATTTCTTACCTTTTTTTTTTCATTTATTATAAGAAACATTGATGTACCCTCAGAATAAAATTCACTCTCCAGGAAAGTAGTGGTCTGTGTACTCAAATATATTTGGAAGCCAGGATGGGAACAGGAATAGGTTTGGCAACGAATATCTTTCCAGGAAACAGTGTTTTGTGGTGTGATTGAAATTCTTTCTTTAGACTTCTTAAAAAATTGAGTAGTAGAAATTTTTATTTCTAGAAAAATGAAAGAGATGTTAAAGTAATTGTGGAGATTATCAACTTCTAAACTTATAAAACTTTATCCTCCAATTTTATCTGTATTTTACCTCTCAGCCAATGATGTCTATAAAAGAATTTCAACTAGGTATGAAATGTCATGATTCAGCAGGTAAATTTATTACAATTAAGAGCTTTCTTTTAGATAAAGGAATATTCCTTTCACTAGATTTTCCTTTATTTCCTAATTATCATTTATGCTGTTACTTTTTAGACGTTCCATTTTGAAAGTCAGTGTAGCCGAAATGTGTAGGTGGCTATTTTTCAAAAGTCAGCAAACTGAATGTCTTTGATAATATTTTAAGCATGATTTCAACAAAGCAACAGATTTCTCTGTCTTTAACTAATTAACTTAGTCATTTGCTTCCTTTTGTTTATGGCTTTATGACTAACAAATATTGATAGAGTGAATCATAATAATGCATTTGCTTTAAATGCATTTTATAAAAATTAACATTAATATTTGTTAAAAAATATATCCAAATCTAAGCTGAGGGTTAGCAAGCTTTTTTAGAAAGGAACAACTAGTAAATATTCTATGCTTTCTGGCTCCTGTTGCAACTACTCAACTCTATTTTTGAAGCACAAAAGCACTCAAACACAATACATAAATGAATGAGTATGGCTGTATTCCAATAAAGCTTTATTTATGGATTCTGAAATTTGCACTTCATATGATTTTCACTTGACATGAAATATTCTCTTGACTTTTTTCAACCATTTAAAAATATAAAAACAATCCTTAATTTGCAAAACCATGTGGTGGGACAGATTTGATCTCTGGACTCTAATTTACCTACCTCTATTCTAAACTATCTTTTTATCGAAATATAATTGCAACACAGAGTTACTGATTCTAACTTTATCAAAGCAAGGGAACATGGCCATAACTTAATTTCCCCAATTTGCGTGCCTTATCCAACGATAATATTTTGTATTATTTTGCAGGTATGCTAAAGGCTACCCACCTTACTCTCCATATATAGGAAGTTCACCCACTTTTTGTCATCTCCTTCATGAAAAAGTGCCATTTTGCTGCTTAAGATTAGATAAGGTAAGCACACGTTGCTCTTGTTCTCTCAAAAAATAAAATTATAGCATTTTACAATTACATATAGTTAAATAATTTGTATAGCATTTTTACTAAAATATATTTAATGGATATTATCTTTTCAAATGTGAATTTAATTACATAAAGTGGTAAATTTTACTTTTTTTTTAAGTGCGTAAAGGTTACCCAAATGCTTTTCTCTTCTACTAAATTAATCAAATGGATTAGCCAATCATGTTTCTAAAGAGGAAGATAGAGTTACCTGAATCTCCACCCTATGAACCTTTAACATCCAAAGTCCCCCGAAGTCATTTTAGCCAAATGTGCATTATTTATTTTACCATTATTGCTTCAAATCTCAGTATGGAATCCCACTGCACGATGAGATGAGTTAGTCCATGTGTTAGACACAAAGATTTGTTATGACGAGACTGGAAGCTCAGCATCTTGCCTGATGTCGGCTTTCTCAGAGTTTTTTCTGCAGTTCTTGGTTCCTGCCCGGATGTTCCAGAGAAGCTTTCCAAAAGAGGATAATTCCAATAATGCTAGAATTATATCTTTTCATAATATAGACATTGGGCTTGACCTGTGTGACTTCACTCTCCAGAAGAATAAGAAAATAGATACAAAGAAGAACCTTACACTCCCCCTAGAGATTCAAATGTGCCACTAATTCTAGCCAGGGGTTTCTTCTTTTACTCTAAACTTTGAAGTTAGAGTTAAAATCCCAGCTCTCCACTTAAAATCTGTGCAACTTGGCAACTAACTTCACCAATCAATTGCAGTTTCCTCATCTGTAAAGTAGATACAATTTTAATACGAACCTCATAGTGCTCTTAGAGTAATTATGTAAATTGGTACATGTTTAATAAAGTGCAAGAAACTTAACTAAGTGCTTTATATATTTTGTTAATATTCTTGCTATTATTTTTTTCATATGATAAACATTATAAATTTTGCCTGTTGCTGTCATTCTTGAGGAAGATTAACAGAAATATTAGAAAATTCCTATGTTTATCTCCCTAAATTTGCTTTGTGAATCTTTGCCATTGCTCCTAAATATTTATCTAGGCCCACTGAGATGGACGATTACATCTCTCAAGGCTTTGTTATTTTGCAGTCCTTATTTTACTCTAATATTGTTAAGCATTTTATATTTCTGGCCTGCTGTATATCTTCAGTAACATTCATAAATCCTAAATTATAGGACCCTTCACTTGCATTGACCCCTTCCAAGACTAATTTTTATTTGTAATATTTTTGTTGTTTTCCTTAAAAAGGATTCCTAAAATAACATATGCTTCAGGCACCACAAAACCTGGATTCACTTCTGGTTACTTCTTTTAATAACCAGTTAAAGAAGAAAAGAAACATTGGGAGATATTAGGACACCAAAGGATAGAAATGATTTATCTCCAAGCAGGGAATCCAATTCAACAGAAAGGCTAAGCTTTTTGAGATCGGGGTTGGTGGAGGAGCAATGGAGGATCTTTTAAATGTCAAAACTCTTAACCATCTCTTTACCACATTAAGAAAACAAAGTTTCTGCGCTTTGCTGATTGACTCGTGATATCTGGGATTATTGGTTATTTGGGTAGTGTTACGCTGGTGGGAGGTGGTCTACTGTGTGAATGAGTGCCCTCTTCGGGATTGAGGGATGGTGCCATGCAGCTGCCCCTACTTTGGGAAGTGGGTGAGTTGGGGTCATGTCGTCCAATTTATTCTATACCAGCGTCAGCAAGCTGGTGGCCTGGTCAAGGTTTATCCATGCTAAATTCTCTTTTCCTTACTAATTGTGCTACTTCTAAGTTTCTTTAGGGAAAGTTGTCTTATTTTTCTTTTATATATCTCATAGGTATCAAAGTTCGTAAGGATCCAAACATTAACCCATCACTGTTCTCCTTCCTTGACACGACTTCTTTCTGAGTGACCTTATTTCTTCATATGGCTTCAGAATCTGACTGTATTAATCAATAATTCTCCAAGCACCGTTCCAGTGAAGACTTGCTGTCCTTGTTCTTTACCATGTCCTTTGTTTTCCTTTCTTCCCTATTCCTTACCTTCCTTCTGGATTCAATTTCCTACTTCCTATATTGCAACCTTTAGAAATTCTGTTACGGACATTCTGCTGGTGACAAATTCTGTTATGCTTTTCCTTGAAATGTTCTTATTCTGCCCTCACTCTTGAAAGACAGTTTTGCTTGATGTCCAATTCTAGGCTATTAGGGGTTTTTTTAGTTTTGTTTTGTTCTGTTTTGTTTTTTCTTTCTTTCATCACTTTAAGGACTTAATTTACTGCCTCTGTGCTCCAAGTTACTATTGAAAAACCGGCCATCATTCTAATTGTTGTTTCTTGTAGGTCTGCTCTCTGTTTTGTTTATTCTCTTTTCTTGAGAACTGCTCATTGTCTTGGTTGTTCTGCACTTTGACTGTGATGTGCCCGACAGTTCATTTATGTACTTGGATTAGGATTCACTGAGTTTCCCGAACTGGAGGATTTGGGTTTTTCATCACTTTTCAAAAATTCTCAGTCAACATTTACTTGAATGAGGCTTCTTTCTGATTCTTTCTTATCTTTTTTTCAGGTATTCTGGTTAAATGTATATTTGATATTCTCACACTATCTTCCAAGTCTTAATTTTTTCATGCTAGGTTCTGTTCCTTTTCTTCTCTGCCTTTCATTTTGGGTAATATCTTCAATTCTGTCCTATAGTTGGTTCCCTCAACTGTATCTTATGTGTGATTTAAATAATCTTTTGAGTTATACTGTTTAGTTCTAGAAGATATAGAAACAATATAGATAGTACTTTTAACATACACTTGCTAGATGTTATTTTAAATAACCTCTTTTCTTTGTTCTTACTTTAAATACTTTCTTTTATTTCTTTAAATGTATTAAACATGCTCATCTTATATTCTGAATATGACAACAGCAAAATCTATAGTCATTGTAGGTCTAATTATCTTGTTATGATTGTTTCTGTTTACTCGTGGTGCCTTGTTCCTGCCTGTATTTTATAATTTTTTATTAAGGAATAATGGCAAAGAATGTTCCACGGATGATGAATATTCCAGAGAATTAGCTAATCTTATACCAAATAAATAAATTAAAAATATCCACAGAGAGATATGAAGGTAAAAGAGCAGAACATCAAAGCAGTTCTCCATGCAGATAATTTAACTTAAAATAATCTTGGGTTAGTAATGCTAACTACAGAAAATTCTAGACCCCAGGAAACAGCAAAATACTCTCAGGCTAACAATTAGCGGTAGTAATGTTTTGTTCTTGTTTCTGTTGATGTTTTTATTATTTTAGTTTTCAGTATTAGCATTATTATCTTGCCAGGTCAGCTATACATTTAGATGGGGTTTTTCCTTTACTGTTTTGTTTTGTTTTGTTGTTTTAATTCATCATTTTGGGTATTCAGTACTGGGACCATTCCTGAGGCTATCTTATTATAAGATAAGATAATATTATCCTTAGGGTGGAAAGCCTAGTAACTGGTCATGGTGCAGCGTGGTGAAAGATTTCTCACACAAAGATTGAGATATAAAAGTAAAAAAACATTTATTTTATCTTCTCAGAAGGATAGAGTGAGAGAGTGAAAGAGAGAGGGGAAAGAGGGGGAGGGGGAAAGAGAACAGGGAGCATCCCAAAGGAAGAGAAGGGGATGCAAAAGTGAGGCCCCACGGCTCTCTGGTTTTAAGAGTGACGAAGAGGAAAAAAAAAATAATGATGGCTGTAAGCTGATAACAAAAGCAGCAGCAGGTGAATAACAAAAACTGCTAGCACCTCTTAATTTTCCTGGATTCAACTTGAGCCCATTATCAGAAGTGAGGCACCACAAGATCAGAAGAATGGGTTCCACTTGTACTCACCATCAAACTGGTACTAACTGATCAACACCAGGGTGCTCACATGGCAGCCATGCCCTCCAGGGATTAGGGGGATGGGCGGAGGGTAAACCCGCAACTAAAGGACACGGGAGCATTGTAGGGGGGAAGGGCACGCCTCTAACCCTCGCTTGGGTGAGGCAAAGACATAAAACGTAACCATAATGTTTGTAGCCTCATAATACCCTGAAATAAAAAAAAAAAAACTGCAAGGATGTCAAAGTCTGAGAGTTGGCTCTCCTGCCTTTCCTTGAAGAAGGGATTATCACAGGAGATGTGACTCTGTCTGGAGATATGGTTGAGGCTTGGAATTTGTTTTCCTGCCGTTTACCAAGGAACTCTGTAAAAGCAGATTCTCAAAAAACAATTTTGAAAGAGAGAGATTTCCATCTTTTTTCTGTCCATTCAGCTTTCTTCAGAAGTTGTGCAACACAGATCTCCTGCAGGGTACCTGTTAGTGAGAGAACTCATAGGATTGGTCTTTAACGGTTACTGGGGAATTTTGGGGATCAGGTATTTTCCTAGTATTTTTGCAAGGCTGCTCTTTTCAATTATAATACGTTTAAATGAAAGTCAGAGGCAGATACCCGGATGTCATCTGGCAGCAGGTTTTAGTTCACAGGAGAGAACGCGCGCACACACACACACACACACACACGTGCTGTCTCTCTCGGTACCAGGCTGCAGAGCCACAATGCATTTGCCTTGTCCACGCACTCTTTTATTTTCTGGTGTAGGTTGGAGAACTGGGCACAGACAAATGTTAACTATTTTAAAATTTTTTAGAAAATTAGAATTTACTTGGTTAGATTAAATTTACATTTCCATATATCCTAAGTTTTTTCACCAAATTTTAGTGGAGTATAAAAATGGCATTTCTTTGTATAATTTTTTTTCCCTAGAGTTGCCAACATAACTACTATGAGGATGCAAAAGCCTATGGATTCAAAAATAAACTAATTATAGTTGCAGCTGAAACAGCTGGAAATGGACTGTATAATTTTATTGTTCCTCTCAGGGCATATTATAGACCAAAGAAAGAACTTAATCCCATAGTACTGCTATTGGATAACCCGTAAGTATATTTTAAAATACACAAACAAGATAAACAGTTTTTAATATTATGTTATGTACATCAAAAATAATTAATTTGCTGGTAGTATTTTAAATCAGATACATTATGGTACATGATTCATCGGGAGATACATTCTGTGCTATGATTCAAAAAAATCATTCAATATGGTTATATTTCACAAATATCACTTGAAACATCACTGAAATATTCTGTGAATTTTTCTGAAACTCTATTGCAAGTGGTCATATACTCACAATTCCACAGGAAACAGGCCACTGAAATAATTACTGCAATTTTCCTTAAATTAATCAACTAGTCTGGAAAATATCTGCCAAAACTGGGTAATTTTGTTATCTTTCTAAAGAACCATTAATTATCAGAGAAGCATTTACTGATCCATTTTTAGGTTATGCCATGAAACATCACAAATTATTATGATTGTACTACTGTTAAAACATACATTCTATAACATAACATGAGTAATGCTTTACCATGTGTATCTATTTCGAAAATACTGGATTGGTTTACTTTGGCTAAATAAGACTACTGAAGCATTTCAAAATTCTTATGCATATATAAATATAGGTTACTGAGTGCAATGGTCAAAGCCATTTTATTCTAAAATTATAATATTCCTCTCAGTGACTGAAAATTAGTAGCAGATGGTCCTTAGATTAATACCATATTTTAGGATTCTCTCGCTCCCCTCATCCATTCCAATGTGATGCAAATTTCAGGATGAACTAGATGAGGCCAAATTATACTGCCTTGCCACTGCCTTTCAAATTTATCAAAAGAAGTTTCTCAAAACAGATATTTCCCCAATATATTATAACATTATGGTATTGTTTTTTCTGAATATACCAATACCAAAATGCTCATTGGGGCATCTCTGTTAGCATCATGATCATAGAGATAATCAACACTAAAAATTGGAGAATTTTCAGGTATGATGACTCAATGACTTTTTCCATACCTATTTGGCATCTAAGGAAAGGTGAGACATATTTAGGGTAAGTGTAGAAGAATAGAAATTTGGACTCAATGCCAGAAGAAATAAAACCTTACTAAAATAAATGTTAGGACAATAAAAGTTTGGAAGCGGGATGGCCATGCCAATAGAGTGGTTGGAAATCACCTCCAGGGTCTTTTGAACATGACCTTCATTCCGAAGCTTCTCTGGTAGGAAGCTCCCCAGAACTGGCTGAGCTGCCATATCAGAGATGCTCAACTATGTGAATTCAAATGCCTGAGCTTTTGGCTCTTTTTGCTTATGGTGTGTCTACTCCCCTCAAGATAGAACTTAAAGACAGAAGTATTTACAAACTGATTGCCTTAGAGTAACCCCATCTTGCATGGCTTGGATCAAAATGGATCACCAGGGTATAAAGAGGAAGACAGGAAGAAGCTTGAGAAAGAAGTGGAACTGTGTTAGCATCCCTCTGGCGGGGCTAAAGACAAAACTGTCCTTTCCCCTTCTTGACATTATTTCAAGATAAAATTGTTGTTCTGCTGTGTAAACTTCCCCCCCAAAACTCCAGTCCCCATAATTGAGAGTGGAGTTTACGCTATGGACAGAGATGGACTCCTCTTTTTCAGTTTCCAGTCTTGCTAAGTAATCTCCTCTCGGAATCACTAATCCTCCTTTTCAGCTGATTACTCTGTGAAGCCAGTGGCAGGCACTCGAGTCCTTTACATGTATAGTTTATGTCGATTTCAGAGTGACTGTGAACAAATCAGTCCCTTTATGTTTAGTTTTGAATAAACAAGTTACCAAAATGCCTGGTTACTGAATGATCGATTGATGCGTATGTTAGGAGTATAAAATCAAGTGGTTGTACAGTCTTAATTCCTGAATTTGATCAATCACAGAATAGTCTAAAAATTCTACTTATCTTTATTAGTGACAAATGGTCAGTGTTTCTGTAAAAATATAAATATGTCTTTTACCATAGAATATTTTATCTGAGACCATAAAGATCATTCAATAAAAAATATTCTTTACCTCCAACATCTGTTCATAATTATAATAACTGTTGAGCATTTACTACATGTCAGTTATCATACTACACAGTTCATTTACATTTTATTCCCATAAGAAACATATTTATATTGCATAGTGATGATTTAGCCTCAGAAAGATATATCAAGCAGTTTAAAATCTCAAAGCTTACAAATTACAATGTAAACATTTAAATAAATTGAAGGCTGTGTGACTTGTGTACACCACTGTTTCTTATTTTACAGATGATGTAAAAAAGACCCAAAGAAGGTAGATGACCTTTTCCAAGGTCAATTCTTAGATTAGAACTTTCTGTTTAATTCCTAGTTCATTGTTCTTTCAACTATATCATCTTACCTAGTTTACAGGCTTTTAATATATGAAAAAAAAATAGTTTGTCAATTCTTTTTAAAACAAGTATATTTTAACTTCAGATTATTTTTGCATTAAAAATTCCCTTTGCTTTCCTAATGGTTTACATTTTGGAATCCAGCTATTTGCATGATATTGTTGTTAGATAATTCTTGTAGGGTTTGGCTTTATTTCAGAGTATTAGGTTGAAAGTGCATGTTCTTAAATCTGTTAGCTTCCTGTGTACTTCCCGAAAGTGGTGTCTAACATTTTTATTTGTTGTGTTCTGTTCCTTTGGTTAAGAATGAGGAAACAAAAACTAAATACCAATAAATAAAGTTCCAGGAAGTTTTATGCAATCTTTTTTTTTCTTTTTAAACAATAAGATGCCTGTTGCTCTGAACTAGCAAGTATTTTGCAATCTATCCTGTAATATTACAAAGTAATATGATGTTTTCTTCTTTAAACTATTCCCATGTTATAAGAATGTGTACAATAATGATTATATGCACCTTTACAATTATTAGTTTTGGGGATTTGACTTTATTTTAAATTCACATAAGCATTGCTGAAAATAATATTCACTACGTGGCTATTTAAAAAATTTACTTGAAAGACCAATTTATTCAGTATAACAGAAATAAATAATAACAGATGTCATAAGTATGGAATTTTAAAATGTAATTTAAATTTATAATGTTCACACATATAATATGCCAAAATAAGTGTTCACAATGTTTCCAAATAGAAAGCCTTTTAGATCTCATATGGTAATTAAATAAAAGTCATATTGAAAAACATCTTTCACTTGAGACTGGTTCATTAGAGCTGGTGTCAGTTCTGATTGGTTGGCCATCTGTTCTGTTTGGTCTGTTGTGCCATACTGATTTTAAATATTTTGATTACCACTCCAACCTTAAAGGTTATCTAGTCATTTTGTAACAGCATTTCGTATAAGAGTTAGAAAAGCAAGTCAAAAGCCATAATACATTACCCAAAGCCACACAAAGATGAGGATGAAGTACAAGATCCAGACTTATGATCTTAATTATTTTCCCAAGTCTTGTTTACACTATCCATTTATTAAATTAATCTTCTTTTCACATATGGTGTCAAGTAAACTTCAGTTTATTTTAAAGGTAGTAATAAAATGCCTGATATGTCAGTGTTTTTATTATAAAAAAATTTAAACTTTTGACTCATACAAATCTGAGATAAGATCAAAGCTTACCCTCTTGGTAAGCCTGTTACATACATGCTATTAAATCTCTTTTAAGTCTCATTCTTCTGATTTATAAGATGGTTAAAACATTTATCTTAAGTTATTGTGAGACTGTGTACTATAATGTATATAAAGCACTAGTGCCATATCTGGTTCATAAAAGGCAGACAGGAAATGTCAGTTCCTCTTCTGCCAATCACAAAAATATCACTGTCTCTATTTGAATTGATGGGTGGATTTGTGTGAAAACCCAATTAATGAAAAATGGACATTTATTTTAAGTAGTTAAAATTGAACTAATTATATTTTTAGCAAGAAATAAACTCCTTAAAAGTGAAATTATGAAATGTTAACAAAATAAACTGCTCATATAGGCATACTACTCTCATTTCTTGAACTTGAAATAAAGAAATTAAATTTATTATGGTTATTAGTTAAATGAGAAAGAAATAATGGCCTCAAATTTTAAAAATCCATACAAAATTATAAACACTTTTTGGTTCCCCAAAATCATTAACTGTCTAATATTTGCATGTAATGGCCATTTTTATTATGAGAGTTTCTATAAGGAGATTTTAGGCTCATAAGTAGTCATCTTTTTTAATAAAATTACAGTTAGGACTCATTAATGAATGTGCTCCTTTTTCTTCTGTTTACTAACATTAGTTACTTTGTATGTTTGTTAAATTTTTATTTTGTTACTAGTTAGTTTCAGTCTGTGTTGTTTTGTTTTGTTTTGGTCTATGCATATTTATTCTACCCTAGATCTATTTTTCTGTCATGTTTTTCTTTCTCATTGATTTGAAATACTTCTTTATATATTAAGCAACTCTGAGCTATAAATTTTATATAAGTAACAATTTTGAGATTTATTTCTTGTATGTTAAAATGTTTGTGATCAGCTATATAGTTAAACCTGTCAATTATTTTCACCACTTTTCCTTAATGTAATTTAAAATAGATAGGGCTTCTCTATTTAGCAGCCAGAGAAACAAATTCATGCATTTTATTCTATTGTATTAATGGTTTTATTTTTTTAAATTTGACTCTTCATCTATATTTTGGGGTGTAATGTAGGGAAGGCACATCTAGTTTTATGAATGTTTTATGTTTTTTAATGTTTTTCAATAATAATGCTTCTCAGTGTAAAGGTTATGTTTGCCAATTAACTTTCTCCCAATGACTAAAAAGAGCCTATGGTATCATTCCTGTTACTCAATTACTGAGCAGGTCAGTGCCGTGAACACTGCTGCCAATGTTAAATGAGCTGGCACAATACATGTAAACGCACAATTGGTTTATTCTTTACACATCAGGTTTCCTTTTAAACATTTCTCAATAGGAGTAGTGGACGAATCTATTTGTTATACAAAATTAAATTTAGCAAAGAATATGGCATAGTAGACCACTTATCTTAGCTATTTTTCATCAGGATTATATATTTACCAGGCTTCAGGGGCCTTGATTTACCTTGTAATATAGCTGAATTCATGTAAGGATGAACCATGCTATCACAACACAAATGCTAAAGCAATTCCTAAGGGTTTGGAAGATTGCCTACCCATTGTAAGTACATATTTGTGGCAGAATTGCATGTGACTAAAAATTCATGAGTTTCCTAAAGCAAGGCAAAAATGTTGATGGCGAATTACCTTTTGTAATCTCTACTAGACAAAGCAACAAAACACAAAGGCCTTATCTTCTCTTTTGATTCTAGCAGAAGGGTTGGCATAAAGACTTGCTTTGTCCCCAAAGACCTCAGTATTTGCTGGAAAAGTTTCAATATCTTTATTGAATTTATTGATTTGGTAATGTTAAATACTGTTGCAGAACTGTCACAGCGGAGTGATGGTCAGAGAAGATCGCATAAAGAAATGGAAACAATCTGAACCTAAAAGAATGGCATGAGCCAAACTAAAAAGGAGATTATCTCAGGCATATATCTGGAGTTTATTCCAGGTGTGTGTCTGCAATTAATAATGAATTATGGACCCAACTCTGCCACATAAGTTATCAACATGTATATTTTATCTGATTGGAATTATATTTAGGAGCAAAGAGATTTAAATAAAAACAATAACCAAAAAAGACACAGGCAGAAGGATTTTCCAGATCACCACAGAATCTCAGTGCTCTCCCGCTCTGGTGGCATTGCTCTTCATGTGGGCTTCTCCAGTCACCAGGCAGGTGGGAGAGCCAAGGAGGGTTTTGCATCGGCAATTAGAATGGGCCTCCCAATTTTAAGAATCAGTACAGTGCCTAGGAAGAGAACTAGAAATTTCTGCCATAAGTCACTGTCAGGACTGCTACTGGGAGTGTATATGGTTATAATATTTGTTGAAAATATGTATTAGGAGCTTAAAAACTGTTTGTAGACCGCTATTTACTTTTATCCCTTCTATGAATGTTTTGTGGTAATGATAAAAACACCTAAAAAAAAGTCTTCTGAAGATGTGCCTACCAGTGTTAAATATAATAGAAAGATACTGGAAACACCTGATAACTTCAGTAATTAACAGCAAAAACTGAAAATAACTAATAAACTAAATATTGAGGATTTTAAAGATGAATTGTGGTACATTTATAAGATGTAATAATATTGGGCCATTTAAATGACTACAAAGAAATTTAATGATAGGAGTTTAGTCAAAGTGATAACAGTGGTATTCGTTAGAAGGTTTTTTTTCTCTAATGCTTTGCTGTATTGATCATTCTCTTTCTTCAGAGTGTAAAGAGATAGGCGGATGGCCAACAGTGAGGAAATAGGGAAGAAAAAAGTTGATCTAGCTGGGCCATGAGCATCTGGGAAAATGTGGGTGCTGTAATTCCCTTGGCCTGGAATTTCTTTTTCCTTCTCTTGTACTGGGCAAACTCCTACTCATTCCACACCCAAATTAAATGTCACCCACATGAAATGTCCCCCAATTCTGCCTGCTGAGTGCAACATATTATTTGTTTTTTCAGATGAAAATATATAATTATGTGCTTTTGTACATGAATTTAAAAAAAACTCTGTATTATGTTAACAGGATATTCTTTTATTTGTATATGCCTGAGTATATTAAAATGTCTATTAAAAAATTTTGGATACATATATGCTGAGTGAATAGAGGCATGAATGAATTAATAACTTTATAAAATGAATACAATAGATTAAGCAATTTCTATGGAAGCTTTCAGGTTTATGGTTCTTTCGTTGAATACGCATATAAGTAAAGATTTCAGTCATAATAAATGTTTGCTCAACAATATGTATTGAGTGAATCCATAAACTAAAAGGTGAATTACTGTCATTGTAATTTTATATCATACATATTTTGCATGGGCATATGTACTATATTTTTTGATATGTTGATATATTGTGGGGCGTGTTGTGATTATATATATCCCTTAGAGAAAGTTAGTCTTAGTAGGCATTAGTACCCAATGCCTTAAATCATCTAAGAAAAAAATCATTAGTTCTTCATTTTACAAGGCCTCCTCTGCATGGATAACTTGTAAATTCATTGGTAAGATTTTTTTTAGTCAAAATTAAGAATATCACTTCAGTATTTTTGTAGAATGATGCCATAATGTTTCTGATTTAGAAAGCTGAAATACAACTTGTTTTTATAATTCTGAGGGCATTTTATGATTTATAACAAGTGCAAATAACATTTTCTAAATAATGTTAAGAAAAAAGGCACTTAAAATTAATCTTGTCAGCAGTGTTTAGTTTTGGAAATGCAAACTAAGTCAACTTACTTCCTTTCCCTAGAAGTGCTGCCACTGTTGTGACATTGTGTTTCATTTTGTAACCCATCTACTACTTAGGCCAGATATGCATTTTCTGGATGCAATCTGTTGGTTTCCCATGGTTTACTACATGGTGGGCTCTATTGACAAGTAGGTGACAAAATCTTTGGCATACTAACTAGTGTAGTGTCCTGTGGTTGTCCTGTGTTGAGCCTTGTTACTGCATGATGAGTGTCATTTGCGGTGTCAGTATTGCAAATATGATAGATTTTTGCATGTAGAGCTTATGTTCTCGTGTTATACATCATGTGTTAAACTTCCTAAGCAGTAATCTATTGTTGCATTAAAACAAATCTTGCTGCATGTCAATTTTGTCAGTTTTGCTCAGTTTCTAATGCTATTTTAGTTTTGTGTCATCTATAAAAATAACATTATTACTATTGATATAGTAGTAGAGAAAACCTAAAGATTCAATGTTGTGATGCATTGGTATCATTACCATAACTTCTGGAAAACTTCAAAATAATTTAGAAATGCTCATTTTAACTTAGATTTATGAGTTCAACTTATTAGGAGCTTATTTTATTCTAGTCACACATCAGAGTTGTAATTTCTAAAATATTTGTTCATTTAAAAGGTCACATGTATGTAATACATTAGTAATTAAATACAAATTTTTACATATGCGTCATGGTAACAGTCTATAAAATATATTAAAATAAAAGATCAGAAAACCAATACACTTGAAATAATACAGAATGTTACTTTTCCATCTTTAAAAAAGTCAGCCAGAGCCTTCAAAATAAAATGTTAAAATTTACCAGTCAAGAACTTTAATGCTTACATTTCATCCTGCAGATGTTGAAAAAACAAAGTTTTATAACTTTGAAATTGTTTATTAGTGGTGGATACATTAAAGATCAAACAGACTAAACTATATTTACCCTCCATTCTACATTAATATAATTTACATTATCATTTATAATACTAACCAACTAAAACTAGAGTTAGATATACTAAAAGTACCATTTATATCCTAAATATATTTTATAACTAGTAATGTTAATTTGAAATGATAGCGTTCTATTAAAATTCATAAGAAAAATAGTGTATTTAAAAGATAAAGAATAAACCTCCCATCTGCCCTTTCTGATATAAACTATGAAGTGAATTTTTCCTTTATAAAACTATTTGTGGTGGGGAAAAAAAAGAACTGAGAGCATCATCAAATTCCTAGGTACAGAGACGAAACAGGATTGGCTACATATTAATAATTATTGAAGTTGGGTGGTGGGTCCATCGAGGTTAATGATACAATTTTCCTCCTTTGCTTATGTTTGAAATTTTCCTTTAAAAAAAAAAAGCCTCTTTGAATGACTTAAAACACAGTCAGGGACACTCCCTGACACTTGTACATTTCACATTCTAGTCCTTAGAAAAAGGAGTCTTAGAGAAGACAGGTGGAAAGGGAGGCATCTCCAATTAAGTTATTTGTACCTTTTTTTTTTTTCATACAGATTGCCTTTTTTTTTTTGAGACAAAGTCTCACTGTGTTGCCCGGGGTAGAGTGCCGTGGCGTCAGCCTAGCTCACAGCAACCTCAAACTCCTGGGCTCTAGCAATCCTTCTGCCTCAGCCTCCCGAGTAGCTGGGACTATAGGCACACGCCACCGTGCCCAGCTAATTTTTTCTATATATTTTTAGTTGTCCAGCTAATTTCTTTCTATTTTTAGTAGAGACGGGGGTCTCGCTCTTGCTCAGGCTTGTCTGGAACTCCTGACCTTGAGTGATCCACCCCTGGCTCGGCCTCCCAGAGTGCTAGGATTACAGGTGTGAGCCACCACGCTCGGCCCCCAGATTGACGTTCTTGTGCCTTCATCTGGTGGCCAAACTCTGTAAAGCAGCCACACTGAAGAAAAAATAAGGCGAAGGCCTTGCAAATAGAATCAATGGGGAGAAATTACTACAGACAGTAGTTATAAGTTGATAGTTTATTAAAACAAAAGGAAAAAGGATTAAATGCAACATTTAATAAATAGAAAAAGAATAATTTAACATTAAAACACGAAGAATAAAAACCTTTCTACATATTTCAGAAATATCCCAATTTTATGTATTTTCTATAAAGTCATATTTAATGGTAGTTACTAAAGTCATTTGTCAAGCTTATGTGTAAACTATAACAGCCAATATTTTTAGGATAGAATTAACTGATACACATGGGTGTAGGTAGTGGTTAGCCATTTAGCGTAGGTACTCTCAAAGTGAAATTTTTGTCAACTATTAACTTCAGCTTCATTAAATTATTATTGATTAAAATATTCATCTTTCCTCTCTTAATTTCTATCCATTTGTCCCTATCTAGTCAATCTTACCCGCTACTGCTTTATATTTTCCTTTTCCTATCTAGATAGTTGTAATAGAGATATTTTTAATGGAGGAAAAAAAGATCGTGAGAGCTGAAATGTGAGAAAATGATTTAAAATTATAATAAGGTGGTTTGAAGACATATGTCTTAGGCATCATTTTGGTGGTCCATAAGGGACCATATAACATTCATTTTCCATCTAATTCTTTCCTTTTTTAAGTGCATTTTAATAAATTAAGAACAATTATAATAAATTTCCTAGATAAAAGAAAGACCCAAGTATCCCTGGGTATTCAAATTTGAAGGTCATCATATTGGTTGGATGTTATGGTCCTGGCCCCTCTTATCATAGGAAATTTATTTGGAATAACATTCTGTTTCCACAGTTTTAGCCATAAAATCTCTGCCACAGAACATTGCTCCTGATTCAAGCGCAATATTTTTTCTGGACTACTCCTGGGGATCTTGGACTCAAGGCTTTGGTAATACTCTCTCGACTAATAACAGAGTAAGAAATCCTGCCTCCCACTTTCCCATAAAAGGAAAATAATTCCCTCTAACGTGACGTGGCTAACTCGGCCAATCATGCACATGGAAAAGATCCTCAGGGACTTGTCTCTCCAATATAGGAATCTAAAAGAAACTGCCATTTTTTAAATTTTCAACATTTTATTTTGAATCAGAAGATACGGAAATTAGCCTATCTCTTCTTATCGTTCTTCAGTCAGCTCTGTACCTAGAACATTCTTGTACCCATTCAGGTTTAGTCTCCCTTATCCAACTCTGTTCTATTTTTCTAGTTTGTATGAAGCAGAGACAATGAGAATAATAGTTCCCTGTTTGAGTTTTAATGGTAAACTTTCTTTTAATTCATTGGGAGAATGCTAGGTAAGGTTTTTATCAGTGATGGGGAAGAAGACTGACTCTATTATAGCTCACAGGTATTTGCATCCTGACTTAGCAATTACTTGCAGCCAAAGAAATGAGGTTATCTAACTGCTCAAAAATTTAGTCTGACTAAACCGTAGGCTTGCATACAAGAGATATTTATATATTTCATATGCTCTTGGCTGTGTACAACCAATCTATAACACATAGCTTTTATACAAAGAAATAATAGACATCTAAAAAAATGTCATAGTTTTCATGTTTCTTCATTAAGCTTGACCATCTAAATTAATATAGCAATTATTTACTTCTACTCTTACCAAAAGCATCTTAGAAATTAAAAATGCAAACATGTCTTTGAAACAGTATGTTAACTGCAAAAACAAAGTTCTAATATGCTCTATTTCTATTTTATTGAAAAATGGGTGGTTTCCATGTTTCATTTATATAATTTATAAATATCATTAAATAAATATTAACACATATGCTTCGAAACAGCTGAGATTTAATGAAATGTAAAGAGTCCAAAATAAAAATTATGTCATATTGGTAGATAATATTGTACCATAATTCCCATTAATATCTACCTGTAAACACTCTGTAAATGCCACCTGTAAGGGCAACTTACATAAGCACAGGGGATGAGCGAGCTTTAATACCGGTTCCAACACTGTGATTTATTTAAAGTCCGTTTTTCTCTGTTGATTTTTATCAAAGCCTAGATGACCTACTTAAGTGTGGAGTGACCTTCGCCGCCAACATGGTGGTTGTGGACAAAGAGAGCACCATGAGTGCCGAGGAGGACTACATGGCGGATGCTAAAACCATCGTGAACGTGCAGACGCTTTTCAGGTAAGTGTCTGAGCAACGCAGCCCCGTCGTCTCCTTCGTGCCAAACTTGGAGTATTCGACATTGACTGTGCGTGAGGAATGAACATGAGACACTTATGCTGACTTTATGTTCTTTCATTTATTCATTTGATCTCAACACAAATACTTATTTAGCACTTTGTATATGACTGGCGTTGCATAGAGTTAAATATTTAACACCAGATTGATAATCCTTTTTCTTAAATAGAATGATATATCTGTTTTCTCAGATAGTTTCACAATAACAAATTCTGAAATGCCATGTGTAGTAGCAGTCGTGATCTGTGAGAGGCTCTCCACGTGCTGACTTTGTTTTATGCCTGGAAGTGACCCAAGGCAGGCATTGCACATTGGACAGCTAGAACTCAAAGACTGCAAGTCTGTAATTAGGTGACGCATCCATGTTAGAAGCAAAGTCATAACCTTATCCTCACTATTTTCCTGTCTTTCATTAATGAAATGCACCGAGATAAGAATCCCCTTTCTGAGCCTCTCTGGGTAAGAGGGAGCAATCATGACCAGAGAAAGGTCCATGTTATAAGTAAGGACAAAAATCATCCATATATCAAGACATCTACATCACTTGGAATGATTTTCCCTAAAATTGTCTGAAAATTTAATGTCAGAAAGATCGTTTTTACTTTTATGAGTTTGCAGAAGCCTAAAGCAAATACGTGAGCTACCAGATTATGAAAGTAAATGACACACCTTCAGCATTATCATCGTCCACGCCTCTCCACTCCACCTTCATACCTTGATGCTGTAGCAAAGCATATTATCAAGGTTAATCATCTCAGTTTATCGTTTGAGTTCAAAATTCAGAAGAAAGAGCCTAGATGTGAGTCCCAGTAAAGTTGCCTATTTTGGGTAAGATCTTAGGCAAATTATTTTCCTTCTGCAAACCTCTGTGTCTTAATCAACAAGATTATTAAAGATTTAAAAATATGTACTGCCTTGGCACATGCCTGTTAGTTTTTAATTAGTTAATAAATATTAGCTATTAGAATTATTGGCAGTATAATTATCACTTTCATGTGGCAGAGTGGAAAAGACACAGAGCTTGAACTCCGTAGCAGCAAACTTCATCTGACATATCTGTCCTAGAGGCTCCAGCAGACACTTGCTTACTTTGTGACCTTTATAACTTCATTAAAATTCACTTTTCCCTATCTATAAAATGTTTTGGAAAATAACTCACTAAAGATTAGAGATCAGGTATATAAAGAATCTGTTACAGGGCCAGGTGCGGTGGCTTACGCCTGTAATCCTAGCACTCTGGGAGGCCGAGGCGGGCTGATCGTTTGAGCTCAGGAGTTCGAGACCAGCCTGAGCAAGAGCGAGACCCCGTCTCTACTAAAAATTAGAAAGAAATTAATCGGACAACTAAAAATATATAGAAAAAATTAGCTGGGCATGGTGGCGCATGCCTGTAGTCCCAGCTGCTTGGGAGACTGAGGCAGAAGGATCGCTTGAGCCCAGGAGTTTGAGGTTGCTGTGAGCTAGGCTGACGCCACGGCACTCTAGCCCGGGCAAAAGAGTGAGACTCTGTCTCAAAAAAAAGAAAAAAAAAAGAATCTGTTACAGCACCTGGAAAATCTACCCTCAATTTGCATAAGAACCTCTTGTTCCAGAAGGAGGAATACACATTCTACAGTTATTGTAATGTGGTAGTTCACTTAGAATATAGCTAACTAGTTAACTAGTGAGCTGTAATAAATAGTCCATTTAAAAGTAGTATAGGACATGTTTAAAGTATTACAGATATATATGCAATTTTTTTCTCTAGAGAATAAAAAAGGAAATTACAGGATAGAAAATTAATTCAGTTCAGGGATGAGATTTATGCCCAGTGAATAGATTAAAATCATACTTTTTGATTCCATGCTTGGCAAAAGCTAATTATAATTTTAAGAGGAGAGGATCCTTGGTTTTTTTGATTAAATGTGCTATTAATATTTTAATTTTCAATCTGCTGTCAGTTTATTTCTATTATGGTGGTTTCTATTGATTTGACTGTTATTACATATTCTCTGAATGAATTGTTTTAATTATAAGATAATAATAAATCTCCACCTTGCTGAGAAGTACAAAGGTTCTGATTAGTAATTAAAGACAAACAAACTGACCAAGAGTAATCAAGGGCAGATACAGACGTGGCCAATGATGGTGCAAAGGCCACCCTTCTCCGAGTACCTGGCTCAGGAGGCGATCACCACATGTTGAATGACTGAATGGATGAATAAATGAATTAATAACTTTGGATGCTTTAGCTATTAGGGTTACGTATCTTAAGCAGTAAGATATTTTTTAATTTATGCAATTTTATGGTGTATATAGGTATATAGACTGAATAGTTTCAAGCAGAATTTTTCAAAAGAACTATTAGATACCCAAATTGCAAAGTAATTACCTCTATTCTTTTCTTTCCTGTGCCCTATAAAGATATTACCATTATTTCTCTAGGTATATAACAATAGTTTTCAGGAAAAAAATTATATGAAACCTTTTTTATGGAGTAAGTTATAAGCTGCTAATCTATATGCACTAAACTAAGCTAGTTTTACATTTAAAAAAGTAAGCTAGACATCTGTAGGTCCCTATATTACAAAAATATTGCTTATATGGATAAATGACCAAAATCATGCAGATTTGGGAGTTTTGTTTTATGAGTATAGTCAGTTACCCTTCTCTGGGTCACTCTTCTGCATTCCTTGAAGATTTTAGTTCCTGATATACTATGACTCTCGCCAACCCTGATTCAACTGTAATTCTTCATGATTTCAACAATCCTACCTAGATGATCCTTTCAATGTCTTACATTAGCCAGCCATTCTCATGGTCATATCCTTAACCTTGAACTATGAATAGTTTTCCACTCCAAATTTTCAGTTTCTAACATTCAACTTTCAGAGTGCTGCTACTTATTTTCTATCTAATTTTTTCTAATAATTCCAACTCTTAGCAGTCTTTTAATCACACTGGAATCTATCATTTGCTGATCCTACTAGCTTTTCATTGTCCCCAGTCACCTGAGGGCTTTTTTCCTCTCCTCACCTAGATTCAATTCCATGATCAATCGTCATAATCAATGCTGTGCTGAAACTAGTATAGGCTAACAGTGATCTCAACCCTCTCCCATTTCTCTCTTCCTGTATTCCCAGTTTTCTTTCCTTGAGGTTCTCTGTCCACCACCATGCATGAAATTCCCTAGAGGCAGATGAAAACATTCCAGAGGTAGGGTCCAGTTAGCCCTGTCAGTAAGCATCAGGCAACTGTAATAGAAATCCAGTCACAATGGCTAGATGCCAGACCGTTCAGGAGTAAAGCTTTGAGCCCAGTCCCTAAGGGAGCTGTATTCTTACACACTGATTATGCAGGAGTCAACAGTCTTTCTAAGATATCTCAGCCAATCCTTATATCCTGATGAACACCATTAATTTCCTCAATTTTCAGTGGGTTAATTAGTAAGTCTTATGATGTTGATAGAACTGCAGATAACAGAATTAATGTTGTGTGAACTTTCTGATTAAAAACCAAAGTTAGCCACCTTGGCTGCTAAACTATAACCCTAGCTGAACCTGGAGTTTAACTTAAACCAAAATATGCACCTATCACATTGTTTATTCTGAAGCATTTTTAAAGTAAATTACAGCTACCGTAAGAGTCATTCCCTCCCCAGAACAAACTAGAGAGGCCCTTTATCGATCCCTCACCCTGATTTGTTTCTCCTCTCGTGGTGAGAGGTCCTTTGTAGCTCTGCGTAGTCCACAGCAGCAGACTCCCCTGGAGGAAGCTTCTCTCTGGAGGCTCCAGGTTCCCTGCAGAAGCAGAGCATCTCCACTCCTTCACTCAGGAGAGACTCCTTGAGTGCTAAGCAACTGGTTTACCATCTTCCCAGAGACCATTTCTATGTACCAAAGACATCATTTAGATAAGGCCTCCCTCAAATTAAATCCTGTGATACCTTCCTCGCCCATGTGCCTAAGGGCTTTCATTGACACATCTAAGAGAAAATACTCAAGTAAGTCTTCCAGTACAAAGATCTGCTAAAAAGTGAATATGTGGTTTCCAAATTGGAAGAAAAGCACATCCTTACTTTCAAATTTAAATTTCTCTTGCTAAAGTTTTACCTAACAAGACATTCATTACATTTGGAAAATATTGCATGCTTTCATATTTTTATAAACAAGTACTTCTAAACCAATTTAAACAAGCACATCAAAATGTGCCTTGAATTAAAAACAACTATTTTAAAATTGCTGTCAGATTCACCTGTCCAAATGCTGTAATCCTAGCACTTTGGGAGGCCAAGGAGGGAGAATTGCTTGAGGCCAGGAGTTCCAGAACAACCTAGGCAATAGCAAGATCCTGTCTCCACAAAAAAATTAAAAAAAAAAAATTAGCCGAGTCTGGTTGTGTATGCCTGTAGTCCCAGCTACTCGGGAGGCTAAGGCAGGACGATCACTCGAACCTAGGACTTTGAGGTTGCAGTGAGCTATAATGGTGCCGCTGCACTCTAGCCCCGGCAACTCAGCAAAACCCTGTCTCAAAAAAAAGAAAAAAACGCCCTACTTTGGGAATGTTTGGCATGTCACTGACTCTGTCATTTCTATCAGTATGCCCATTTTACTGAGAAAGAAAGCAACATTGAGAGACATTTTGTGGCTCATCCTAGGCCACATAGGAAAAAATGGCAGATTCACGCCTACAACCTGGATGTCAGAAGGAAGATGAGAAAACTTTAGGAGTTGAGAAGCAAAAGTTTCCCTGGAGAGCACGAAGAATAATATTCAGTACAGAATGGGTATAAAATTAAATAGTCGTTAAATTTGTATGGCAGAAGTCCAAGAGTGATTTAGTTCAGAAGTTCCTTGGGTTGATTTTTGTTTTAATACGACCATTGTGTGGTTGTTTTTGCTTTTGTTTGATAAAATTTAGCTGACCAGACTTGTAAGACAATGAGCACTGTCAGTGGAGACATGGAAACAAGTTACGGATCTGTCAGCTGTTTGGAATAGAGCAGGTCCTGCTGCAGGTCAGTAGCAGGACGGCATGACCTCTGTGGTCATATCCGTAGTTGTGATTTGTCCGTGTGCTTGGCCCACAGATTTACTGAGCACGTGTTGAGCCTACATGCTGTGGCTGCCCTGATGCATAGGGTAGAAGTAGCTCCTGGCCTTAGGATGCTGACAGTCTAACAGAGAAGGCATTAAAGCCAGCCATTTAAAAATTTAACTAGAGAATTATAAGTGTGTAAATTACTGAAAAAAGTAGAATTTTACATAGACCCAGACAGCAAGAATATTTGATCTAGTCCCATGGGTTGGGGAATGCCTGAACTGGAATCCTTTACGGGAAAGGTGAACAAAAGCTAGATGGATGAAGAGGTGGGGAAGCACTCCGGATGGCGGCAGCATGCACAGGGCTCTGAGGTCCTAAAACTGTGGCGTAATGAAGGACTTGCCGCAGAGCAAGGGGCCGACCGGTGTGAAGAGGCCTGAAATGGAACTCAGAAGCCAGATCATTCATAGTTTTATAGACTTTGTGCATAAGTGTGTCTTTATTTTAAGAATAACAGGAAATCGGCCGGGCGCGGTGCCTCAAGCCTATAATCCTAGCACTCTGGGAGGCCGAGGCGGGTGGATCTCTCAAGTTCGAGACCAGCCTGAGCAAGAGCGAGACCCCGTCTCTGCTAAAAAATAGAAAGAAATTATCTGGACAACTAAAAATATATATATATATATATATATATAGAAAAAATTAGCTGGGCATGGTGGTGCATGCCTGTGGTCCCAGCTACTCGGGAGGCTGAGGCAGAAGGATCACTTGAGCCCAGGAGTTTGAGGTTGCTGTGAGCTAGGCTGACGCCACGGCACTCTAGCCCAGGCAACAAAGCGAGACTCTGTCTCAAAAAAAAAAAAAAAAAGAATAACAGGAAATCATTGAAGGATAGAGAAGTTTTAAAGGGTAACTTGAGGTACAATGCAGAGATTTGATTTGAGAAAAGAAAGAGTAAGTGAGAGTGGACCAGGTAAGAGACTCGTGCATTGCCAGGACTAAAATAACATAAAAGGGCAAGGTGTTTTTGTTTGTTTGTTTGTTTGTTTTTTCGGTTGTTTTTTTTGAAAGGAAAGAATATTCTCTTTAGATTGGCACAAGAAGTCATAGTCTTACTGAGGATATAACATGCACATGCATATGGAAAATGACATAATTCAAAATAATATAGCCATAAACATAAGTATATAATTTAAAACAGATACTCAGCATGTATAAATATAAGAGTGATTCCTTTATATAGTGAAAAACCCTTTTTTTTTTATTTCAGCATATTATGGGGGTACAGATGTTTAGGTTACGTATGTTACCCTTGCCCCCCGCCCCAAGTCCGAGTTTCAAATATGTCCATCCTTCCGGTGGTGCGCATTGTATTCTTTGTGTATGCAAATACCCATCCCCTTCTCCCTCCCCCCCACCCCCCCCCCCCCTGCCCAACATCCAATAGATGTTATTCTTATATGTGCACTTATGTGTTGATCAGTTAATACCAATTTGATGGTGAGTACATGTGGTGCTTGTCTTTCCATTCTTGGGATACCTCACTTAGTAGAATGCATTCCAGCTCTATCCAGGAGTATACAAGAAGTGCTATATCACCATTGTTTCTTAAAGCTGAATAGTACTCCATGGTATACATATACCACATTTTATTAATCCACTCATGTATTGATGGACACTTGGGTTGTTTCCACATCTTTGCAATTGTGAATTGTGCTGCTATAAACATGCGGGTGCAGGTGTCTTTCTTATACAATATCATTTGGTCTTTTGGGTAGATGCCCAGTAATGGGATTGCTGGATCGAATGGTACTTCTACTTGTATCTCTTTAAGATATCTCCATATTGCTTTCCACAGAGGTTGCACTAGTTTGCAATCCCACCAACAGTGCATGAGTGTTCCTATCTCTCCGCATCCACGCCGATTGGCTATTGTTTACATGAATAAAATTTTTAAATACTTGATATTTATCATACTCTCATTTATTACTAACTCAGATATCCTAAAGTGTTTTAAAATTATTTGTGAAAGATTAAAATATATTTACATTTGTTTTGGTATCGATAGTCAATTGTAGTCTGAAACTAGTGTTTCATGTATCTCAGTGTGTCTGTATCCCGATATGTTAATGTGCATTCCCTGATATTCAAACACGTCATTTCCAGCCACCAGGGCAGATCAAAATTTATACTGTAACACATTGGCTCAGTAAATAATGTTTCAACTAAAGTATTATAAACATTTTCCAGATTTAGATGTTCTTATGTTTGTGTTGCTATAACACAAATGCAGCCAGTTTCAAAGTTCTCCCAGTAGCCTGTGAAGTAGAGTATGTGGTATGTTTTTCATCTTTATATTGGTTACCATAACTGGGCATGTCAGAAATATTTATTGAATAAATTAATGTAGGCAGAGAACTCTTCCATAGATATTTTATGCATTTCCACAATTATACTTACATCACTGAGTCAGAACATAAAGTAATTGTAGAGAAGTTTTAAATAGAAAAAGTTACTATTTTTAATTACATTATTGCTCTATTATGACCCTAATACTTAGAGAAAAGAGACTTATGTCATTTTATTTCCAAAATGTTCTACATTCAAAATTAATTTAGTTCATATTACGGCAGAAATAGATTTACAGTATTAGTATTTCAAAGATACATAGTTAAATCGATTCAACAACCAAATTTGTAAATGTAAAATATTATTATTGAATATAAGTAATACTCTATAAAGGGCACTACAACACAGTATTTCAATATGTATTACTTGGCTCTGGATTTTCACTAGGTGGCAGGCTTAGCTAATGCGTTAAGTTTCTCAGCTTAAAATATCATAAATGGTAGAGGTTCATCTACGTAGATCAGAAATGGCAGGCACATCACATAAATTTTGTTGTCCTAATTTCGACTTCAGAAGTCACTCAAATGCAATGACTGGGGCACTCAATCAAATTTTCGTTCACTGTTACAAAGATCCCCAAATGTATTTACTACATATTGAGACTACAGGGCTTTGAGTTCATTGATTCATTTTGGTATTATTATTTATTCATTTTAGTTTCTATGTCAAAGATGATTGAATATTGTCTGTGACAGCCCATATTATGGTGAATATCTTTAATGACATTGTTATTTTAAAATATCTCTTAAATACTTTTTAAACTTTCAGATGTTACAAGATTTGGCAGTTAGTGGCATTTCTTAGGCCTACCAGATGGAGTTTGCTGGCTCAATAGTAAATTGACATTTTTTTCCATCAGGCTACTTTTCTAATTTTTTGAGTGTCTGAAAAAAAAGAATTTTAATTTATTGAATTTACTGTCATTGGTGACTTTTGAATAAGAAGAATAGAGTTGCTTAAGGAAAGTCATGTGGGATTATATAGATAATCCAGTCTTTCTCCATAAACTAACCTAGTTAATTTCAGCACCTTCTTCATCCAGATATCAGATACTTACTAAACCACATATCTCAAATGCACAAATAAGAATTTAGAAATTGCATATCGTAACAAAGATTTATTAATTAAAGGAATGTAAGGTGTGGTACTAGTCACTGAGAGGAAATCTTTGTCTTTCTAAATGCTCGATGGGGCAAGATGGAGCATAAAAAGTGGTACAAATCTAATACCAGGGAGTGAAAGTGGAGAGAATGATTCGGACATTTAAAGTTCTAAAAAATTCCATCTTAATTGAATTTGATAGCAACTTTAAATAATACTTGGGATTTCAAAATACAGAGATTAAGGAGAAAAGTCTCCAGGCAAGAAATTGCACATCAGGCAGAAATAGTAACACAAGAAAAGGAAAAGAGTTAGTAATATCACCACGACTAAGAAGCAGTACCTCCTGCATGTCAGACACTGTGCTGAGTGTTTCACAAACCATATCTTTAAACTTCAAGACAACCCTCCTTTTCAGAATCTGAGAATTAGAATTTCCTTAACCAATTCAAAGTCACAGAACTGTTGAAAAACAGTGATTAATTGCACAAATAAACCTACGATATTTTTAACATTAAAAATCAAAAGAAATTATATTCTGACTGTTGTTTTGCTGATATTATTTTAATCACAATCATTATAATTTACCTAAATCAAAAAATACAATAATAATTGTTCTCAAAATGGAGATTAAGCCGTATAAGACTGGCTGTATTTCTTCCTATTATAAACAGAGGATTTCACAAAATACCCGATGATATCATAGTTCTCAAAGGCCCGGATTAGGTAAGGCCCAAATACTAGTCCATTTAGGTGGCCAAGACGGCATAAAAGTTTCACAGATAAGTGTGAATGAAACTGTTCTTAAGAATGTTTTAGTGTCTTAACTGGATTGGTGACTAGAGCCCAGTGGGAACAGACGTGAGAGGCAGGTGATCAGGGAAGCTTTGGCCACAGGTTGGGGAGCAGTCCCTCAGGCTGCTGAGCTGGCTGGCATGCCCACTCTTCCTGGTGGGAGGAGCAGTCCTGGCTCACCAGTCAGCACGAGGGAGGCAGACCTAAGGAAAGGCGAGAAGTCGTCTGTAGCTCGGGGGTTCATGGACAGGGCTGCCACCCTAAAAGAAGCATATTGATTTGCAGTGTGCCAAATGAAGCACTCAAGCACATGGAAGCAACAACACCCTCACCACTGGAATGAGGGTAAGATGAGAGGCACAAAGGTAATTTGTTTCTGAGCCAAAAGCAAGTTGTTTATATTCTGTGTATTTTCAGTCAGATCTAGTCCTCGAGTTCAAGGGATGGGTCCAAACTAGTGATGGGAATCGTAAGTGGCTATAACTTAGTTTAGAGACATACCACATAGGAAACAAAGCTAAGTATCACAGGAAGTAGCTGCTACAGAGAATCCCAAAAATTTGAACCAAGAAAGCTACCAGTGATGCATAGATACCAGGTAAGGACCGAGTCGTCAACAACTGCAAAAATAAAAAGGCATTTATTGTGGTATTATTTTGCCCCTTTTCTCTGGGGAAAAAAAAAATCTCCTGTGAGCCTGTGTGTGTGTGTGCGTGTCTGTGTGTATATTTGGGGGTGGGGGTCAAATGGGAAGAAAGCTGGTGAAAAGCCACGAGACGTGAAAATTCTCAGGATACTTTGCACGAACACTATCAATGCTTTGTAGCCTTGACCTCAATTCATTACCATGAAATTTTATATAAATTATTTCCTCTTCTAAGGAATTTTTGGTAGCAAGATTTGACATTTAAAAATCGCATACTATGAAAATAGGGAGCCATGGAACATCAGAGAGCTCACATAATGGACAAGAAACTCATCATGTGAAATTTTTGCCAATCGGCATTTTTATCTCATAAATTTCTGTTTCAGTTTCATCCACAGAGGAACCTTATAACTCCATAAATCAGCTCTCTTGAGTTTCTCTTCTATGCTGTTTGATAATTATAGAGAGGAAATGTCTAATAAAAACCAAATTACTGAATTTATTTTTCTTATTGTGCTAAAATGTTGGTTAAAATAGTCTTTGGAAGATAGTGTTTCATTTTTCTTGCATTGTACAGAACATTTTATGTGGCACTGCCTGCTGCTGTAATTGGATACAGTTTTATGCCTAAGGCTAGGAATCACTCACTCATAAAGATGTTGTTATAAAAAATACCATATTGGATTGTTTGTGTAATGCAAATGTTTTTTTTTAAATGTAGGTTGTTTTCCAGTCTCAGTATTATTACGGAGCTTACTCATCCAGCCAACATGAGATTCATGCAGTTCAGAGCCAAAGACTGTTATTCTCTTGCTCTTTCAAAACTCGAAAAGGTAAGACTTCACATTATTAAGTTTGACTTAACCATTTTGGTTCAAAGAATAACCATGGAAATATCTTATTTTTACTATCTTATGAGGTAGTAAAAACAAAAATGCTTTTTCAAATTCTTATTTGGGAAATAAAATCCTAATTTATAATTTTGTTAAAAAAATGTGAGTTGGTGGATTTGAACCATTTTTATCACTAGTAAATATACAGATAATTTTGTTCTATCATTATTAATCGTAAATTTAAAATATGATTTAGAAAATAAATGCAACAGAAATGTATATACTAACTTACAATGTCAGTTATATTGTTACGTTAGAAGTGATTTTCTATGTCATGAAATCCATATTTACAAAGTGCTTTGCAGTTTCCAAAAATCCTTAAGGTCTTGGAAAAGCTATAGGCTTTGTTGAAAGCTGACTTCCCAAATGTCACAACTTGAGACAAAGCCAAGTTTATTGCTTCCCTAGGGAAGGGCGATGCCTCCTCAAGAGAGTTTTGACAATGCTTGGGGGAGAGGGGGAGGGAAAACAAGGTTCAAATTTACAAAGAGTAGGAAATTTGATTTAATGAGGGTATTTCCAAGCAGGCATTTGATTAGGATTGGGAAGAGGTCAGGATAATGCCAGTGGAGACAGTGAAATTGCAAAGTCATGTTATGTGAACAGAAAGATTTGGTTTCTATTCTCAGTGTCCAGGCTGAGTGTGGGGGTAGATGATTTTTGTATTCAGCTTTAACTGAATACTATATACCAGTATACTGGGAAAACTGGATATTAAAGGGAAAAAGAGTGACTCAATCTTATACATGTAAAAATGTCTTAAATCTCTGCTGTCTTCATTGTTTATAAAGAGGTAGAGAAAATGATGCCTTAAATACTTTTGATTAGTTCTTTCTTTTACTTAACAGTTTTATTTGATTACATATTATGTGAGACTCTGCCCTAATTGCTGGGAGACACATTGTGCAGTAAGGCTGTTTCTGCGCTTTTGTTTGTTGGTTTCCATCCGCAGAGCTGGTTCACGTACACTGTGATAGTAGACCCTTACCCACTCTTTTATGGGAATAGGGAAATTATTGTTTTGCCCTGCTTTCAGATGCGGAAACTGAGTCTGAGACAAGTTAAATAAATGACTTTTCAAGATCATGTATTACAGATATCAAGTCAATTCAGTAAAGGAAATTTAAAGCCATTTATGTGCAGGATAGAAAATTTCCATTACGCTGCATCACTTTAACAACAAAGAAAGGGTGGCAAGCAGGGCTAAATTGGCACGCCGTCTACAGCAAACTCAGTGACTAGAAATCCAGCTGGAACCAGTGCTGGCACAATGTCGTACGACCTCCTTCACAGCAAGCAAGGCAGAGTCACCTTGTGATGAAGAAGCCAGGCTCTGGAGTCAGATTGGTTCAATTCTCCACTATTCTTGAGGAAAGGAACCTGGATAAATTATTTGCACATCCATACCTCTGGGATTCTCATCTGGAAAATAGTGATAGGAGCTAAATAATAGGGTCATTATACAGATTCCACCACATAACCTATGCAAAACACTTAGCCCAGCATTTGACACATAATTAGTACTCAAATAAATCATACTGAAAGCATAGTTACAAATTTTACATTTGTTGGTATAGTCACCGATAAGCATTTCATTCTGTGTATTCAGTTTCACTCCAAGCCAGTTGTTGCTGCAAGTCGTAATTGTGGAAGATACAGTAGTTGTGAGTGTGCGTGTCTACATGGTTGTGTGTTTACTGCATTAGAGAAAAAGAAAAGCAATATGAGTCATACTTGTCTGTCAATTACATGTATCTCTTTATCCAAATGAAAAAAATGAAACTTTTCATATCTTTGCAGCAAACCAGAAGATACAATTTAAGGCCAGGCACCTATGCTAAACTCCCAGAGAGACAGAGACACACTTGCCATCCTCCCTGATGTTCTCATTTCAAACACATAGCTCCAAGGCCTGCAAGAAAGACCAGGAAAGACTGCAAGAAAGACTTCCAGGAAAGTTTTTCCTGGAAGGAAAAACTGGCTAGAGGCGTATTTAGGTTTTCAAAGATTTGCATTTTTCTTGAAGTGACAGAAAGGATTTAGAGTTACAGGTTTGCTAAAGGAAGTGCTCTAGGGAAAAGGAAAGGGGTAGGGGCTTTTTTTTCTCTTTATTATCATCAGAGAAATTCTTTTTGTCTTTTAATTTGTATTTGCCCTACATCTTCTAGATTTTTCCTAAGAAGGAAAAATGAACTCAGTACATTTCCAAGTTATTCGGGAAGAAGGAACTCCATACATTTCCAAGTTAGTCAGGAATAGAGAGGCTGGAGGAGGTGGAATTGAAATCAATGGTTTGGATGTCATAAAGGCATGGAAAATGCTTTTTGATCTACTTATTACCATTTTATCCATTAAAATTAGGATTTTATGACACAGAAACTTGTTAGGCTTCTGTACTTATGGGTCGAATTACGTATTCCCTCCCACCACCCCCAAAAAAGGTGTATTGGAGTCCCAACCCGCAGTACCTCAGCATGTGTTCTTATTTGAAAGTGGGATCTTTACAGAGGATCAACTTCAAAGGAGGGCGCTGGGGTGGACCCTAATTCAGAGCTCATTGACATCTTTATAAAAAAGGTGAATTTAGACATGCAGACAGGCACACATGAAGGGAAGGCAGTGTAAACAGAAACCGAGAAGACAGTCATCTCTTACGTAATCCAAGGAGAAAGGCCTGTTCCAGATCCTTTACTCACAGTCCTCAGGAGCAGCCAGTCCTGCCCACACCTTGATTTCATGCCTCTCGCCTTCAGGACTACACGACAACACGTTTCTGTTGTTAAATCACCCAGTCAGTCGTACTTTGTTATTGCACCTCTATCAAACTAATACCGTGCCATCAATGATATGGTAACTATTTATTTCCAAACAGGATTTTTTTTTATCACTAATATTTACTGGTATGAAAATACAGCTAACTTAGTATTTAATTATTTTTCTATATTTGTATTCTAAGTACAAGGAGATATTTTTAGGATTAGGAAACTGATCTTTACTTCCAATATTTAAATAAATTTTCAATAACATCGTCAACAGTTACTGTTGGCTGAGAAATACGTGGATTTTTATTCTTCTAAACGTAATTACGATTATCATTTTACTCTATCTATAAGTAGATGCACCTACTGCACCTTCTCGGGTGAGGCCTTCATCTTTAGAAACACAATTAAGATTTTAAATTAGGAACAAACACCAGCTTGGCTACTTATACACTTTTTTTTTTTTGCTACTTAATGGTCCTCATTCAAAGTTAAAAAGTGATAGGATTTTTAAGGTATATTCCTATAAGACTGTGTTGGCCCCTATTGCTTTACTTATGTGATAATTAAGCTTTGATGTTTTCCTTGTAGACATTGCATTCTAATAAACATTAATATATGGTTCCCATGGGGATCAGAAGTTAATACTCTGTAAAGATTCTCTGGAAGTAGCCACTCGCTGCAGAATATCCACTGTACTGAAGAGAAAATTCCTCACGCATTGCAGGGTTCGTGCTGAGACCTCCATAACAGAAGACAGACCAGCAAGGGGAAAGCATAACAGATTTATTTTTATATAAGTTTTACATGATACAGGAGTCTTCAGAAATGAAGACCCAAAGACATAGGGATATCTGAGTATTTTTATGGTCATGTTTGATGAAGAGTGGACAGCTGTGCAGAAGATTAGGGGGTATGGCCTGATGGTAATAAACTAAAGGGGGACTTAGCAAGGTCTGGTTTTTTTCATATTTTTCTTGGTGTCTCTGTGTCTTCAGAGATGAGGACATTCTTTCCCTTTGGGTACAGGGAGAACCCTTCTGGAATGGAGTTTTAGGACCTATTTTCAGGGAAAGGTCTGCTAGGTTTTATGGACGGCTTCAGGGGAGAAGGAGTGAGAAAAAATCAGAGAGAGCTTCCTGCTTCCACTGTTTTCACACATGCCAGGGGACATACAGTGTAGCATGTCTTGAATCCCGTGACCACAATAATATCTTCCATTAAGAAAAGAGCTGAAAACAGAAGGATCGTTGGTTCATAACAATGATGTGAACAATGCTTGTGAGGATGCCCCTTGTTCTTGTTGAGGAATAAATTTCTTGATTATTCCTTAATTATTTTTTATAGTTGCTATCTTGAGGAATTCCTTTGTCCATTGTTTTATGTTGCTTCTGTCTCTGAACACAAGATTTAAGTTCTTCTAAATATAAGATCATGTCATCTGCAAATGCGAATAATTTGACTTTCTTTCCAAGTTGGATGCCCTTTATTTCTTTCTCTTGCCAAATTGCTCCAGCTAGGACTTCCAGTATTATGTTGAATAAAAAGTGGTGAAAGAGAGCATCCTTGTCTTGTTCCAGATCTTACTGGAAAGGCTTTCAATGTTTCTCCATTCAATATGATATTAGCTGTGGGCTTGTCATATATGGCTTTTTATCATGTTGAGGTGTGTTCCTCCTATACCCACTTTGTTTTTTACCAGGATTTTTATCATGAAGCGATATTGAATTTTACTGAATGCTTTTTTAGCATCTGTTGAAATGATCATATATGATTTTGTCCTTGATTCTGTTGAGGTGATCTATCACGTTTATTGATTCACACATGTTGAACTATCCTTGCATTCCTAAGATGAATCCCACTTGATGGTGGTGAATGATCTTTTTAATGCATTGTGGAATTTGTTTTTTAAGTAATTTGTTGAGGATTTTTGCATGTGTGTTTATCGGGGATATTTTCCTGTAGATTTTTTGTTGTTGTTTTTGTGTCTAGATCTGATTTTGATATCAGGCTAATGCTGGCCTGGTCAAAAGAGTTTGGAAATATTCCTTCTGCTTCAATTTTTTGAAATATTTGGTATTAGTTCTTTAAATGTTTGGTAGAATTCAGCAGTGAATCCAGCAGGTCTTGGGCTTTTCTTTGATGGGAGATTTTTTATTACTGCTTTGATTTCATTACTCACTGTTGGTCTGTTCAGGTTTTCTATTTCTTCCTGATTCTATCTTGGTAGGCTATATGTGTCCAGGAATTTATCCTTTTCTTCTAGGTTTTACAATTCGTTGGCATGTAGTTGTTCATAATAGTCTAATGCTTCTTCATATTTTTGTGGTATGAATTGTAATTTTGCTATTTTGATGTTGTCCCATAGATCTCATAAGATTTGTTCATTTCTTTTCATTCTTTTTTCTTTTTGCTCTTCTGATTATGTCTTTCAAATACTTTGTTTTAGTACTCACTGATTCTTTCTTCTGCTTGGTCAATTCTACTGTTGATACTCTCTATTGCATTTTTCATTTAATTCATTGTATTATTCTTTTCCAAGATTTCTGTTTGATTTTCCCTATTATTTCAATATCTCTGTTAAATTTATCCAATAAATTTCTGAACTGATTCTCTGTGTTTTCTTGAAATTTGTTGAGCTTCCTTAATTCAGCTAGTTTGAATTCTTTGAGTGAGAGATTATGCATTTTCATCACTTTAAGGTCAGTCTCTGGTGCCTTAGTTTGTTCATTTGGTGAGCTCATATTTTCCTGAATGTTACTGATATTTGTGGAAGTGTGGTGATGTCTGCACATTCAGAGATTAGGTATTTATTTTAATCTTCATAGTCTGGCTTTGTTTGTGCCTGCTAAGCTAACTGATGGCTGTGTTCCCTGTGCCTGTGACCACTGCAGCCATCTCAGCACTGGACGGCACTCTAAGTCCAGGTTTGCCGCAACTCTCATGAGGACTCTGAGGCTGATGTGGCTTTCCAGGCCGGACGGTCTTGGGAAAGACCCAAGGAATGTGACGGGGCAATGTGGGAATGTTGGCCAGGGACTTGAGTCCAGAAGACTGTCCCAGTGGCCCAGATGGACATGTGTCCCAGAAGGTCTCCATACAGGCAGGATAGGCCCCTGACTGCAGTAAGGAGCTGGAGTTGAGACTGGACCCATTTGGGACCAGCTGTGGAAAGAAGGCTGATGAGCCCATGTCATTGGCTCAGATGGGCTTTTGTTACCCAGGAGGTCTCTGCACAAGTTGGAGAGTTCCTCAGCTGTAACAGGAAGGGCCAGAGCTCAGCCTGGGCCCCCTTGGAATGGTTGGTGCGCCTGTAACATTGGCTCAGGTCGGCGTACGTCACCTAGCAGGTCCCTGCACAGACGTGAAAGTTCCCCGACTGCAGCAGGAAGGGCTGGAGCTGAGACTACACCCCTTTAGGATCTGCTGAGGGGTGGAGGATGGAGAGCCTGTCCTGTGGGTTTTGACAGACACTCGTCTCCCAGCAGGTCTCAGCACAGATGGGATAGCTCCCCGACTGTAGCCAAGAGGGGCTGGAGTTGAGACTGGGCCTCTTCCGGATCTGCTGTGGGATAGAGGTTGGTGAGCTCATCACTGAGGCTGTGACTCCTGGCTGTGAGATACGGGCAAGTCTCTCTCTGGGTCCTTGTGCCAGCAGCTCTGAGCTGGAACCCTGGCTGAGGAAGCCTGGACCACTGGGAAACTTGTGTTTACTGCCAAGACCAAAGTCAGCAGGCAGATGAGCCTTCCCAGCAAGGGACTCATGTGTACAATTCCTTCTGAACCCCTTGGCAGATGGTTTTGGTTGTAGGCTCAAGGCCAAACGAGCCCATTTGGGGACTGTGCCATTTCCAGGCTTGAAGCCAGAAGCAAGCTTGGCAGAGCAGATCAGCCACCTAGGTGTCTGTGTTCGCTCTTGAAGTGACTCTGCTAAGTCTTGGGTCCTCCAGGATTTCACAGACTCCCACCTGAACCCTGGGGCTCTCACAGAGAGACTTCTGACAGTGGATGGGCGCAGAATTTTTGTAGTTGTGGAGGGATATGAGCAGTTTACCTGCTATTCCGTCATCTTAGCGACATCACCAATATGCATTTTCTTTTTCATTTGACCTTGCTTTCATTGTTATCTAATCTTTTTGCTGATAATTTTTATATTAGCCTTGTCTTGGATATTCCCATTACTACTATTGTTTTGTCAGTGCTACTTCCAATGCTTGAAGGTCATTGATACTCCTCCCAGCAAAGTAGGTATAACAGGCAGAAACGCAGTATAAGAGGTACGTAGAGATGGAGAAGGTGAGGGAAAAAAAAGAAATGGAAAAGAGGAAAACAGGAATAGAAAAAAGAGAAATTTTGTCTCATTTTCCTCAGAAGAATTATTTCATTCTTTTGTTTTGATGTATTTCACACAAAAGCCTTTTTTTCATGTGTATGAGTACGCACAATTTCCTTCGAGGCTGCTTTCTCTAAAATTGCTTTTGAAATATCACCATTCCCCAGTGATGATCATAATTATACTTTATAATCATGTGAGAATTACACGCTGATGTAAGAATGAAGTAAGTAATGAAAACATTACTTACTTACATTAATGATGTAAGTAATGAAAATGTGAGATGACTAGTGTGGTATAATACGAAATATATTTGGTCTTTGTCCCTGGTTTTTGGCTCAGAGCTTCAAAAACCCTTTTAATTTCCTTTGTGATGGGAGTGTCTTCAGTTATTCACACCTTTCACCCATACCGGATTTTATGCTCACAGGGTGACTTACGGAGAGGGCCCCTAGATAGCTGGGGTGGTCACCAGGAAAAAGAAACCACATGATTAGAAGGTTAAACCTGTTCATCCAGGGAGGGGAGAGGGTCTGGCTAACAATTTAATTACTCATACCCGTGTTATGAAATCTCAATAAAAACGCTGAAAAATGAGGTTTGGAGAGCTTCCTGGTTGGGAACACAATGATGTACTGGTAGGATGGTACACCCAAACTCCACACTCACAGAAGCTCTTGGGCTTGGGAGACCCTTCCAGACTTTCCCTATGTTACTTTTCATCTGCTGTCCATTTGTATTTTTTATAACAACATGGAAATCTGTATATAGTGCTTTCATGCATTCTGTGAGTCCTTTCAGCAAATTATCAAACCTGAAGGGGTTGTGCGAGGCCCCAAATGTGTGGCTGGCTAGAGAGGAATTCAGTTGGCTTGAGAGTGCCTGGAACTTACGGCTGGTGTTTGAATTGGGGGCAGTTTTGTGGGAGTGAGCCCCTTAACCTGTAGAGTCTGTGCCAATTGCGGCAGTATTGAACTCAATTGTAGTACAGTAGATGCCAGAGAATTGGTGTCAGAACGCAAATAGTCATGTCTATGAGTCATATATTACTTTTGAGCAAAATAATAAACATTTCTACAAGTGATTGGAGATAGCTGCTTGTAGAAATAGGACAAAGATATCAAAAGTTTTTTTTTCAATATAGTTACTATGTAAAAGCAAGGAGGCAAAATTTTACACACTCTCAGTTTAAACTCAAATGAATAAGTATTTACTGACCACCTACTATGAGCCAAATGCTTTGCAAAATGCTAGGCATTATAAAATTAAGTAAAACACATAGAATTTATAATTGATGGGTGACACAGGTATATAAAAACAAACAAAACCACATTGTCTTGGTTTTTTTTTGTCTGTCCAGACAAGTTGAGCAAGAATTTTTATTCATAATCCAGGTTCTAGAATAGCTGAGTGAAAGTTTGGTGCTACCTGCTAACACTGGGTTGGATTCATTACGACAGATTCTTACCCTGTTTATAAGAAAATATTTACCTTATCCTTATATTGGTCCAAAAAGAATTTGAGATGTATACTGATTAATTTCTATTTCTTTTAAATGTGGAAAAGCATTGCCTGATTGCCCCTAGAAAAGTGATAAATGCAATTTATATGGATAAAAATTTTTAGTGTGAAAATTTTTCTATTAACAATGTGACAGTGTTATGATTTAACACAACAAGTTCAAAATCTTCACATTCAAAGACTGTGCAGTTCACATCCCAGGAAGTATTAATACATCCACGTCGGCTACAACATAAACAGCTCCTCTTGCAACAAGTTTCACACAGTGGCCATATGTGTCTATTGTGAAGATGAGAACACATATCAATTTGCTAAAACTATTAAAATTGAAATAGTAAATGCAGAAAAATAATGGATTTGTATAACTGACAAGTTGGTTCTTAAAATTTTATAATTCTGTAAAGTTAAATATTTTATGAAAATCAATAATTATAAAAACTTGTTTTTAGGACCAACAATTACTTGTTTTTTAATAAACTTATATATATATACATATATATGTGTACAGAAAGAAAAAGAGGCAGAGAGAGAGACAAAGAGAAAGAGAGAATTTGCAGAATTTATTTTATTTCTTGATAAGCTAAAAAACCAAAATTGCCTGCAAGCTGCACACAAAAGTGTCATCTAGAATGACAAAGATACTTTTGGGATACATACTAGACAAGGATATTAAGCCAATAATTTCTTTTTTTATTACTTCTTCCTCTGCATTAATAAGCCTTTTCTTCTTTATTTGATTCTATGTTACTAGTTTGCAAGGTACAGCTCATCTCTGAATCCAGAGTCAGAGAGAGGACAGTACACTTGGTCAGCGTCCATTGCAAGGGACAGAAAACCTAAATAGGAACCCTTGCATCACAGCTCAAGTAGGACAAAAAGGGCATTTCAAAATGTTGGAGCTAGATTTATTATATTGGGAAAATGAGCACGCACTTGTGAGTTTATGTTAAATATCTTTTTCCATATCATAAATAGTGGAGAAGTTCTCTGAAATCCTCTATGCTAAATGCTGTCATATTTAGCTTGAACTAACTACTTACAGGCTCGGAAAATGTTTCAGATGACTAGTTGACTATTTTCTGTGCATGAATTTTTTCATAAGCTATGAGACTATTATTTTATTTGGTAGTTAAAATCCTCCTTGTAAATCCCTTCAAGTACTGTAATAGAAGTCTACAATTATAATCCTCATGTGCTTATTCATATCTGTAATATATTCATTGTCATAATCAAACTGTATCAAATCAATTGAATATTGACATTTCAAGATTCTTGCTAATTTTTTTGTAAAAATCTTTGGTCTCTGGCATCTTTGACTATAATTTCACTTTCTATTATTTCTATAACTGTCATATGTAAAATAATTTCTATAACTGTCCTATGTAAAAAATTTATGTAACTTTAAAATTTATGTAATTTTTAAAATTTGTATTCTTGGGCCTTCAAATGCTATTATAAAATAATAAAACTAAACTTATGACAGTTTATTTTTAACAAATGAAATAGATAATGGTATATTTATATAAAGTTTCAGTCTTTACCTTGAAAACGATTTTGGTCTGTGAGGCCCCATTATTGAATTCCTACACCAAATAGGTAATATTAATATAAATTAGTAAAATGAATTATATATAAGAAAGAATAAATCTAAAGGGGACAGATGTTTTCAATTCTGGCCAGTTGCTGCCATGAAATATAAGATTTTCCAAATTTAAAATGTCAGAAATTTAGATTTTTATATTAAATGTTAGAAACTTACTAAACTGTTAAATTCACACAGGCCAACTACAGCTCTTCTATGGTTCAGATTTAGACTAATTGCTGGCAGTTGGTTACTTCTAGCTATATGTTGTTTTTTTGAGACACAGAGAGGTAGATAAATGATAGTGTCGCAAGAATCAAACTGGATATAAGAATTAGTCATCTCAATAAGCATTAACCAATTCTATTTTTCCATATTAAAAATCGGCACTGATAAAGTACAATTTATGCTTCATTGTCGATAATGAAAAAAAACAAAGTGTGTAATGTATTCTCATCAGGATGGAATCTGGAAATTTTTCTTTTTTCCATAACTTTCAAGCTAGTATGCCTTGAAAATAGTGTCATAAAAATCTTTGGGTTTTTTTTTTCCCACAGTAAAGAAAATTAATAATAAAAAGACAGTAAATCATAAATGCAGAATTATCCATTTATGCAAAAGGGCAGCATCACTGGGTTGATATGAAAGGATTTCAGAGGGTGGGTAGCATAATCTGTATTTTAGGAGATGAGGAGGACCTGTAGAGCTGGTGTTGCAAACAGTGGATTCTATAAGATGACAGTGTTATCCACAGTGAGTTGAAACCAAAATATGAGGAAGAAATTTTCGGGATTTAGCCAGACGGCCAATTTGACTTATTAATAGTCTGTGTTTGGAAGTACTGAGAAATCGTCCTGGAAAGCATTCTGGGAGCTAGACCTTGGAGTGCCCTGAATGCTGTCTTTGGAATATTTACATAGTGAGTGCGCAGCCATGGCAGGTTTTTAGGTGACAAGATGGGGAAGGTGACATCGTTACACTTGTGCTTTCATCAAATTGATGTGGCATTTCTATCTGAAAAGGGATGCTATGGGGGAAAGGAAAAGAGTTAGTAAATCATTTCAATAAATCAGGCATGAGATAATAAAGGCTTTGTCTAGGATTGGCACGGTGATTATGTTAATAAAACTAAAAAGAGAATTCTGGGAAAGAACTGATTTTAGTGAGATAGATGATACATTTATTTATTTTTAATTATGTTAAAGTTGTAGTATTTAAGTAATAAACAGGTGCTAATATATAAATGTAGCTCAGAAAATGGATGAAAATAGATATATATGTGCATATATACATATATAGATATACTTCAAAGTTATACACATAAATGTAAAGCCTTAAGAAAAGAGAAATTATTAAAATAAGAGAGCCACAAGGATGGAGAGTTTAGTTAATGACTTTACGTGGAGGTTCATAAAGGAGAGTCTAGGAAGAAGACAAATGAGAGAAAATGAGTGAAGAGTTCAAGAGGAGTCTGGAAGCTGAGTTAGAGTAATATCAAAAGAAAGTCAGATCTCTACAATCAGAATATATTCTATAAACATTGTAAGAAAGGTCAAGTAGAAAGAATGCTGGAAAAATGCCACTAGATTTGGGAATTACGTTGTGATTGAGTCCAGAGGGAAGGATGAAGAAATATAGAAGAATTATAGTCGAGAAAGTAGGGCATAGAAACCACTAATTTGTGCCAATAAAACTCTTGCTTTTTTTCACCTCCCACACTGTTCTGTTAAATCCAATAATTTTATCATCTCATTCCATATGGTATTGGATGGACACAGATTAAAGGAAGCAAAATTTCTGCCAGAAACAAATTCTTTCTTCCAGGAAAGACACATGCTCGTAATAGCAAAACAAATGGAAAAAAATAGGTAAGACCAAACATATTAAAGTGTCTGAAATCTTTGATGGTTTAAATGTCTCAGATTTCTTTTAGGTATTTTATATAAGTATTTATAAGGACAACACAAAATCATCAGGGAAACTTCTACTGAATGTAGAATTCTACTAGAAAGTAAATATGATGTGTTTTAATAAATAAATCATAGCATATGTTTGTACTAGAATTAATAATAGAAATATCTATTTTTTAAAACATAACAGTCAAAAGAAATGCTAAAGTGAAAAGACATTGCTAACATGAAAATTACAATCCTTTACATTTTGAAACCTCCATGAAAGAACCAAAGTGATAAGAGAGGGATACTAAGTGAACCTCAAATTGTTTCTTGCTTTTTGCATATGAATGTTATAAACTTTAAACTATGAAATAAATTTTCTTTTGATGTAAGCAACTACTATAAGTAAAACAAATTTATTCATTTGTTCAATAAAATTTCATTGACTATCTGTGTGCCAGGCATTGTGTTAGGCATTGCTTAAGTAACAGAAAGGAAAAATGGTCTCTGTCCTCCCAGAATTTATGATCTAGCTGAAACAGACAATAAATTTAAAAAATTAACAAGGTGTTATAGATTTCAAAAGAGCTATGAAAGTAATACCAGGTTATATTCAAGAGTAACTGGGGAAGGCCTATGTTGAATAAGGTGATAAGGAAAGACCTTTTGAGGGAGATAATGTTTGAGCTACAATGATAACGCCAGACCAGCCCAGTGAAAACTTGGGAAGTGGCATTACTGGGAGACAGAAAGCTGTACAAAGTTCTTTAGGTGATGCATAATTTAGCGTATTCAAAGAATTATAATAGGAAACAGTATTATAAAGGGCTTACTATCTACAGTAGTTTTAGGTGTTTTGTTTCTTTATTGTAATCACAATGGGATACAGATGCCATTATGATTCCTGTTTCACAGGTGGTAAAACTCAGGAGTGGGAGTTTAAATATTAATATCACTGGGACTGCTGCACTAACACCCTCGTTGGTCTCGCTCGGCTTTCGCAGGCCACCTCCCCATTCACAATCCATTGTTCATGCTGTCATCAAAGTGAGCATTCTAAAAACCTGATCATGTAACTCCTTCTCTTAAAAATACTTTAGCTTCTTCCCATTGCCCTTAAGATGAAATTCAAAATACTTAACATGGTTTCAAAGTAGTGTGACTATATCTCTTGTTATTCCTGGGATAGTCTCAATTTATAACATGTTTTCAGTATAGTTCTTAATTGCATCCCCTTTCCTCTGAAATCCTATCTGTGCTCCAGTCCATGGTTACTGCCCCAGTCTCATTTCTGACATCTCCATCCAGCCCATAAACTCAGGCTCTCTGCTGTCTACATTCACACAGCATTGTTTATAGTTCTTCAGCTCTCTCAGGCTTTTTGCCCACTTCCAGGTTCTAGAACATCCTGGGCCTTCTGCTTATAGCTTTCTACTTACCACTCACCCTTCCCCAAATTACCGGCTAATTTCTACTCAATTTTAGGTCTCAACTTAGACATCACTTCTAATTCAGCTCTTAGGTGCCCTTCCAATCTATTGCTCTATCATTATTACATTTGCTTACCCGAGTGTTTTTGCCTGTTTTGCTGTTGGACCACTCACAGTTTTGTGAGTTCTTGAAGGCAGGGAAAGTATCCACATCCGTTTACTAGCTCCTGGCCCATATTCAACACACAGTAATTCTGTTAACTAGTAAGAATGTGTTAGTTCTATATAGGAACTCTGTACCTCCAGCACTGGGGATAATGGCCTACAGAAAGTGGATTCTCAACACATATTTTTTAAGTGACTAAATCTATATATAAATGAATACATTGGTGCTTGAGGTCTTTAAAAGTGAATGGAATTAATTTTAATTAGTGTTTCTATTTAAAATAACATTTATGAGCAGGATTCAGATGTCAAATTAAGCACCCTTAACACCTAGACCAATAAATTACAGAATATATTATGATGAATGGACATACAGAAAACGGGGCACCACTTGCCTGTCTTCCCCTTACTTTCTCCCTAGATCTCAAGTGAGGTTACTCTTACAATGTGGACAGTCTTCTCCACGAGTTAGACGCTAACCAGTGCATGCGAGGATGGGAGGCTTCCCTTTCCTTGAGGTACTTCAAATTTGCTATGTTGGAAACCGAGGCTTGTTTCTGTTGCCTCAAGAAGTGAGGGTTAATTTCTCATTTGCTTAGCTGTACATGTCTTTCCTAATAAAGGAAAGTTAGCAACAGAAGAAGCTAGAAATTTTGAAGTTACCATTTGTTAAGTATAAGGGTTACCTTACATTCTTAAGAAACTCATTCCAAACAAACTTGATGTTTGCTGTCGTGCCTTCATTTATTCAAGGAAGATAAAAACAACACAATTTTTTTAAAAAGAAACTACATCACAACACTTCCCCCAAACACACTAAAATACACATAAACATGATTTTTTTATTGTAATTTACAGCAGCTTAGCTGAAAAGTGGTGTGTGACACAATTTAAGAGGGAGATGGAGAAACAAAACTAGATGATAGAGAGCTAGAGACTGCTGGGGCGACAGGCCGTACAAGTCTGTTGGGGCCACAACAAAGTACCACGGACCGGGTGACCCGTGACAACAGACGATTTCTCACAGTTTGAGGCGGGGGGTTTGGTGTCTGTGTGAGGGGCGTTTCCTAGTTCGCAAGTGGCACGTGGTGGAAGGGGTAAGGGGGTCTTTCTTTATTATAAAAGCATTTATGCCATTCATGGGGTTCCACCTCCATGACACAATCACCTCCCGAAGTCTTCACCTAACACCGTCACCTCGAAGGGTTAGGATGTCACATACACATTTTGGAGGAACACAGACATTCAGACCACAGCAGGATCCTACCTGCCTATTTTTTTGTTCTCACATATAAGAATATTTAAAGGCAAATCTTCTTCTAAGTGTCGTGATACATTATGTGACTTTAGTTTTTTTTACTTCTGATTAAAGGATTTTGTTTCTTTGTTATTGTCACATCTTATGTGAAGAGTAAATAAATATCTAATGTTTGAAAAGATTAACCCTTCTTAACTGTTGGGTGTGTTAATTGAGAAAATTTGGTTAGAAAAATTAGATATTTTAAAAAATGCAATTATAAGTGATATAATGACACATTTATAGCTAAGAACCCTATTATGAGAATACTTTCTTTCATACGTGTCAAGAAGATTTACATAGGCAGAAATGCATAGAATGTAGAATACTCACAAACTTTTCTATCTCGAATTTTTGAGCAGAAAGAACGGGAGAGAGGTTCTAATTTGGCCTTTATGTTTCGACTGCCTTTTGCTGCTGGGAGGGTATTTAGCATCAGCATGTTGGACACTCTTCTCTATCAGGTATGCAGTATTTCCTTTTATCCCTCTAAAATGGTTATTTTATATTTAGATTTTATTTAAATGAATAATACATCCAGTGGTTTTCATGGAGCCGTTAACTTAAAATTGGCTCTGGAAGTAATTGGATGTTTCATTTCATGTATTCAATGACAAGTGCTCCTATGAAACATTTTGTAAGAAAATATTATTTAAAAAATCATCTATGGACATTATTTTTAGGCATTCTTTGCCAATGGCCTATAATGTTTATTGTGACATTTTAATATATTTTGAATATTACTGGATCAAAAAAAATTAAGAAAAAGTTACTAAATTAGGAAAAAAAAGACAGCATTCCTCATAATGCACACCTTTTTTCAGATTTGAAATAAAACATCAAATTGATGTTGGTAAATGATAAACCAAGGACAATTTAAACATCTGTCAATTATTGCCTTCTTCAGAAAAATATAAAAACAATTTTATAACAACTAAGAACCGTTTAATTTGTTCCTGAATTCCAAATTAACCTTTTTATTTTATCATGGCTAAGAAACTCATGGAGATGTTCTTTCACACAAATTTATTATAATCTTTTTTGTCTCTGCCAGAAACTGAGCAATATTTCAGTAATACTTCACATTCTCCGATTGAAGTAATCATACAATCTTTAAATAGTTCCATTAAAAGGAAAAAGATATTCACAGGGCTTTAAATTTGATAACATTAATCTCCAATTAAGCATTGAAGCATTTTGTTTTGCTTATTTTTCTGGATTATTTATTTATGTACCTTCTTCTATAATTGCTTGACTGAACAAACTAATCCAAAGATAGTAAAAGCTTTTCTGCTGACCTTTGGACTAATTCTGCCCACGAGTACGCCTCCAGCAATGTCAGGAACCATCTGCTTGTGTCAGATGAGTGTCTGAGCAAACACAACACGGGAGAATAAATGCTCCTCTTTTCCCTAAAGTTTCCAGACGCATTATCATCTGGGTGCCCTAGGAGTCAGGGCATGCACCTGAAACACCGTTACCACACACATACTTCTCATCTCTTAAAGAGACTAGATTGCAAGGGCGGGCTTGTTGTAGAGCAATGTTGAAACTGAAGATTTTGTATCAATAGGAACCAAATGCTTGGGCATTATTATGCACCAGTGATATTTTTTAGTCACCCTATCCCATGTCTGAATAAAATCGTATAAAGAAGACTAATGTATAAGTTAAATAGAAGGAAAACTATTTTGTAGAAGTGGAAAGCGCTAGTTTTTTTCTTTCACTTCATTTTTGCCTCACATTTATGTTATAAATATAAAAAGGAAATTTGGTGTTTTCTGAAGCTTCTGCAGAAAGTGTAAACTGGAACTCTAGTTTTTAAAGTCTTAAATATAACACTCTCCATCCAATACATACGTGTGTGTATAACTGAAACAAAAAAAATTCAACACTTTGCCTTTCTGCTTATAAACTGCTATATTATTTTCTGTCTTATTGAAAGATTTCCTATTTCATTTAAAAATTTGCTGGCCATAACCCGTAACTATTTTGTGACTTGTTTGAAAAGCATTTAACTAAAGGACTTCAGAATTAGCAAAATCTAGAGAATAATTTCTCTTCTGTGGGACTTTTCATAGGTTGTTCATGGTTTTTGAAATACTGGAAATGATTTTCAATCACCCTTTCTTTAACTTTTTACTAAGAAAATGGTCTATGTGTCTGTAAAGACTGTTCTAGCTTTCAAACTTTCCAACATAAGAGATGCACTGTTACCCCAGGAAATGCAGTGATTCAAATTAAAAAAAAAAAAACCACTCCATTTTAGCATGGAATGATGTGGAAAGAGAATATATGCAATGAATGAATGATAAATATAGTTTAGAAATGTATTTTACTACCATAGAGCTTAGCCCTAAAAAACAGACTGAAATTTTTCATCGCAAATCGATTTTAATTCTTCCTAGTTTTTGTAATATTCACCATTTTGTTTGTAATTTTTTTGTTATTAAAAAAATCTAAAAATGTTTTTATATGCCTAATAGCACACATAAAATGTAAGCATAGCAAGATATTTTTAGATAATAATTATTTCCCATAATTCTTGATGAACAGCTTAACTGTATGTGTTTATTTAGGACACTGAGAAGATAGACTTTTATTATTTTTTTGTATGGAGGCTTAATGATGTGTTATAAGAAGTAATCTTTTGGAAGCGGTTAGCTGTTCACACTCCTAGCTGTTCTGTACATCTCATACACATAACAAATACATATTTTGTTTTTACTGCAGTCATTTGTGAAGGATTATATGATTTCAATCACCAGACTTCTGTTGGGACTGGACACTACACCTGGATCAGGGTTTCTTTGTTCTGTAAGTCAATCTCTAGAATAGAAGATTGCTCTGATAGAAGGTTTTGAAATTCATCTACCAGGTCTTTTGGCTAACTCTTCTATGTCATATATTATTGTTTTCTAATGTATGTCCAAAGAGTTGCATCGAGGTTTTTAAATTCCTTAAAAATTTTCAGGGAAATGTATTATTTTTAATTAATAATCATAAAAATAGCCATTCCGTATAAAATTCAGAACAAGGGTTTTTGTTCGTTTGTTTGTTTGTTTCCCTAACGGACAATTTGAGACTGACAGGTTCAGACATAGGGTACCATACTGTCTGGGAAAACAGTGATCATTCAGTTTGACCCCTTTGTTTTATAGATGAGGATAACTATGTCCAAGTATATTAAATGAAGTGACTTACTAACAACAGTTCAGATTTGCAAGTAGCAAAAAGGTACTAGAACTCATGTTTCTTGTCTGTTAGCCCTGTGCTTTTTCTGCCACACGCCTTTGTCAATATGGATGTTAGAAGAACATTGGGTTTAACAAGGCTTTTTTGTACTGAAGTATCTTTTGCATTTTACATTTTATAGCATGAGCAGACCCTATCCACTGAATACCAGTGGCAGACTCCAGTTATTACAACACTCAGAAAAGTCTCCACATGGTTTACATCTCCAAGTCAATCACCAGTGCTCTATTGCCTACTGGTATTGAACTAATATAATATCATACTGCCCCAAATTGAATACTCAGATTTCTCAAGTTTGGGTGAACCTCCCAGGGTAAGCTAAGGTGGAGTACTATAAATATATTTAATATACAGATAAGCATTTATGAAATATTACTTTGAGATTTCAAAATATTAATAAATTCTGCCTTTAAGAAGTGAAAAATAACCATTGGGTTTTTAATTCTTAAACATCTAATATGTAAATAATTCATATGTATTATAGATGAAAATCACTGAGGATGACTTATGGATCAGAACTTATGCCAGACTTTATCAGAAGTTGTGTTCCTCTACTGGAGATGTTCCTATTGGAATCTACAGGACTGAATCTCAGAAACTTACTACATCTGAGGTTTGGAAATATCAAAATATTCCTGTTTCGATGTATTATCTGTTGAATACGATCATTCGTAAATTTGGAAATTGATTTCTAAAAAATGTCATAGAAAGTAAACAAGAATTCTATGTGAATACATAGTGTTGAATCTCAGAAACAAAAATCTTGTGAACTATTTGTTTTAGAAGACTATGTCAGAATTTCACAAAATATTGTTGGCTAAGGGGCTATTGTAGTTTATGGACATTGGACTCTGGATGTCTTTTGTAGATCTAGGATTATCCATTTCTAGAAGATTGTCAGGAAGCAGATTAATTTTAAATAACCTTGAGCTTCTGACACATAAGAAAAGTTCTCAGGGCAAGCAACCTAGATTTCTAATATATTCATCAACTGCATATATTAGCATTTGGAAGGAAGCAAGACAAAGAGAACCTAGTAACTGTTGAAATTCATATTTCTCAATCTCTAGATTGAAGACCACTCTAAAGCCAAAAGAAATCTCCAGCAGTCGTGCCAGACCTTCCCAGAGGAAATCTCAGTAAATGTAATAACAAACTAGGGCCCATTAGCATGGAGGGATGATTTTGATGAGTGCATGCAGCTGAAAACATATTCACATTTTGATTTGGTCACTTCATGTGGTTCTAAGTAGTTTTTATACCCTTAGCAAAACATTATCTTTTAAGTCAGAATCTCTTATTAAATAAAGATTCTGGATAAATGTACTATCCTATCAATATCTATAAACTTATTTAATATAAATTATCATTTATATTCTTGAAATATTTTTCTTCTTCAGACACTTCAATTATTATAAATTTTAAGGAAATTTTTGTTAGCCATTTGTTTTTTGGGTCTTATGCAAAATTACTTCAACTGTGAGGCTTGATCGGTCATATGTATTTCAGTAGTCTATATTATCATTAAACCACTTGGTGATTAAATCAACAATCCATGCATGGAAAATAAGAGCTTTATAAAAAGCATAAGAGTAATGTAGTAGATTTTTAGTTTTGTGTTGTTGTCAAAATTTATAATTTGACAGTTAACATAAGTGGCCAGCAGAAAATAGTTCAGTTTATCTGAGATTTTCTTTATGGTTTTACTGTAGCTTCACGGGTGTTAAATGAAGCTTTGTTGTTATCTCTCCTGCTGATTTCAAGTTTTTCTTTGGCTGTGGTCCCTGTGGATCACACCACAAAAAGTGAGACCAAATCAGAGAAAGTCAGGAATGCCTAAATGGAGAAACATCCCAGATAGTTAAATATGGAAGATGGTTTGTCCACATATGCCTAAAATTTTAAGAATACTGGATCTAAAAATTATTATTTGGTGGAAGGTTAAGAGAAGACCAAGTGTTTTTGCACCGAAGCAATCAAGCATCATCATAGTCTACTTGGGCTGCTATAACAAAATACCACAGACTGGGTGGGTTATAAGCAACATCGATTTAATTTCCACGGTCCTGGAGGCTGGAAAGTTGAAGATTCAGGCACCAGCCCTAGGTGTCTGGTGAGGGCTTGCTCCTTGGTTCTCAGATGGCCGTTTTCTCCCTGTGTCCTCACATGGTGAAAAGGGCCAGGGTCTCTGAGAGGCCTCTTTCATAAGGAGCCCTTGTGACCTAATCACCTTTCAAAAGCCCCACTTCAGATACCATCACATTGGGGATTAGGTTTCCGCATATGAATTTTGGATGGGGGTTGGGGGGAACAAACATTCAGTCTATACAAACCTTTTGTTTTTTTTGAAAGTGGTAAGTACAAAGAAGATTTTCTTTTCTTTTTTTTTTTTTTTTTTTTTTTTGAGACAGAGTCTCACTGTGTTGCCCGGGCTAGAGTGCCGTGGCGTCAGCCTAGCTCACAGCAACCTCAAACTCCTGGGCTCTAGCAATCCTTCTGCCTCAGCCTCCCGAGTAGCTGGGACTACAGGCATGCGCCACCATGCCCAGCTAATTTTTTGTATATATTTTTAGTTGTCTGATTAATTTCTTTCTATTTTTAGTAGAGATAGGGTCTCGCTCTTGCTCAGGCTGGTCTCGAACTTCTGAGCTCAAACAAACTGCCCGCCTCAGCCTCCCAGAGTGCTAGGATTACAGGCGTGAGCCACCACGCCCGGCAAAGAAGATTTTCATACAGCACAGTATTATCACATTCTTATCTCACATCTAAGCTTGGTGAATTTCAGTACAGTAACTTCTGGCCTTAGTCAAGTCCACATCCATGTTAGTCACTTTATGTTATTGAAAGACTCTATTGTGTGCTGTTTTCATTGTAGGTAGGGAAAGGATAACAGCATTTGTAGTGTCATCAGGGGGTACTTAACTACATTTTGGTCAACCCTGCCATCACAAGTGAAGATCATCTCAGTAAAATGCTTTTGAATCTGCAAATCTCTATCTTGTATAAAAAACACATATCATAGGGAAGATAAAAAGAAACTGGGTTAAATAAAGATAATACTTCCTGTTTTCCTATGTTGAATTCAATTCATCTTTGGGCACATATATTTTTATTTAAATTTTATATCCTGCCTATTGTAGAAAGAATTGAGGTAAAAATAATTAAGATAAATATAGGACAATCAAGTATTTTTTACAGCAAAATATATTAATAGAGGCAGAGAAATTCATCAACTTCTAACATATGCTGAGTGCTACAGTTGAGTCCAACTTCTTTTATTTTCATGGCAAATAAGGCAAAAATAGAACTGTGTTGATTTATATAGTAATTATAGTCTGAAACATGAAAGGATAAAGTTCATTTCACAAAAGATTTATTTTTCCTGATCACTCGTTAAAAGGATGAGTATATGCTGTACTGCTTTAATTTAGAGATTTTGGATAAGATGATAAATAGTATCTCCCTTCATTTACAGTTTTGCAAGATGCAAAAGTACCATTAAAGTAGATATCCCTTACGTTAATCTTCTATTTAATAGAATCCAAAAAACAGAGGGGGTCATCAATTAAATCTTAATCTAGAAAAAGAATAGAGTTTTGCGTAAAGAAGGAAATATTATTGTTTTCTGATTATATAAAAACACAGAATAAGAGCTTAGTGGATCTAATGAAATGAAAGATGTCTTAGACATTTCACCATTACTCTCAAATATTAGATGGTTCAAAAAAATAAAGTTTTGAAATTCAAATAACTCATCATTGCTCAAAATGCCTATTTTCTGTTACTTGAATTCAAGGAAGAAACCAGATTTCAGGAGGTAAAAACTTTATTCAGTAATTAGAAGTGGAGAGCCTCATATTTTTGCTTAGACAGCTCTCAGATCCTCGTTCTGTCTGATGGCAGGAAAAACTGTGCCATTGTCTTTCACGCCAATGGCAAATACTGAAGGTTTATTCTGTGGAGCTGGTGTGTGGACTGGGGGACTGTGGACAGAGGTGAGGGCCAGGAGCACCACAGCGAATTTTGAGTGCTAAGGAAAAAGTTATATTCTGTGTGATTTACCTTTCTACAGTAAATTGGAAGGGTCTTCCCTAGAGAATTTGATCAAGACAAGTGGAAGAGCCTAAAAATATAGACATGGGACATTGTCTAGTTCAGTAATCCAGCCAGATCACCATGAAACTCAACAATAAAAAGTAACTCACTCAGAGCTTTCAATAAATTTATTATTCTCTTATTCTTTAATAAGACAATTAAAAATTCCCTGCTATATCAGGAAAGCTTCTAATATGAAATATAGATACCAAAATAGACAAACATGAAGAAAAAGAGAAACTTGTAGAAGAGACAGCCTGTTGAGGGACAAGAAAATTTAAAAACATAAAATAAAAACTTCCACTCCTAGGTATTTATCCAAGAGAAATGAATATATATTCACAGAAAGATTTGAACACAAATGTTCTTAGCAGCATTACTAATAATTGCTAAAAATTGGAAACAATCTAATGTCCTTTAACTGGTGAACAGAGAGATAAATTGTGATGTATCCCCACAAGGAAATATTATTTAGTAACAGAAACAAACTACTTATACATGCTGCAACTTTGATGAACCTCCAAAACAAGTTAAATGAAAGAAGACAAACGCAAGAGACAACATATTGAATGATTCCATTTCCATGAAATGCCATAAAAGGCAAAGGTATAGAGACAGAAAGTGGATTATTGATTGCCTAAAGCAGGGAGAGGTCAGGAGAATGGAGATTAACAGCTAAAGGATTTGATGGAACTCATTGGGGTGATGGAAATAATCTAAAACTGCTTTGTCATGATGCTTTACACAACTTGTAAGTTAACTGAAATAACTTTGAATTTAATACTTGAATGGGTGAATCACATGATATGTCATGTATGTATCAGTAAAGTTATATGCTAAAAAATGTAATTAATATTATTAGAAATATAATAAATTATAAGAATGAAAGATGAATAATAAAATATAATTGAAAAGAATATTTAGATAATAAAAAGAACTGAGAAATTAAAAATATAATAACAGAAGTGGAAAAGTTTATAACATAAAGTTCACAAAATTGCTGATAAGTTAGAGCAAGGATTCAAAACATGAAAATAGTAAAGAAAAGATAAAACGGGGGAACTAGTCTAGGAGGTCTAAGATCTGAATCTTACGATTTTAAGATAGAGGAATTGCAGTAGAATTGAGGTAATATTAGTGAAATAATTCTAGAATCATTCCAGAATAAAAGAGTGTTGGTTTCCAAATAGGAAGGGTCCCCAAGTGCCCACAATAATGAATTAAAGTGAAGTCATATCAAGGTATGGCATCGTAAATCTTAGAACACTGAAGGAAAGAGGAAGATCCTAAAAGCCTTCAGAGAGATTAGGCAGGAGACTATGGGATAGTCCCATGTCCCATTCAAAATATCATTTGGGATTTCTCAACAGCAACACCGTAAGCCAGAACACAATGGAACAATGCTCTCAAGACTAAAGGAATGTTAGTTTCAGATTAGAATTCTATACCCAGCCAAAGCTGTCAAAATTGTGTAAGAATACAATAAATAATATTTCAAATATGCATACTCTCCAAAAATATCCTTCCCATGCCTGCTTTCTAAAGAGCCTACTTCCACCAAAATGAATGAGTAAAATGAGGATGGAACCATGATATGTAGGACACCAGACATTTTATGGAAATGAGGTGACAAGAGTGAAGTCAAGAAATTCCCAGAATGGTGGTGAGAGGATCACCAGGCATAAAGGGAGATCCAGAGCAGAAGGTCAGAAGCCTCAGAGAAATTTCTTAATAAAGATGAAATCTGTGGATTACCGGATGCATCTCAGTATCTTTAAAAAAATTAGACAGTTGCCAAAGAGTTCACAATGAATTATTGTATATATCTGAGCAATTGATAAAATAAAACAATTATTAATTTTAGGAATATAGCACTACCATCAATGATAAAGAATGTGTGCGGGAAATGAATACCAACCACATATCTTATATATCTCATTTGTAATTGTACTTAGTCATAATATGTACTCAATTTTGACCCATCCAAAATTATATTGAGCTATTTTGAGACGAAGGGAGATGGCAAAGGTAGTGAAATATATGGAAATGATTGTAAATTCCTCCTCTTCCAGAGTACAAGGTCAATAGATAGAAGAAGAAATTGAAAATATTAAGAAGTTACAATCAAGTATCTTATATAGAATCAGAGAGGTAAAGACCAACATAAACAGCTAAAAAACACAAAAGTAGATGGGTCCTATGGGAGGCAAATGAGAGAGCTTATGATGGAAGCTGCTACTTTTCAAAACAAATATGATATTTTCTGACTGTTTTAACTATGCATTGCAACTAATGGATTTATAGGCATAAAGTAGCGATACTAGACCCATTCATTGATTATTTCTTCAGTATATACTTTTAAGTGATAATTCTATCCCGTTCTCTGAAGAATTCTATTAAAGGTCAACATTTTATGTAATAAAGTAATAGAAAGGTAAAATAATAGAAAGACTCATGGCTTTGCTTCCTTGTTTTTTCGTGTAGTTTTAAAAAGCACATTTTAAAGGTGGATGCAGGTTGTCACGCCACATCATTTTCTAGCCTGCCTTTAATATCTTCCCATGTTCTGTTTGAGAAAAAATATTTGTATCGTAAGTTACATCTTTGACATAACTGCTTTGCTTGTGGCGGTGGGGGAAGCCCTGAATGCTTTAGTAGACACCTTTGAAAAGACAAATAATGACATGGAATAGTCATAATCAAAATCCATAAAATTTATAAAGGACCCGGAATACTATCTTATTTATTTCCAGTGGGCTATAGATTGGTGGAAGCAGTCACACAAACACAAGCAGTGAGTAAAGTGTGCACGCACACTGTGGCTGGGAAATCAGTCTAGGGAGAGTAGGGTAGAGAGAGAGCTGCTCCTTTGTAACTAGTTACGTGTCACCATGCCAGGAGAACTTCTACCACTGTCTATAATAGATATTTCTATTTCAGGAAATTTTTGCAAACATTAATTCTCCTGGTTCAAAAAACAATACAGCAGCATTGACATACACACACACAAATGAAGACAAAAACAAAAAAGAGAAAGAATACAGGAAGGACAAGGACTCATGCTCCTTTGGGTGGACAAAAGGGAACAATATTTTCCTCCTCAATTCCTCCTACAGAATCATGAATTCCAAAAAGTTCACTAGACTCATTTGGCGGCAAAACTTCACCAGAGCTGTTGTGAGATTATTTATAATGTTACTTGCTCTTCTTGAACTGAACATTTATACTTTCATCACAGAAATATTAATGTTTTTCATTATAAAATTCTACCCAGGTCCCACTGGGAGCATTGCCTACCATACAGCATATGATATGGTATTAACTTTCCAATATCTCAAAAGTTCTGCATTAATTAACATATTTGTCCCTGTGCTTTTTTAGGTAAGCGAGGGTGGACCTGCATTTGCTTCCAGTTTTCCACTGTACCGAAAATCTCATTTGCTTGAAATATACTATATCCAGTGAATATTTTACGAGAAACTAGAAAGAGATCGTTTAAAGTATATTAGAGTACCAACATCTGTTGCAGTGTATGCAGTAAACTGTGGAATATGTTACCCTAATTTTTGGTCACCTTTCCAATCAATAAATCCTAGAGCTTTCAAAAATGTGCACAGTGAATTAATCCTTGATGGCTCCATCTGCCATTCATTAACTCTTTTTTTTTTTTGAGACAGAGTTTCACTCTGTTGCCCGGGTTAGAGTGCCGGTGGCGTCAGCTTAGCTCACAGAAACCTCAAACTCCTGGGCTCAAGCGATTCTCCTGCCTCAGCCTCCCGAGTAGCTGGGACTACAGGCACGCGCCACCATGGCCGGCTAATTTTTTCTATATATTTTTAGATGTCCAATTAATTTCTTGGTCTCACTCTTGCTGAGGCTGGTCTCGAACTCCTGAGCTCAAACAATCCGCCCGCCTCGGCCTCCCAGAGTGCTAGGATTACAGGCGTGAGCCACCATGCCCGGCCCCATTAACTCTTTACTATTAAAATGGAAAGGAGCATTTTAAATATATTATTAAAATAAACATTTACCTTTTATAAAATCTCATTAATAAAATGATTTTAGTAAGGATTAGCATTGAATGGTTTCAAAATTCTGGCTGCCCATTCTCTGCTGTTATTCTCTCAAATAACATTTATTTCACTGTGCCATGTGTTAGGATTCCTGAGATGAATAATTTCAAGGAGACCACAATCAAATGTTTGTTATGCATTTCTTATATTTGCAATAATAGTAAGATAATACTGCTATAATACTAATAATAATGAGTGAGACTTGAGCTGTATTACATCAAAGAACATAATTGAAAATTTTACTTCTACATTTTTAAAAGTGAGTAGACTGTTATTCTTTAGTATTTAAAAATAAGATAATCATGGTTTTTATAACCCATAAATTCTTAGCTATTGTACATTGACCGAGAAGATCAATTTTTAGGTTCTATAGCCAATGTGAAAACTCAGAATATTTCTATCAATTTAATTACATTTGCATATAGGAGAAAAAAACAATCTTTCTGTAAGATCTAAAGTTAAAAATAATAATACAGATATTAATACTGATTATTGTCAATAATTATATCACATATTCTCTTATGAATATGATAATAGCTTCATAAGCTACTATCAATTATATTTTCTTCTTCTAGCAAGTCTTTTTCTTTCTATCAAACTTTGGAAGACAATTTTAGCCAAACAAAAAACAATCTAACAAGAATAAATCTTTAGGCCGGGCGCGGTGGCTCACGCCTGTAATCCTAACACTCTGGGAGGCCGAGGCAGGTGGATTGTTTGAGCTCAGGAGTTCGAAACCAGCCTGAGCAAGAGCGAGACCCCGTCTCTACTAAAATAGAAAGAAATTAATCAGACAACTAAAAATATATAGAAAAAATTAGCCGGGCATGGTGGCACATGCCTGTAGTCCCAGCTACTCGGGAGGCTGAGGCAGAAGGATCGCTTGAGCCCAGGAGTTTGAGGTTGCTGTGAGCTAGGATAATGCCACGGCACTCTAGCCCGGGCAACACAGTGAGATTCTGTCTCAAAAAAAAAAAAAAAAGAATAAATCTTTAGTAAACTTTAAAAATAATAACTTATTCTTTACCTAATTTTGTTCGAAAGCCCTATGTTAAATAATCGCATAGTTAGATTATAGGCATTATGTGGGTATATGTCATATTTTGTCCTTGTTGCTGATTTTTTCATGTATGTATTATTTTGTCATTGTTTAAACTGTATTTTGTGTTTCTTTTTTCCTCCCCTTGTGTCAGTCTCGAAAAGTAGCATCACAAGTGAGTATTTTCTGTTTGTCTCCCTTTCCTCAAATGGTGTAATATATGAATTCAGAGCTATTGAAGGAAAAGAATATTAAAGATTGAATTCAATATTTCAAATGAAATAAATTCAACTGAAATGCTTATAAATGCTTTCTTTTCAAATTAGTGTATTTATATTTCCCCAATAGTACTGAAAATTAATTTTACCTGTTTGTCTTCAAATTTTGTTCATGTATTAATCCAATTTGGGCTTTTTTTCAGGTTATCAATATGTCAATTACATAAAAGCTTTAGTTAACATTGAGAAACTAATGGACATATTTAAAAGTCTAAAATCCTCAGTTATTTTGTTTAGTTTTTTAAATTTGTTTTTTGTACAGACAGAATTGTGCTGAATAATAGATGCTCATCTTTCAAAATTTCAGGGCTAATATAAACTGAAGTTAAAACACAAATTGATTCTTTGGAAAAATATTAAGATTGAACAAAACATGCTAACCATTCTTTCCTGATATTTGCCATTGTAAAGATTAAATTCTAAGGTGTATTGTGTTTTCACAATTATATACTAACTACAGGCAATGAAAGATATTTCAGTATGTTATTATGGATTTTAAAGTTATTTGAAAACTAGTTTTCTTTTGCTTTTCAAATGTTAGTTAAACAAATCCCTCACCTACTCTACAGACCTGATGCTCTTCTTAGTACATGCACTGATTAGACATAAAAGCTTATAGATTCCAGACTGATGTATTTCAGAAGCTGTTTTACTTGACTGAGGTGTATAAGAATATGCTTGGAAATATTCTTGTAGTGAGACTACTTAAGACCTCTTCTGTTAGCAAATTTCCAGCTATTAATACATTATTAACTGTAGTTGCTATGCTATACCTTAGGTCTACAGATCTTATTCATCTTATAACTGAAAGTTTGTATATGGATGAACATCTTCCCATTTCTATCATCCCCTGACCCCTGGTAACCCCCATTCCACTCTTTTTCTATGAGTTCAACAATTTTAGGGACGGGAAACAACATGGATAAACCTGAACAATATCATGCTAAGTATAAGCCAGACCCAGAAAGACAGATATTCTTCAGTCTTTAGCCAAAATTCTTTAAATGAGTAAAACTTAGACAAGTTAACTCAACCAAAAGTAAAAACTTAGGCAGTATTAGATATGAGTTTAGAATTTATTATTATCTGACACCAGAGACTCTTGTTTTTTTTTGTTTGTTTGTTTTTTATTTCAGCATTTTATGGGGTACAAGTTTAGGTTACATATATTGCCTTTGCCCCATCCGAGTCAGAGCTTCAAGCGTGTCCATTCCCCAGACAGTGTGTATCGCACACCCATTAGGTGTGAATATCCCCCTTCCCTCCT